>NC_058413.1:7504051-7533395 GCF_002201575.2 Neomonachus schauinslandi | reverse complement strand
CCCCCCCACCCCCCCACCCCCGCCAGCTCTGCGCCATCGAAGCCCCTCCCCCGGCCTGACCCTGTGTGCGAACGGCCCGAGGGCAGCAGGCCTGTCACAGAGCGAGGCAGCCGCCCCTCCGCCCATCATGGCCCGTGTAGGTTGGCCTTCGCAGGTTGGCACAGAAGGCCGTTCGCTCCAGGAAAAGGAAACAGCCTGGAGCCACAGGTGCAGCACAAGATCGGAGGCCCCCGGGGTTTTCCAGGCGTGGTGACTCAGGGTGCCCGGAGGCGGTGACACACCATTTCTGCAGATGAACGGGGAGCCCTCCCTTTGTGCTGTCCCGGAAGGACGCTTCGAGAGGGCACAGGCGGCCCTGCCGGGGGAGGGGGGTGCTGGCCAAGGAGGGAGCAGCGCTGCCCTTCCCTGCAGCCTAGAACCGGGAGGCCAGGAGCCAGTGATGCGGGTTTTCTCACGGGGTGCCTTCTCAGAACCAGCTCCCTGCACTGGGAAGCTTCCAGAAGTGAGAGAGGTGCAAGACCCCAGAGCAGATTCTGCAACCTCACTGTGCATACAGATCCCCAGGCAGTTCAGGTGGGCGGGGTGGGGCCCGAGGGCTCGTGCTTCTAGCACACACACTTCAGTGTGGTCCACGAGCACCTGGTAACCAGTGTGGAGACACAGACTGGTGGTAGAAGAGGAGGGGTCAGTTCTTTTTACTCAAGACGGTGAGCACCAAAAGGCTACCTGACTCCAGACCTCGAGACGGTGTGGGGCGGCCTGAGCCGCTGTGCGTGGCCCACAGCGGACTCTCAAAAGCCGGAGCTACGCGGCTGGCTCCCGGAGGCAGGAGCGCGGGCCGCGGGGCTCCTCCTGGCTCTCCCCGGCGGGGGGCCTGCCACCTGCAGAGGAGGCGCCACTCCTCAGGCCTTTACTCGGGAGCATGCCTTCGCCGAAGCCCTAGGCCCCCCGACACCCCTACCCTCCGCGGCCACTTCGTCAGAGGAGCGGTGACGCATGGGGTCCCCGCTGAAGCTGAGCTCTGAGCCCCACGGATCCATGATCCACGCGTGTGCACGGTGGCGGCCCGCGGACTTTTCCAGGCAGGCTCAGGATATGCAGCTGTGCTCAATCGGGGGGTGTTCTGGCCCTCTGTGTCTGAGGGGCCCGCTGGGGGCATCAGCCTTCTCTCCCAGCCCCAGCCATGCCGGGGTCTCCCTGAAGTACGTGGCCCGGAGCTGAGATTCCAAGCTCTTGAGCGATCCAGACGCCGCCAACAGGTGCCAGAGGGAGGGGCCGGATGCTTTACGAGAACTCTGGGGGCTGAGGCCGCCCAGGGTTCTCCCTCGGCCCACAGGCTTGCGCCCCATCTCTCCGCTACCTCCTTCCTGTCCTGGCTTATGCGTCAGCACCCACCCGAGGCCTCCCAGTTGCCTGCTTCTGCGGCATCCCACGACAGGACAAAAAACCGTGCCTGACTTCCCTTTACATGTTCCACTCTCCCGGTACGACTGGTGCGCGCTGGAAGGGCAGGGACTGTGCGTGTCAGTCCCCTTGTGTCCCCAGCACCCCGCACACGCGGAGTGCTCAATCAACAGGCCTGGGAGGGGAAGCCGATGAGGACTGGAGCTGCACCCCCACTGGCTCCCCACTTCCCAGGCCACCCCTTGGCCCAGTGTTCCCTCCCCGCTTAACATCTACATGCATCAAGAAGACTCAGTTGAGAAAGGGCCACACCCATGGGCGCAGAGAGGACCCGTCTAGACACAGGGCAACGTAGGTGTGGCTGTAGGTCTGCAGGGATGGGTCTCGGGCACCCCAAAAGCCACGGCAGACCAATCCTGGGGCCCCAAGTGCCAGCCCCAGCCCCCATGGGCCCCCCCAGCAGGGGGCCCTGCCCCCACCCCCAGTCTACCTTGGCCAGCCGTGCCCGCTTGATCAGGTCATTGAGCTTCCTGAGGGCAGCGTTTCGGGGCAGAGACTGGATGTCTTTGAAGAGGTCCTGCTCCTCCGCCTCAAAAAGCTTGCGATTGTCAGGGATGAGGAGCGGGTGGGACCAGAATGAGCCGATGTATACCCTGACCACCTCGGGGGTGTTGATGATCTTCCCCAGGGACCACATGAGAGCCCCGTAGACCCGCATCAGCTGCTGGGTCTCGATCTGGTCGGCTTTGTTCAGCACCACGCGGATCTTGTCCTCATGGTTCTTGAGGGCCTTGATGACCTCGGAGAACTCGTCAGAGATGTCCAGCTTGTGGGCGTCGAAGAGCAGGATGATGCGGTCGACCCGCTCGGCGAACCACTCCAGGACGGCAGCGAAGTCATAACCTGCAGGAAGAGCGGGGTGAGCTCGGGGGCACCGGAGCCAGGCTGCTCTGAGAGCTCTCCTCCCTGACCCGACCTCGGACTTCTCAGCCTGGTGTCATTTAAATTTCCACCATGTCCTCACAGGGCCAGCACAGCACCCCGAGGGCAGGGGCGTCAGGTCCCCCCTATTTCTGTACCCACCCGATACCCTCGCCCAGCAGCACCTGGCACAGAGAGGTGAGCCACAGATAAATAATGCAAGAGAAGTCACAAAATCCAGGGGTGCCTGGATGGCTTAGTCCATTAAGCGCCTGCCTGAGGCTCAGGTTATGATCCTGGGGTCCTGGGATTGAGCCCCGTGTTGGGCTCCCGGCTCAGCAGGGAGTTCGCTTCTCCCTCCTCCTCTACCGCCCCCGGCCCCACTCATCCTCGCTCTCTCAAATAAATAAATAAAATCTTAAAAAAAAAAAAAAAGAAGTCACAAAATCTGGGCTCTAAAGTGGCTCAGACCAGGGCAAAAGTGAGGAGGGGGAGCCCAGCAGTGTGGTGAGAAGAACAGAGACTTGGGGGCTGCCGATGCTGGCTGGATGCCCTTACACAACAAGGACAGTAAGGAACAGCTGGGACACCTGCAGCTGCTACTCGTGGGGTGCTCGTGCTGGGCCCCCCTTCTCCAGGAACCTCACTTATTCTCCACAACAGGGGTTGGCAAACTGCAGCTGGCCCATCACCTGTTCCGTAAATAAGAGTTGTTGTTTTTTTTTTAAAGATTTTATTTATTTATTTGACAGAGAGAGACACAGCGAGAGAGGGAACACAAGCAGGGGGAGTGGGAGAGGGAGAAGCAGGCTTTCCGCTGAGCAGGGAGCCCAATGCGGGGCTCGATCCCAGGACCCTGGGATCATGACCTGAGCCCAAGGCAGACGCTTAAGGACTGAGCCACCCAGGCGCCTCCCCCCCCCCCCCCGTTAAGTAAGAGTTTTAGCGGGACACGGCCACGCTCCTCCGCACCGTCTGTGGCCGCTCTTGTCCACAGCAGCAGAGTTCAGCCACGGCAGAGACCACAGGCCTGCAGGCCAAAAACACTAACTCTGACCCTTCAGAAAAATTTCGCTGACCACTGCTCTATGACAGGCCTACGAAATGCTACACACCGCATCCCCTCTCTAGGCCTTAAATGCGTCTCTAAAACGAGGTGGCTGGACTAGATCACGTCCAGCTCTCAAGTCTAGGCTACGCGGTCTCCGAGGGTCCAGTGGAGGCCCCTTGTGGGGCGGGGCCGTCGGCAGCAGAGACCGCTCACCGTAGCTCTTCCCTTGACAACAATGATCTAGTTCTGGCTGAACTCAGGGCCCCCCAGTTTAAGACCGCGTTTTCTAGCCTCTCCTGCGGCAGAAATGAACAAGGCATATGAGACCTTTGTCCTTTTCTCCCTTCCTGAGGAATGGAATGCAGATGTGATAGCAGGGGCTGGAGCAACCACCTTGAGTTCAGAGATGAAAGCCAAACGTTCAGGATGGCCTGGACTGTTATTTTCCACATGAACTAGCTGATATCTGGTTTAAGCCAATGGATTTTGGGGTCTCTCCGACAGCAGTTTAACCTAAATCCTATTTCACAGTCACGCCTCTTTAAAATGTTTCCACTTCTTCCACTGCCCCCAGAAGAAGTGAAGGTTCTATTTCTCATCTTTTATTTATTTTTAAGATTTCATTTACTTGAGATAGAGAGTGAGCGAGACAGAGAGCACAAGCCAGAGGGAGAAGCAGACTCCCCGCTGAGCAGGGAGCCCGATACCAGGCTCCATCCCAGGACCCTGGGATCATGATCCGAGTTGAAGGCAGACGCTCAACCTACTGAGCCACCCAGGCGCCCCTATTTCTTATCTTTTAGGAGCAAAGATGAGGAGATGTAGGAAGACCAGGTGACAACAGTGGCCTAAAAGTCTTTGGGAAGCTTGGGTCGAAGGCCCTGAGCTACCATTTCCTCTCCGGCTGATTCTGGGCAAGCCTCCTTGTCCCTGGGCTCCTCCTTGTTCTTCACCTGCTCCCCACAGGCCACCTCAAATACAGGCCGGGCCTCCTAAGAAGTACCAAATACACCCCAGAGTGCAGTCAGGCTCTGAGAGTAAGCCGGAGAAGCTGCTCTCATAGAGAAGAGCCTGAGACCCTGCCCAGAAACGGGCCCACCAATCTCCTCGTCCTGACAGCCTGCTCCTGGCTAGCATCCCTTGCAAAACATGCTCGCGACCCTCTGACCAAACTGGGATTTGGCCACGCATTATCCAGACTGCCAGGTTACAGAAAAGTAGCAGGTAGAGGGAGAGAACAAAGAAAACAGACAGAGTGAACTACCGTGCCGTGAGGAGGGGGGGCAGCCCTCCCCGCCCCTCCGGTAAGGAGCCTGCTGAGTGGGTCATCAGAGTGGTATTCGGCTGCTCCTGCTCCTGCCAAGCCTCCCGGACTGAAGGCAAGTCAGCAGCTGGGCTCCCCAAGAGGCTACCTCCACTCAGGCCAGAGCCAGGCCCCCATCGCAAGGCTCTAAGATAAACAGTTAACACTGGGGGTGTGCCGAGGGGTGAAGGTCTGCTTGGCGGGATAAACATTCTGGCTGCCAGGCCCCCCAGGTTCAAGTGCGCTTCAGAGCCGTGTGTGTGCCCGAAGCCACAGCATTCCAAGCCTCTCCCCGAACTTAAGCACTCAGAAAGAACACAGGCTCTTAAATAAGACAGCCCTGGATTCAACTCCCGGCGCCGGCCGCTGACGGCGACCTGACCTGAAGTTCCGAACTCCTGAGTTACCATTTCTTCATCTGTAAAATTCCAAAAACAACTCCTCCTCCTCTGACCATAGCGGGGATTAGATCAGGTAACACACAGGGCTCCCAGAACAGGCCCCACAGGCAGGAGGGGCCGAGGGGCTGGGGACAGCAGAACCGGTCAGGAACTGAGAGCCGCCGAAGTTCAGCCTGGTTCTGAGACCAGCGGCCAGCTCTCGTCCTTGGGGTGAGACACCGGAACCTCAGGAAAACCCCAGATTCACTGTTTCTGTTGACTTAGCACAGCAGCCTTGCGACGCAGCAACGGGCAGTCTGTTCCCCCCACAGCACGCCCGGGAGACAGGGCGCTCCGATCAGAGGCAGCCCCTCAACTGGCCGGAGTCTCTAATGGGGGCGGGGAGGTGGAGCGGGGGGTGCGGGGGCAGTAAGGTCCCGGTGAATCTGAACTTGAGTCTGGGCAGGGCAGCCATCGGCCTTCCCTAGGCCCAGGCAGAGGGTTGGAAACAGCCAGACCACCCACCACTCGACTATCGGTGCTCAGAGAGTGGGAGACAGCCTGGAGCCAGCACCAAAGGCCGCTGGGTGCAGAGGACATGGCCACCCCCACCCCCGGCCCCGAGAGCCACGGGATGGCGTGCCCAGAGAGACGCCCCCAGCAGAAACCCAGGACGGGAGGGCCGAGCAGCAGGCAAGGGAAGCGGGCAGGGAGCCTTTTATGGCTGCCCCTGGGAGCGGCAGGTCAGCCCTGGAAAAGCAAGGCCTCAGGACTGAATGACGGCTCCCTCTCAGCAAGAATGAGGCCCAACTCGTCCCTCATCACACTGCCTGTCCTCAGACCGCCGCACGCTGACAGAGCACAGATTCGCAGAGCTGGGGAGGCAGTGATGCCGGATGCGAGGTGCCTGGAATGGGGGCTCCCGGATGGGCTGGGCTCCAGCCCAAGTTCGCTTTGGCCCCGCAGTCAGGACAGCGCACAGGGAGCTGAGCTCACCCCCCAGACTCCACCCAAAGTGGCCTCGCGCCCCCTCCCGCGCTGGTGGGGACCCAGGACGACTCCCGGAAAGACAGAGAGGAGGAGGGGGAGGAGTCACCTCAGCAGAGCCGAGAACCCCCCAAGTGCCTCCTCCTGCCCCGCCCGCAAACCCAGTTACCCGCCAACCCCTCAAGTTGGAGCCAACAGAGCTCTAAGTCCATTTTTTTTGCAGGTAAATGAAATTTCCTGTTTATTATGAAAAACGCTCCCACTTTTGGGGAGGGAGACGTGGTGCTGGCCAAGTACGTCCATGGGTCACTAAAAGGGTCACGGCACGGGCGCTATGATGTCATCACAGGCGTATGACCGCGCAGGCCCACCCGGCCCCCATCTGTCCACCAAACCCTCACTCTGGCCTGAGAGATGGTGTCTCGAAAGACACCGAGGGCTGGACCCGCAGCAGCAGCAGCGAAGCCTCAATCGAGTCCGTGCACCTGGCAGGGCGGCCGCGGCCACCACTCAGCCCGGAGCGGGGCGGCAGGGGACAAGTGTGCCAGTGCCCCCAACCCTCAGCACTGCCCAAGGCGGTGAGCCTCCAGCTTTCGGGACACACGAGGGGTCTGCCTCGGTGCCAGGATGTGTCTGGCCACTGAATTCTGGGACTTTGGGGAGATTATAAAATAAGCCAGGCACAAAAGGACCAATGCTGCACGATGCCATGCATCCGAAGTCCACAGAGACAGAAAGGAGAGCGGTGGGAACCAGGGGCTGCGGGGGGGGGGGGGGGAAATAGGAGAACGAGTGGTTAATGGGGTTACAGTTTCCGTTTGGAAGATGGAGAAGTCTGAAAGGTGGACGGTGGGGACAGTCACACAACAACACGAAATGTACTTGATGTCACCAAACCGTGCACGTAGAAGGGTTACCGTGGTAAATCTCAGCACACACGCATGCACAGTCGTGGGGACTGGGGGAGGGGGGACAAAGAAGAGTCGCTTGTATGCTCAGGGCCACCCAGCTGAGGGCTGGGCTTGGCCTCGGGAAGTAAGCACACGGGGCCACGTGGACAGGAGGTCTCTGCTCTGTTCCCACCCAGCCTCGTCTGGGCCGCTCGGGCTCCTCACCAGTCGTCAGTCCTGACAAGAGTCCCGCTCCCCACCACGGGCACAGAGGCGGAAGAGAGGAAGTTGTCACAGGTCCTCACCCTCTCCTGACACCCTCCAAACACAGGTAGTTCCAGCAGCTGGTGGAAAAGCTGCTTCATATGTTCCAAGTTTCTAGAACATCAACAATAGAGGGCTTGTCTGCAATCAACTTTTGTTTCCTGCCATTCAAGCTGTGTGGGCCTTGGTATTTCTTGCCGTGGCTCCCACCATACACGTTTCCAACCGGTGCCGCGCCCGGGAGAGGGGGGCACAGGATGGCAGGACGAAGATTAAGGAGCCGAGAGAGGACCAACATGGGTGCCGAGCTTCCTCGGGCGGGCACACTCTTCAGGGAAGGACTTCCTTGGGGTGGCTCAGTGGCGAGGAGAAAGGGGCCTCCCCACTCCTAGGTATTTACCCAAGGGAAATTAAGAAACTGAAGTCCACACCGTACACAAATGTTTGTAGGAGCTTTATTCAAAATTGCCCCAAATTGGAAACCCAAAGGCTCTTCAGCAGGTGAATGGGTAAGACATGAGGGTACACGCACGGCACAGGAGAAATGATGGGTCGATGGTCATGCTCTCGAATACATGATGAACGCCCCCAAGCACACACTAAGTGGAGGAGGGCAGGCACGGAAGACTCGTATGGACATTCTGGAGAAGGCAAAACCTCAGGGCTAAGTATCAGGTCTGAGTTGCCGGGGACTGGAGGGGACTACGAAGGGGAACAGGGAACTTTCCAGGCTGATGGAAAGACTAGATTTGATCCTGCCGGTGGTGGTTACGCAGCTGCCTCCTTGAGCCGTGCGCCTAACAAGGGCGAAGACTCTGCAAATGTGACCGGGAAATGGACAAAGGGCAGGGAGGGACAGATGGACTCTGGAATGAGGCCGGCACTTGAATCGGAGCCCTCTCCTCGTCAACCAGCTGCGCGACCCCAGCAGCCACGGCCCCTGTCCGAGCCTGTCTCTTCGTCTGTGACGGCAGGGTGTTAAGTCCCTGATGCGCCGGGCTGCTGTGGGCAGCAAGGGAGTGCCTGGCACACCGTAAGCACTTGGTAAATGTTTGCTCTTATTTACACACAGGAATTGTATTTCTGGCTCAAGGAGCGCAGATTCTGAGTGGTGTGTAGGCGACGACCACTTCCCACGCTCGAAGAATGCCTCGTACCACCAAATATAAATGGAACGTTCGCAGGCGCTCACACAGCTGCTCGAGCCGGGAAAGCGCAGGGGCCGGGCGCCGGCTGGTACCAGTCCTCCGCGGGCGGCAGCCCACGCCCCTCGGCAGAGCGCCGCGTTCCCACCAAACGCTCGGGCCAAAAGCCGTCCAGGGGACCGGGGGCGGGGCGGGGGGGCATGGCGGGGGTGAGAGGGAGGCTTGGACGAGGCTGGGGGCCCTGGGAAGGGAGACTCCGGCTGACTCAGTGTTCCCCTAGCCTCTGGCCTCCTCGGGATGTTAGTCAGAAAAAGGTCTTTCTAATCAGTCTGGGAATCCCTGGATTTTTGGATGTCTATTTGTAATTAGCTGGCATTGGCTGAATATGTCACTGAGCACTAGGTGCTAGGGCAAGGGGTTAGCACATGGGCTGCAGTAACTCCCCAGGGTCCCCGGCTCCTAAAGTACTGCGCTGGGGCCTGAACCTTCTGTCATCATCTGTACTGTGGGCGCTGGGAATCCAAGAGGGATGCAGCACGTGGCCTAGCCCAAGGCCTGCAGGCAACCTCATGGAGCCTTCTATGGGCTGCAGAAAACCCTGACCTGGATGGAGGGCTCTTAGGGGTGGGGCAGCTCCGGAGGTCGTCAGCACAGGGGTCAGCAGGAAGGGAGGGCTGCCCACAGCGCGGCCCCACCTCAGAGTCAGAGGACTCCGTTCTGCACCTGGAAGGCCCTACCTGCCTAATGGGATGGCTTCCAGGCTTGGAGGGAGCCCGGGAACCAGGGACAGTCAGCAGGAGGGCAAATGAGAAGCTAGGGGACCAGCCAGCCTCGACCAGGGGTCCTACACCCATCCACAGAGGGTCTGGGGTGGAGGGAGCGATTTCTGGCTAGAGGCAGAGAACAGGGAAAAGGAAGAAGATGCCAGCAGGGTTGTTCCAAGCCCTGGACCTTGGGTCCATCTGTGAACTGAGTCTGATTTCAGGGCGGGAGAGAAGGCGAAGGCCTGTCAGGAGAGCGCAGAAGCCCAGCACGGTCACCACCCGAGGGTCAAAGACTCGCCGGGTATGCGCTGTCAGCGCTCCCGGGAGCCGAGCCGAGCGTCCGCTCTCAGCAACCGGGTCGCGGGGGGACAGCTCCTGCTGGGCCCACAGACACACACTAGCCCGGGCAGCAAGCCTCGGCCTCCTCGTCTGCAGAGCAGCAGTGTCCTCCCAGGGGCAGCTGCAGGACAGCTGAGGGGCGCCAGCTCCCGAGGCGAGGACGCAGATGGTCTGCAGAAAGCCGGGCACAAGGCCGGCGGGGCGTCGGTCTCCAAACCCAAGTTTAAGGAATGCTTCCCTGCTGACGCGACTCGCGTGGGGGAAACCAAGGCGCAGAAATTACGGCCAGCTCGCGGCCGCGTGGTGACAATGGCAGGGAGACCCCCGGCCAGGGCCCTGAGCCCCACGCTGGGACCTCCACCTGAGCGTGCCTGCCCCCCGGGGACCCGCTGTGGGAAATCTCTGCTCCGGCTCGTGACTGCGCAGGCGCAGGCGGCGGCCTGGGAGCCAAGGGCGCCCGCCCCACCAGGCCCCGGATGCCCTTTGGAATGCTCTTTATCAGTCACATGGCACTCAAGAACGAATGCTGTCCCCACAGATCACCCTTCTCTGCTGATACAGGAGAACGTTTATCTTTAAAGTCACTCAGATTAGCACAACGGGGAAGTGCACCCTGAGACCCCCCACGGAGGCCCCTTCTCTTTCCCGGAGTAATTCTCAGGGGTCTCTCGCAGAGCCTGCCCTATATCCTGACTGCTCTGGGCCTGCACGGCCCCTACGTCATCTTTCCAGACAATATTTCCTGCACACGTAAGGGACCATGGGGAAAAGGGGAAGAAGCCAGGAGGGGCCTGGCAGATAGGCTGGGAAATGGATGTAAACCTAATTAACAACGCTAATGCACAGGCAACCTCCAGAAGAACCCTCTGTTCCCAGGGAACGAGATCGGCAGGCCGCAGAAGCGCACGCTGCGTGCCCAGGACCCGTGTTTTCTGCTGGCCCTATCTCGCTGAGAGGGAAACACCTGCTCTCCATGCTGTCAGCAAAGGGAGCAGACGGGAGAACTGGCCGGGGAGGCTGGAACGCATTGCCCTCCTCTGACTTCCTCTGCTGGACAGGGCAACACGGGACCTTTGCGAGGACTGGTGGGCGGGGCCTCCAAGCAGACGGCCACTCCTTCCCCACCTCCCTTGAAGACCACAGCCAACAGAGCGGAGAGGTACTGCGCGACGGTCTCTCTCTGGCTGATAAAACGCTGACACCAAACATACTGCAGAGCAAATCCCAACTTGGTAACTTTTAGTAAAATACTTTAAACTGAGAGACCTAGGGTCCCGGAGGGAAAGAAACTGTCTACTAAAATCAGTTTGATCTCGCTATTTCACAGAAGGAAGCCCTCCCCCAATCAGAGCAATGCCCTTATCTTTAAGCCCCACTCCTCCTTCCTGCCCACGATAGGGTGGGGGAGGCCTTGTGTCGCCCCAGGACAGAGAGGGGCCAGTCTCACACCTGGAGGGGGGCAGAGGCAACCAGGGGTGAGCCTGGTGTCTCTTGCAGGCCTCCTCCTCTGAGTATCTGCCACCTGCGTGGACAACCTGAAGGCCAGGACTGCCTCGCGCACCACATCCCCCACTGGCACAGCCGAAGTGCACCCCGGGTGCCAATCCACCACCTGAACAGCCCAGGGAGGTGCCGCGGGGGTGCCCGTCCCAGAGAGAGCAGGTCTGGACATCACTGCCCACCTTTTTGCCAACCAGGAAAGGAGGAGGCGGCGGGGTGGAGCGGGGGACATCCCAGCAGACAGGGCCAGGCTGCCCAAAGCAGCAAGACCTATACTCCCAACCCGTCAGCCCACTAGGCTCTCCAGACCCAGGCTGACGTGTCAAAGACATGCCTCCCAGCAGGGGACCCCACAGCACTGGTGGAAAACAGTGGTTACGGGGGTCACAAGGGCCCTACGCCCTTTCCCTCAAATGCCTTAACTCCCAGCTCTGAAGGCCACAGTGAGCACAGCCTGCTGAGATGGTAAGCCTCTTCTGGTGAGCTCTTGTCCCTATCCGAAGATGTGTACACATCAACTGACCCCAAGGCTGGGAGCATTGTGCACACCCCAGAGATGGCTTAGTTCTCTAGCCCACGGCCCCAGTCAGAAGCAGCCCCCCTGCCTACTCTTCCAGATCATTACGAAGATAACACCGCAGAGCCTCGAAGAAAAGTCCCTCTAGGATAACTCAGGCCTGGAAGTAAACGGAGAATAAATCCCCCCTTGTGGGTCTTTTAAATGCTAACCAGACATTTTCTTAAAACCAGCTTGGAACAACAAGAGCAGTAAGGAAAAACAACCTCGCCTTTTTATTTTTAAAGTTGTTTTTTTTTAAGATTTTATTTATTTATTTGAGAGAGGGAGTGAGAGAGAGAGCGAGAGCACGAGCGGGAGGCGGTGGGGAACGGAGGGAGAAGCAGACTCCCCGCTGAGCAGGGAACCCAAGGCGGGACTCAATCCTGGGACCCCGGGATCATGACCTGAGCTAAAGGCAGACGCTTAACCACAGGTGCCCCTTCTTTTTTATTTATTTAAGTAATCTCTGTACCCAACATGGGACTCAAACTCACAACCCTGAGAGCAAGAGTTGCATGCCCCTCCAACTGAGCCAGCCAGGCGCCCCTAGCCCTTGCCTTTTTAGAAGGGGTCCCAAAGCTGCTCCCTTGAACTCCTAGGACTGTCTTTATCACTGGGGTGCGGAGCCTAAGAGCTTAAACGAGACAGAGAGAGAGCAGTTTCAGGGTGCTCTGATGCAAGCCCTTCCTGGCAGGGGCCCAGAGCCTGAAAAAAAAGAGAAGCAAGGTTTCTCAGCACCAAGAACGGGGTTCCCACCCCCTTTAAGCCACAGCAGACATAAACATCTCCCAAATACCAGGTCCTTGGCTTCAAATGCAAAGCTGGCCAATGCTGGGCAGCCCAGAGGGAAAGGGGCACAGGAAAGATTTGCAAGTTAATGATACACAAACCCGGCCCCTTCTCAACCCCTGTCTGAGTGTGGTCCTACTTCATTTTCACATCTGCAGCTGCAGGCTCCCCTCCTGGCCTGCCCTCTCGCTCCTGCCAGGAAGCATTCAGGCCCCAAGGCTCCCCGCCCCTCCACAAAATGGAACAGCAGCAGAAATATAACCCAGTTCAGGCTCGTCCTGAACGAGATCTTCGGAGTCCAGACAGCAGTTGACACAATCGGGGGCCTGGTGCACCAACACTCGGCGCAAAAACCTTCCAGGCCCCGGGAAGGCTGCTGATTACCAACCCGAAGCAAACTGAAACACCTTTCCAGGAGCCCCTAAACACTTAACAAATTCCTGCAGCTTCTCCTTCCGGCTGGCTTGTTCGGGTCCAGTGTTCCCTCACAGACCTGCTGGGCTTGCCAGGAATTTAGACGGCGTCGGGAGGCAAAGCTTTTACACACCAAGTAGGGTGAGGGCGCCCCAGGGGAGCAGCAATGCTGGCCAAGGTACCCAGAGCCCAGACACGGAGTGACTTCCCGTGACCTCACAGCCAGCCCCAGGTGCCATCTCGCCAGCTTGCCCCGGGGGGTGGAAAGCACGAGAGCCACGCAAAATAGGCTGTGCTCCCCCCCGGACAGCTCTTAGTACCCTCGGCACAGGGAGCCAAGGGAGAGAGCAACTCCTGCCCCCCTGGGGCTCAGCGCGCTGGGCAGACACGGGCCAATGTAAGATGGGTTCTCACTTGGGCTGGGAGGGACCTCAGGGACAGCATGTGGTCCGCGTCACAGACCGCAGAGGGAAGGCGCCCTGGGCTGTGTCAGAGCCTATTTACCTCTGCTGATGCGCTGTTTCTCTCCAGACAGGATCCCGGGAGTGTCGATGATGCTTATGCTGTCCAGGACCGGGTTGGGCAGCTGGGCACACATGAACCTGCACGGGAGCAAAAGCCGGAGGGGAGACGTCAAGACTCAGCCCTCGCAGCTCTAGAAGCGACAGGGGGCTTTCTGTGTACTCTCCTCTCCACCTCTGCCTTCCTTTCCCAAAGCAAGGCATTTACAGGAGGTTTTCTAGTGTTTCCAGGGGTGGCCCCTGAACTCTGTAGTGTCTTTTTTTTTTAATATTATTTTATTTTATTTATTTGAGAGAGAGAGGAGCATGAGCAGGGGGGAGGAGCAGAGGAAGAGGGACAAGCAGACTCCCTGCTGAGCTGGGAGCCCGAGGCAGGGCCTGATCCCAGGACCCTGGGATCATGACCTGAGCCAAAGGCAGACGCTTAACTGACTGAGCCACCCAGGCGCCCCTGAACTCCGTACTGTCTTAACTGGGAATCCAACCATGGGCTCAAACTGGCTTGCATCAGCATTTCCCTCACATTAGCTTTTCCCCCAGAGTTCAAGAGTTCAACTTTCAAGTTGCTGATATGCTAGTGAAAACTGCACGAGATAGGCCACCGGTCAACTCCAGAAGGGAAACAGAAAGGTGACACTGGGACTTAGCTGAATTTCCACACACTGAAGGTGGGGAGAGGCTTTCCTGCTGCTGCTGGGACCAGCCCATCCCTCCCACCCAGCTGCCTGGATGAAGGGACAGCAGGGGGCGGCCAGTACAAGCTGGGGGACACGTGGGTTGGTTGGCGGGGCCGGGAGTACAGACATCATTCTCCGAAAGCCAGAGCAGGCCGAGGAAAAACAAATGAAGCCACAGAGGGCCTGGCAACTCCCGAGCGAGGGCTTAGCCATGTGTGCCTGAGTTCCCACTGAGCGTAGAACAGCCCAGAACAGCAAGGGGCTGTCGCAACTGAGAGCAGAAATTCTTTACTGGACACAGAAAAGGCTCCTTTAAAAACTTCTCTGAAAAAGACACTGTGAGCAAAGAAAATACTGACCCTCTGTCTGTAGGATGCAGGCTTAAAGCTGCCTTTCCAACTGTGGGGAGGGATCTGAGCTGTAAGGTTCTCCTTTTGGCCCTACCCCCCCCCACAGCTCCCCCCCCAAGTGACCAGTGGCCAGGCCCGGGGCAGCTGGCCAGGGTGAGGGGTGTTGCCTGCAAGCACAACGGGGCAAAACCGGCTGACCCGCAGACCTTGGACCCGGTCCTCACTGTTGCCCTGACCGTGGTGCGCCAGACCTGGGGCTCCTGCTAGGGAAGGGTCACAGAGGAAAGACCAACTCAAAAGAACCTGAAGTACAGCTGGCTCTGAAAAATAACAGTACATAAAACCGCCCTGGTTTTATGGAGACCCGCGAGTAAGACAACATCGGTAAGACCCAGAAATGAGATGCCCCGCGGAGTCCTGGGAGCTTGGCGGGGGAGACAAGGAAGGGGGCAAGCCGCTTCCACAGACGCAGCCGCTTCATTTCCCACCACCAAGGGCGCACTGACTGCCTCTCGCCCCGCAAGCGGTTTTCACAGGCTGCTCTTAGGACAACCTGACTGTAGTCTGTCTTGGTCTGCTCCATTGGATTTTACTCTTAGAGCAGCCACTTAAGAGTAAAAAGGGCAGAAAGTCAAGTTCATGGCTCAATGGGTCTCTTTAAGCTGCCCGGAGAGGCTGTGTCAGCCAGAGAAGAGCCCCCTTTGTACGCCCTGGCTAGCCGGCCGGCACTCTGCGCACTCCACAGGCTGACACAGCTCGGGGCCCTGCTCCAGGGCAAAGCCGTGCCCTCCCTGACCCTCGGCTGATAAGACCCCTTTTGGCACGGCTATTAGTGATGGGGAACCTCTGGAGATGAAGTGGCAAGAGGGAAATAAGGGCTGCCTGGCTGGCTCAGTCAGTAGAGCGTGCGACTCTTGATCTCAGGGTCATGGGTTCAAGCCCCATGTTGGGTGTGGAGCCTACTTAAAAAAAAGAAAAAATAATAAATAGAAGTGTGGGTCTTGAATCCTGTGGCACCAACATCATCAGAGTGTCTGTCTTGGACCCAGCATCCCTGACCTGCGCTTTTTTCCGGGCAGAACCCACAGTAGGTGGTAACCGGAGGCATCAAGGCGGTCAGCCAGCGAGCACTGCATTAAGCTGCCCTGGTGAGCTCAACAAAGAGCACAGCCCTCCAAGCTCGGGCTTCCTGAATCACAGAGATGACGTCTACGTTCCCCTCCGACTCTGAAACTTTAGGTCTCCAAATTCAGAAACAGGTTGAGTACCCCGTTTCTCCTTTCAAAAGCAGTCTGCTGGGGCGCCTTGGTGCCTCAGATGGTTAAGCGTCTGCCTTCGGCCCAGGTCATGATCCCAGGGTCCTGGGATCAAGCCCCACATTAGGCTCCTGGCTCAGCGGGGAGCTTGCTTCTCCCTCTCCCTTTCTCCCTGCTCATGTTCTCTCTCTGTCTCTCTCTCTCTCTCTCTGTGTCTCTTTGTCTCAAATGAATAAAATCTTTAAAAAAAAAAAAAAAGCAGTCTGCTCTCACAATTAGAAGCGGAGGCCCGAGGACAGAAGGTGTACCTATCCCTCCTTCTAGCTTCCCAAAGTTCTGTGTGAAAGGCAAGACCTAACAATGGTTGGAATTCCCAGCACAGCAGCCAAACTGCGCACAAGATCCTCTGGGGCCCACCAGCTAAGAGTCTGGGCCAATCGCCCGTGTATGGGCACGATAACTCCGAGACACAGGTATTCTCTGGAAGAGGGCTCAAGGCGAAGAGGGTCATGCCTCGCACACGAAGGGCTTTATTCAGCTCCAGCCGTGACACACCAATGCCATCAACCATAAAACAGGAGGCCGGGCTTAAATGCCCAAAAGGGGCAAAAAAACATAACAGGAGTCTGCCTGTCTTCTCTGTTAAAAGTCAGCTCTGTGCACAGAGGTAGGCTGGCCACTGGCCTGGATCAGGATCAAGCTGGTTCACCCTGTGTGGCTGGACAGTGTCGGGAAAGGAATGTGATCATACAGGGCGGAGACCTGGAAGGCAAGAGTCAAGGATTCTTTCCTAGGTCATCCTTGACACAGACTTTGAAAGGCATGTGAAGGGGCGCCTGGGTGGCTCAGTCGTTAAGCGTCTGCCTTCGGCTCAGGTCATGATCCCAGGGTCCTGGGATCGAGCCCCAGCCCCGCAGCCCCAGCCCCGCATCCCCAGCCCCAGCCCCGCATCGTACTCCCTGCTCGGCGGGAAGCCTGCTCCTCCCTCTCCCACTCCCCTTGCTTGTGTTCCCTCTCTCGCTGTGTCTCCCTCTCTGTCAAATAAATAAATAAATAAATCTTAAAAAAAAAAAAAAAAAAGGCATGTGGAGTCACTCCTTGCATGGGGGCTGGCAGGAAAGGCAGATCTGTGAAGTCCTTTGGTATGTCCCTGGGGGTAGGGGTGGGGACAGGGATTTTAGAACCACTGACAAGCGCCTTTGAGCTCCTTTAGAGAAGAGTGAACTTGACTCCATAGAAAGACCAATGTTTTTCATTCCCAGCATCATGAGGGTTAGAGTCTTGGAGCATGACCCGGATCATGAGGAGGCAGATTTCACCCATGTAACTGGGGAAACTGAGGCCCAAGCAGGTTAAGGAACCTCTTCGTTCAGGGAGTCAGGGCCCAGATCTTCCAGGCCTCCCAGTGCTACAGACTGAGGCTGTTTCCCGAAATCCCTAAAGGAGTACAGACCCTTTCGAGTTGACCCCCGGGGAGAAATGTTCACACTCCATCTGTCTGCTACCCCATGGGCTGCCCCCAAACTCAGCAGGCCACAGCAGATCCTCCTTGTCCCTCCCACACAAAACCAGCGTTCCCGAGGGAAGCACAGCACAGCAGCAAAGGGAATGACGAAAAGTTTCACATATTTTTCCATGACACTTAGGCAGCAGCCACTTGAAGGGAGGGGGGAAGGGGCTGGTTTGAATGAATTCGGTGCATCCAGTCTGGGACTACACTGGGAGGAGGTGGAGACAGGAATCTCTCACCTTCCCAACGCTGACCCCGGTTCTGAGGAAGTGGGGCTGGGATCTGCTGGAAGGTTTGGGAGTTAAACTGATGACCTGGAAAATTCTGGGGGTGACGGGGCGGGGGAGGGGGCGGCGATACCCACCCCCCAGACCTCCGGGTGGGCCGAAGCGGCAGGGGCCCTTGTCCCAGGGAGCGGTCGCCGAGGGGCTCGCTGGGGCCTCGGAGACAAAGGACGATGAGGGAGGCGGGGCCCGGCCGCCGCCACGGTAGGGTCGGGACCCGAGTGCGGCCCCGGGGGTCCCCCTCCGCCCCCCTCCTCCGGGCAAGGGGCGGGTACCTGTTGAGGAAGGCGTTGCCGAAGGCGTTGAGCTTGCGGAAGGGGCGCCGCGGGTCGACTACAAGCGCGTTGCCCGGCACCACGCCCTCGGTGGGGCCGTGCATGACCGCGATGAAAGAGTCGGTGGTGGGCTCGGGCCCGATGCGCATTCCCGGGAAGTCCTGCTCGATCAGGTGCCGGATGAAGGTGGTCTTGCCCGTGCTGTACTGGCCCACGAGGAGCACCATGGGCTTGTTGTCGAAGTCAGCGTCCTCCAGCGCGGGCGAGTGGAACTCGTGGAAGCGGTAGTGCTCCTCCAGGGGCAGCAGCTTCTGCGCGTACAGCTGCCGCAGCCCCTCGGCCACCGTCTGGAAGAGCTCCGGCTCCTTCTTGCGGCGGGCATCTTTGCTGACCCAGCTGAACATGCTGCCGGGGACGGGGCTGGCTGCTGCGGGGCAGAGCGACGGCTAAGAGCAGGGCGAGGGCGCGGAGCCGAGGCGGGGCCCGGCCGGCCGGCGGAGGGGCAGCGGGGCAAGGGGGCGGGGAGCGACCCGCACTGCGCAGGCGCACGGCACGGCCCGCGGGGCGCCCTCCGCGGAGTGGAGCCCGCGCCTCGCCGTACGGCCTTTATAGGGCCGGGCCCCGCGTTCGGGCGCGCGCGTGCGCGTGCCGCCGCCGCCGCCGCGCCGGGCCGCGGGGAGAAGGGCAGGGGAGAAAAGAGCCCCACCCGCGAACTCCGCGCCACGTCCTCCCCTCCCCTGCCTCCCATTGGCCGATTCCAAATATCGCGAGCGCCGCTCGCCCTGCTCCCCGCCCCCGACCCGGGTGCCGTGGCAACCGCACCTGTTTTCGCCCCTCCCTTGGCGGGGCAGCTCGCGCAAGTGCTGCGGTTGGGAAGGCGAAAAGCGAGGGTCGGGCGCGAAGAGGTCCCGGAGCCTACGTGCCTTCCAACATCCGCGAGACGCCCAGTTAGACACCCGGCTCCCCGGCCGCGCGCCCCACCCGCAGGTCCCCCACGAACGGTCCTCCCTCCCCCGCTGGCTCGGAATTCCCCGGAAGTATCGGCGGACCCCCCGGGGCGGCGGGGGGGCCTCGCGCCTCCCGTCCGAGCTGCCCTTCCTTGCCGCCTCCTCGCCCCTGCTTTCCTGATACTACTTCCTACCCATCTTCGTTATCTGCTTTGGGAGAGGGCGAGACAGAGTAGAGGAGGCTCAGGGAGTAGAACATCCGAGACCGGCTGGTGACTGGGGAAAGAAGAATGGGGAGGGAGTGAGAGGTCCTTGGGGAAAATCTGACCAGCAGCAAGAGGCCTGAGCTCCCCGCAGGCCGGTGGGGCTGGGCATTGGCAGGGGGACACAGCAGTGGAGGTCACATAGGACATGTGGGGGAGAAGAGATGGCCTCTGAAGAAGGCTGCATCTGTGGGTGGGAGGGGTAGGGGTACACAGGAAGGCCTGGACGCTTGAGTTTTGAGGAAGTGAAATCGGAAATTCCCTATGTCTGGGGGAGGGGAAATGTGGGGCAACAATGAAATCTTGTGGGAACTTAGGGGAAATTAAAATACCCAAATACTTCTGCTTTCCTCTCAGGGTCACCACAAGTTACCCTCTTTTACTCTGACCTGTGGGCCCCCCCTTACCAGTTCCTGGCTGTTCCATTACACTCATTCCCCCGCCATCATTCCTGGCCACACATCGGCCCCCTTGGCTGTCCAGGTTGGTGAGAATCTTCAGTGGGTGATGTCAGAGCTTTGGGGGACTGTGATTGTTAGGTAACCAGTGTCAGGACACCAAAGTGTAGGAGGAGGGGGTGGGGGTGTGGTGGCGCAGTGGTGGGGTGGGGGTAGACTCCTAGGTAGATCTAAAATGCACCATGTCGGGCGCCTGGGTGGCTCAGTTGGTTAAGCGACTGCCTTCGGCTCAGGTCATGGTCCCGGAGTCCTGGGATCGAGTCCCACATCGGGCTCCCGGCTCAGCGGGGAGCCTGCTTCTCCCTCTGACCCTCTCCCCTCTCATGCTGTTTCTCTCTCAAATAAATAAATAAATAAAATCTTTAAAAATAAAAAAAAAATAAAATGCACCATGTCCAACTTTCTGGCTTCTGGGAGATGTGGGATGGAGGCAGGAACTCTCAAACCTGAGAATGAGCCAAGTTCTCAGGGGAGCTGGGTCAAGTGGGAGCCAGAGAGGGCAAAAGGGGAGGTTTTGCTTGCCCGCCCCTTGTAGGATCAGGCCTCCGGGCCTTCTGAAGAAAGAAAGTGTTCAATCAATTGCCTTCCCCTCCCCCCTTTGCCTCCCTAACCATTGAAGAGCCCTGTCTGCACTCTTAAGCCTCTGGCTTACTGCTTTTATTTGGGATTTCATTAGCATTCTTTTCATCAATACCAGTAAACCAGAAGCCACAAGACTCTTTTCTTGGTGGACTCCTCAAAAGGCCATATTGAGAACTCCTGGGCAGGGCTGTCGCCAGAGGCTGCATGCTGGCTGGTGATGGGAGCCTTGGGTGGGCCCAGTCCAGACTTCCTGGGCCAGCCTTAGAAGCCAAAGGACTTGCCTCCTCCGTGGCGCTTTGAGGGGTCCACCCCGGAGATGCAGTTTCTGGGCTGTTCCAGGGAAGGGCTTGGGGCTGAGGCTCCTGAAAGAGGTGGTTGTTCAATGGCCTGAATGAGGCTTCAGGAAGCCCCCTCACATTGACCCGCAGAGTTCACATTGACCCGCCGTGGTCTTCACATCTCCCCAGAGTCGTCTGTGCTGGGAATAGCTAGCCCAATAAAACTGAAAACAACAAAATGTTCCTGGGTTATTTATACATGAAACTCCAGCCCCTGTTTGTTCTATATGGCCGCTTGACTTTCTCCAAGGAGCGCAAAGGACTGAAAGAAGGCATCTCTCCCCCTCAATGAGGCTCAAGAGGGCAGAAATTAGTTTCCCCATTTCACAGAGTTGGCACTCGGGTCTTGGGAAGCTTCCTGAGCTAGTAATTCCCAGACTGTGAAAATGTCCTAATTCTCTTTTTGTTGTTGGAGCCGGCGAGATTCTATTCAATGGGAGTTTTGTAAATCATGAGTGAAGCATTTC
Source organism: Neomonachus schauinslandi (assembly GCF_002201575.2). Classification (NCBI taxonomy): domain Eukaryota; kingdom Metazoa; phylum Chordata; class Mammalia; order Carnivora; family Phocidae; genus Neomonachus; species Neomonachus schauinslandi. The sequence goes on along the minus strand of NC_058413.1, from coordinate 7,512,757 downwards.
ACTTTTGGTTTCTCTATTTCACTTTCTGTCTTTGCCCAGGGCCCTGACAAAAGACTAAGGAAGAGTTCAAATATTTTCCTTTCTCGTGGAAATGAGGCCCCTCCCCCACTCCGAGGGTTTCCTTCTTTCAAATTCAGAAACACACCTGCGCAACCGGGCCTTGTTCTCTAGGTCTCCACGGAGACTGCTCTCAGCAGAAAAGACCTACCTGCTTTTCCTCGAGGTGATCTGCTCAGTCCCATAATGGCCTGGCCTACAAAAAGGTCTATGTACAAGGCCCCTAAAAACAAAAAGAGAGAGAGAAAAGAAAAACAGACTCTTGTCCAAATATGGCAGAAGAGTCAGGCTGGAAAAAACCAAAACCACATGGGTTTGTCCCTGGGATGAGGAGTGGTTCATTCTTCCTAGTGAGAAAGTCTGTAGACCCAGCTTTTCTTCCAGTCAGGAGGAATAGATTTGGCCAACAGGCGAGTTTTGTCAAACCAAGGTAAAGAAAGGGGGAGGTCTGTTCCTGTGCAGTCTGGGGTCTCCAGCGCCGGCTGCAAGGGCATCCTCTGCACCCCGTGAAGCCTCTCTCCCTAAGGGGTACGGCAGTGCATGTGGCCATGGGGCTAGGGTCCTGGTGACAGTTGCTGCGTTCTAGGGGCCTCTGAAGGTGTCCCGCGGCAGGGATAGGCCCAGCTTGGAGGTGACAGGGTGTCAGGGCTGCTCGGGATCTCTGCTTTCAAATCACAAATGAGAAGAGCCCAAGGCCCAGGGATGGTGAGTGCCTTGCCTGGAGTCACTCAGGCTGAAGAAGAAGCTGGGCCTTTGGAATCTTAACATTGCCCTCTCCACGCTCAAGTCTTGAATCAGTAAGGTCAAGGTCAAGCCGGTGGCCACGCAGAGGGAGAGGGTTTCCAGAACCTCCTTTCCAGGTGCAGGCTGGGGTGAACTCTGCCGGTAAGCTCTGCAGCCTGGGGGCCCAGCCTGCATATGGACAGGGCTCTGTGTATACAGAACCAGTAGTGCTTTGCAGAGCTGAGCCACAGAAGCCTCTGAGCACCTGTGGTAGACACTCCACCCACTGCTGGGCTTCCCAGCACCCCACCTTGCAGGGGCCGCCGAGGCAGGAACTGCAGCTGAGCACAGGATGCAGTGTTTATGCTAAACTCCCCCGGAGAGCTCAGGCACCACCCCGGGCTGCCCTCCAGGTTTTTGCTGTGGACACATCCGGTTGGGGGACTCCATGGGAGGTTGTTTATTATTTGGCACATGAGAATTCTGCCTTCTACAGTGATAGTATCAGGGGTCCTTTGGCAGGGTCTTGGGGTCTCCTTACTCTATGCTGATAGAAATGGAGGGTACCGGAGGAGAAATGGCAGGAAGATGCTGAGGTCAGCAGGGGCCACGGAGGATGCGAGGAGGCCGTGGGCCGGGTAAGAGGCTGCCAGGGCTCATGGCAAAGTCAGAGACAAGACAAGATTTGGGAGGTTTGGTCTCAGCAGTCTGAGGGTGCACCTGAGGGGCTCAGATGTTGCTGCCTGAGCGACCACAGGTGTAGCCCTACCTGTGTGAGTGCAGGCCACTGCCCTCCTTGCGTCCCCTTCACGCACGCTTTTCTGCTCCAGCTCACCCTCCCTCACCATAGCCTCGAGCCCCTGTTTCCCCATGGCGGGGGTGGAGGGGGGGGCTACCCTGAGCCTCTGCATGGACCTCACAGGCTGGGGGCCGGGGAGCAATTCTGTGCCCAACAGGGTGTCACACGTGTCTACCAGGGCACAAGCCCAGCTCCCTTGGCCTCTGGCCCAGCCCCTCACACCCACACCTCCGTGGGGGTCAGAAATTGTGCCCAAGGCCACCCTCCAGGCACGTCTGCTGACCTACATCTCCCTCCTCCTTCCCCCACATCGGTCTCCATGAAAGTCCCACTGAGCTGGGTGGTCCATGAAGCTGCCCCAGGTGACCTGCTCTGCCAAGAGTCAGTCTCTCACTTCCTTTTTGGCCCAGCTGGAACATTTCTCTGACCTGCATCTTCTTCATCTTGCCCTAAGTACAGGCAATGAAAATGGGTCATCTGAAAAGGGACTGGGAGCTGGGGAGATGAGAGGACCCAGTCCTGCCCAAGCTCCATGCTTGCTCTCAGAAATAACGTGTTGGGACTTGTCCAAGGGCAGGGATGCAGCAAGACCCTTCCCAGAGGCGTCGAACCTCCATTTCCTGCTCAGCTAGCCTGGTCTCTGGCCCCTTGGTTCCAAGACCTCGCCCTGAAACACCCCATCACCCTTTGTTAATCATGGTAGGCAGAATTCCAAGCTGTACCCGGGGTTTCCCACTCTGGTGTATACAGCTGGTGTAGGACCTGGGATTGTGACTAGGATGGGTTTACTCTGTGATAGGTCATGTTCAGTGGCACAGTTGACTTTATTTTGTTTATTTATTTATTCCCTTAAAAGATTTTATTTATTCAAGAGAGAGAGAGCATGCGTGTGTGCACGAGAAGTGGGGAGGGGGAGAGGGAGAAGTAGGCTCCCCGCTGAGCGGGAGCCCAACGCCAGCTCGATCCCAGGACCCTGAGATCATGACCCAAGCGGAAGGCAGACGCTCAACTGACTGAGCCACCCAGGTGCCCCCACAGTTGACTTTAGATACAAGATACTCCCAGTGGCCTGACCTAATCACAGGAGCTCTTGGAAAGCAGAGTTTTCTCCAGCTGGTGGCAGAGGAAGGAAGTCAGAGATTCAAAGCTCAAAAAGGATTCAATGTACCAGTGTTGGCTTGAAGATGGAGGGTGGCCACGTGGAAGGAATGTAGTGGCCTCTAGGAGCCCAGAGCTGACAACCAGCAAGGAAGCTGAGGTCTCTGGGACCAGCTGGAAGGAAAGCACCTACCTCTAGGGGTAAATGAGTTAATGTACAGAGTGTATAGAACAACAACGTCAGCTAACTTGAGTGATTACAGGAAATGTCTACAGGGCTATGCTTGCTTCATAGGAGCTGGGGCAATTCTTGTTGACTTTTCTGTATTGCCCAAATTTGATATCATGGACATATTTGACTTCCTTAACTGAGGGGGAGGGAGGAAGCTGAGGGATGAAACAACTGGCCTGTACTCTTCAAAAATGTTGAGATCTTGGGGTGCCTGGGTGGCTCAGTCGTTAAGCGTCCGCCTTCGGCTCAGGTCGTGATCCCAGGGTCCTGGAATCGAGCCCCGCATCGGGCTCCCTGCTCTGCGGGGAAGCCTGCTTCTCCCTCTCCTACTCCCCCTGCTTATGTTCCCTCTCTCACTGTGTCTCTCTCTGTCAAATAAATAAAAATCTTAAAAAAAAAAATGTTGAGATCTTGAAAAACAAAGCAAAACTGAGGACAGTTCCAGACTAAAAAAGGCTGAAGAGACCTGGCGACCACATGTGAGGTCTGATCTCCGTTTATTGGGACAGGTGGTGACATTTGAAAGGGGATGGCAGGGGCACCTGGGTAGCCCAGTGGGTTAAGCGTCCAACTCTTGATTTCTTCAGCTCAGGTCATGATCTCAGGGTCATGGGATGGAGCCCCAGGTCGGGCTCTACACTCGCCACAGAGTCGGCTTAGGATTTTCTCTCTCCCTCTCTCTTTGCCCCTCCCCCTGCTTTGCTCTCTCTCAAATAAAAAAATAAAATCTTAAAAAAAACAACAAAAAGGGCACCTGGGTGGCTCAGTTGGTTAAGCAACTGCCTTCGGCTCAGGTCATGATCCTGGAGTCCCGGGATCGAGTCCTGCATCAGGCTCCCTGCTCAGCGGGGAGTCTGCTTCTCCCTCTGACCCTCCTCCCTCTCATGCTCTCTCTCTCTCATTCTCTCTCTCAAATAAATAAAATCTTTAAAAACAAAACAGAACAAAAAAACAACAAAAAAAGGAAAGTGGATGGCATGTTCAATCACATCACAGTATTGCTTCACTGTGGCCAGACCTAAATTTGGTAACTGTATCGTGGTTGTGTAAGAGATGTCATATTTTTTTTTGGGGGGGGGGATACATGTTGAAATATTTAAGGGTGAAGAGTCATAACCTATGTAACCTTCTCTCAAATGGTTCAGAGGAAATTTGGGAAGTGTGAGAGAGAAAGAGAAAGCAAATGTTGCAAAATGTTACTACTATTGGTGAATCCAGGTGAAGGGTAGATGGGTGTTCATTACACTTTTCTTGCAACTTTTTTGTTTTGTCAAAAACAAAAACAGGCCTGTAACTAGGTGCTCCTCCTTCAGGCCCTATGGGCCCTGGGCCAGTGTTACATTTGCTGCCCCATGCCCGACCCAGCAGTGCCAAAGTCCATTTATAGTAAAATGGAGAAACCAACTGTTTTCTATTCATACAGTGGAATGCCGCACAGCCGTGAATGAAGTGAGCAAACTGTGGCCCCAGCGACCTCCTGGGGACAGCCGGACCCAGCGGCAGGGTTCCACTTGGATAATAAATACATACCACCACCAACAGACAGGCAAAATGAACATATATTGTTTTAGGCTGTGTACTCGGGTGGGAAACCGCAGGGAAGGGCAATGAAGTGATGATCATAAAGGGCAGCATTGTACTTACCTGGGGAGGGGGTCACCTAGAAGGACACTTGGGGGGAGGGGTCTGAAGCACAGATTTTCTTTTCTTTTTCTTTTAAGATTTATTTATTTGAGAGAGAGAGAGAGAGAGAGAGAGAGAGAGAGAGCGTGGGGGGAGAGGCAGAGAGAATTTTAAGCAGACTCCCTGGTGAGCGAGGACCCCCCCCCACGGCCTTGATCCCTGGACCCTGAGATTCTGACCTGAGCCGAAATCAAGAGTCTGAAGCTTAACCGACTGCACCACCCAGGCGACCCCAGAGATTTTCTTTTTTGAGTGGTACTTACACAGGGACTTACTTTATAATTATACAAACGTACACTATACATTTATGTTTTATACACAAATAACAGCTGTAAAAGTCCCAGCAAGGAACCCCCCACTTTGTGCCAGGTGCGCCCTGACTGCCTGGGACCCGCCACTGTGTTAAGGACACTGACTGACCCTTGTGAGGGCCTGGAGAGGGCCTGGCGCCCGCCTCACCCCTCGGAAGGGCTGGGGAGGAGGACGGGGAGGACGAGCCCCACCCAGCTTGGGAGGGACGCGGCCCAGTGCACCCCCTGGTGGTGGCTTCCGGGAGTGAGGCTCGTAGAACAGCAAGTTCCCCACCGCCCCCAAGCCCATGCCTCCTTCTTTCAGCGCCTTTTCCCCTGTTATTCCCTCTTCCTCCAGTGCTCACCACCTATTCCTGGGAGTCACCTCAGCAAAAGCTGGACTCGGACTCACCTCTCAGGGAGACTTCCCCAGCCAAAGCCGCTGTACTCTGACCTTTCCTTCCCCCATCGGCCTTTCTTTGCGGTCGGAACAGTGACTTTGCATATCCTCTCTGGACACCTGGTCAGCATCCTGTCGTTTCACAAATGTGTGGTGAAGCTGATGGCCGCCATTCACTGAGGGCCTCCCACCTGCCAGCGCTGGCTGACCGTCCAGCTTCGGATGCCCGCCTCCCCCCAGGCACCTGCATCCACGCATCGGGCAGTCCTGCAGCTTGCAGTTATGAAGATGCTACTTTGTGCCAGTCTGAGGCTACAGGAAACCAAAAGTCAGTGGCTGGTGCTGCCCGGGGTTCACAAGCTGGGCGGGAAATAGCTAGGCATTGGTGGTGGCTGTCATGGGGACTCTAAGAGAGCTCACAGAACATCCTGGGAGCCAGCGAATGGGACAGCGAGCAGCAGGCGTCCTGGAGGGCTCAGGAGGAAGTGGGAGCAGGATCCAGGCGAGGCAAGATGGGCACAGGGCCTATCGGGAAACGGCCACAGGTCAGTGAAGAGAGAGGAGCCAGTCCGAGGCAGCCGGATCTGCCTTGCTCAGGAGTTGGGACAGGACCTGCTGGAGCTCGCGGAGGCTCCGTGGAGGCTGATGGAGGTGGACACCCAAGGCAGGGGCGGCTGCCTGCCACCACCTTCCACCCTAAGCCAATACTCTGGGCCTGCAGCCTGACAGCCCCAAGAGGGTCAGTATTCAGCTCCTTGCCATTCGGCAGTGTATCTTGAACACCTACTATGCTGGGATGGTGGGGGGGACGGGGCAGGCAGGACTGAATCATGGACTTTGCCCTCAAGGAGTCTCAGACCAGCACCAGGATAAGATAAGTGCACAGAGGGGCGCCTGGGTGGCTCAGTCAGTTAAGCGTTTGCCTTCGGCTCAGGTCATGATCCCGGGGTCCTGGGATCAAGTCCCACATTGGGCTCCCTGCTCTGTGAGTCTGCTTCTCCCTCTGCCCCTCCCCCCACTCATTCTCTCAATCTCTCTCAAATAAATAAAATCTTAAAAAAAAAAAAAGATGGGCGCCTGGGTGGCTCAGTTGGTTAAGCATCTGCCTTTGGCTCAGGTCATGATCCCAGAGTCCTGGGATCGAGTCCCGCATCGGGCTCCCTGCTCCACGGGGAGCCTGCTTCTCCCTCTGACCCTCTCCCCTCTCATGCTGTTTCTCTCTCTCTCTCAAATAAATAAATAAAATCTTAAAAAAAAAAAAATACACAGAGCTGTCAACCCTGCAGGAATAAGATGAGGGGGTGGTGGGAGAGGCCCACAGAGCCCAAGGTGCGGTGGGGGGGGGGGTGCAGCTCCTGCAGTCATGGGAGGGACCTCTGAGCAGGGCCTCAGTAGAGATGGGGGCCCAGAGAGCTGGAGCAGATAGGGCAGTGTGAGCAAAGCCACACTGGGAAAAGTGAAAGTGTCATAAGGGCCAGAGAGGGTGGCTGGACGCTTGTCAGCGGCATAGTCCGTGGAAAGAGAAGGTTTGACTACTCTGTGACTTTATTGTTATTACTATTATTTTAAAGATTCTATTTGTTTCACAGAGAGAGAGACAGCGAGAGCAGGAACACAAGCAGGGGGAGAGGGAAAGGGAGAGGGAGAAGCAGGCTTCCCGCTGAGCGGGGAGCCCGATGTGGGGCTCCATCCCAGGACCCTGGGACCATGACACGAGCCCAAGGCGGATACTTAACCAACTGAGCCACCCAGGCGCCCCTACTCCGTGACTTTAGCAAGATGTGCACCCTCTATGAGTCCGTGTCTTCATCTCCGGAACAGGCTCATGAAGGTGGCTTTGCAAGGTCGTCGAGCTGACCCCAGGGGACTGACGTGAGCAAGTGCTCAGCACACAGAGAGGGCACAAGAACCGGCTCCTATTATTATGCAATTTGAACTTTATTCGTAGGTCTATGTTTCTCGTTTTGGAAAGTTTATCTTTTAGCAGCAGAAGCCTTTTTATTCAAATGAGAATGTCTCCAGAACTGCATCGTATCGAAGCCGAAGCCGGGCAGGAGTGAGGCCGTGTGGAAAGCTGGCTCAGGGGCTGGGTCTGCAGTCCTGCCCACTAGGGTGCCCAGCTGGTGGCGGGGCCGGTGGAGCCTGGGGGTGGGGAACCCGAGAGAGAGATAGAGAGAGAGAGAGAGAGAGAGAGAGGAGGGAGGGGGCGAGTGGAGGGAGGCCGCTCTGGGTCCTTGTCCCGGGGGGAGTTCCGACACAGACTGGGGCCCAGGGCCCTTGGCCCCTCTTGACCACATGGGACATTGGTGGTGCTTCCTTGGGGTGCAAGACAAAGGCTTAGGATCTGTTCTGACATTTATCGAGCACGCACCTGGGCCTGGCCTGGGCTGGAGGCTGAGCTCCCAGGTGGTGGGGAAGATGGAAACACTGAGGGAGTTCAGTCCTCTGGGGAAGCACAGGGTGCTGGGGGCGCCCAGGTGGGCAGTTGGGATCAAGTGGGCTTCAGGAAGGCTTCCTGGAGGCAGCAAATGCTTGGGCAGAGCTGGGAACAGTTAATGAGGGTGAACCTGGTCAAAAAAAAAAAAAAGCTGGAAGGGTGTTCCAGGCAGAGGGAACAGCATGGATAAGGCACAGAGGCTTGCCACAAACAGTCCATACGTAGGTGGGGCCCTAAAGCAGCGTGGGCTCACAGGAGGGGAAATGGAAAGGCAGGCATGAGACAGGAGGGAGTTGGGCCTGAGTGCTGCACTGGGGTAGCAAGTCTTCATCGCCCTCTGGGTCCCTGAAGCCCCATCCCTTCCCCCGCAGGTCCTGGTGGCCGGCATTGAGGCGAACATACCTGTGACCTATGGAATTGGCAGCCAGAGGGGAGAAGAGAGCACTGGCTGTCAATTCATAGGTCAGAGCCCTGTGCACTCGGTCTCAGCAGCCTGCTGACGGCCCACCGGCCTTGGCCATGCTGGGCCTGGGAGCGTGGCCATGGAGGTCCCTGCTGGTCTGCTCCTCCGTGGGTACTGGCCCCCATCCCCGATAACAGCAGCCCCACTGGAACCAGTGGACACTTCCACATGGAGTTGCTGTTACAGGGGGTGAAAACCGGCTGGAGGCCTGGGCCCTGCCTGCCTGGTAGCTGCCCTTGGGCAGAAGTCTGGGGAGGACCTCATGCCCACCCATCGGGTCCATGGTCTTTTTATCGAGGCTCCTTATCATCCGGGGCCCACACCTAGAGTCCCCGCGGCAGCCCCCCTTCTCTGGGCGAAGTCCAGGCTCAGCCCCAGCTCTGCTCATAAAGCCGGGAGTGGCTCCGATTTACAGCTCCTGGGCAGCCTTTGCCCACTCTGCCATCCCCACGCCCTCTGTCCCCAAGTTCCTTGTTTCCTCCTTTCTTTTTTTTTTTTTTTTTTTTTTTTTTTTTTTTTTTTTT
>NC_058413.1:7359706-7503951 GCF_002201575.2 Neomonachus schauinslandi | reverse complement strand
TTTTTTTATTTTTTTTTTAAAGATTTTATTTATTTATTTGAGACAGAGAGAATGAGAGAGAGCACATGAGAGGGGGGAGGGTCAGAGGGAGAAGCAGACCCCCTGCTGAGCAAGGAGCCCGATGCGGGACTCGATCCCGGGACTCCAGGATCATGACCTGAGCCGAAGGCAGTCGCTTAACCAACTGAGCCACCCAGGCACCCTGTTTCCTCCTTTCTTTCCCAACCAGAACTGGGCCTCAGTTCCAGGTTGGGCCATGGTGGCCTCCACCCTCTGCCCTTTGCCCACCCTTCCTGCCACAGCCACAGGGCAGAGGGACAGTGAGGGACAGCTGGGCATCTGTCAGTCTCCAGGGCCCAGATTCCTGGGGATGGCCCCAGATGAGAAGCAGGAGGCAAGACTGAGAGGGGCGGGGGTGCAGGGGGGAGACAGAAAGTAGGAGAGTGAGGCAGAGAGGCCAAGAGAGAAGCAGATGTGGAACAGGAGGGAACTGGAAAGGAACAGAGCAAATACGGACAGAGAAAGGCGAGGGGGGAGGCAGGGGGGAGAACAGGGAACTTGAAAAGATGCTGATACACAAACCTGCTGGCCTCATGCTAAGAACAGGGCTGTCAGCAACCACCATCTGGAAGAACACTTAGCACCTCAGTGGCCTGAGAGCCAGCAGGGGTCTGGGAGCTGGATGACCTTGAGCATGTGGCTTAACCCCTCTGAGCGGTGGCTGGTTCCTCACGTGCAAATCAGGGCCTGTGAAGCCTGTCCTGCCCTCTGGCTTTGACTGGTGGGAAGCCACCCCCCCTTCAAGCTTTGGTTCCATCCCCGCTGTGGGGAGTGGAAGGGGCTGCTGGCTGTGGTCCCTGAGCAGGCCCAGGACCCCCAGAGGAGCAGACTTTTCTCCTGCAAAGTGTGTTTGCACCCACCCTCCCATTCTCCAGACAGGATCTGGACCAAGAGGTTTCAGTGACAGGTTCCAATACCAATCCTACCCACCTAGGGGACATTTTGGAGAACCCAAAACTTCTGGAGGGGAGAGGGGACCTGGGACTCTGAGCCTTGAGAGTGGACTTGGGCAGTGGAAATGCCCAGAGAGGCAAAGGAGGCTGCCCAAGGTCACAAAGCAGGGCCTTGAGGTCTGTCCTGTCTGGCAACTTCTCTGAAGTGGCCTCCTTCCTCTTGGGATGCAGTCAAGGTGGGATGGGAGGTCCCTGGGCAGGAGTCCTTTCCCTGGGAGGACAGGCCTGTGAATGAAGACACCATAGCAGGTGACACCTCCCACCCGCCAAAGCCCAGAGGCCCTCCCGAAGATGCCCAGGCAAGGCCGAGCGCGAGGCTTGGCGGAGGCAGTGGTGGTGGCCGCCCAAGCAGGAGTCCCGGCCCTCTCATCTCACAGGTGGAAATGGGGGCCCAAGATTGGAAGGGACTTGCGTGGCTCACCCAGCGGCTGCCTAGGCCCTTTCCTTTCTTCCTCAGAAGGGCTGGGGCCCCTGCAGCAGGTGGCTGGGCTCAGGACAGCCCTGGGGCCCAAGGGCTGTGGGGGTCTGACTGCCCGGGCAGGCTCTTACCTGGGTGCCTGGCTGGCCCTCGGGGCACAAGGAGGAAGTAGGGGCGCCCTGGGCCCAGTGCCTTTTGAGCCGTTGGCCCAGCCCCTGGCGGTGGTTAATGATTATCCTGCTGCCTGTCAATAGGGATCACAAGTGTGGTTCGAAGGGCATGGAACCCTGGACTGTGCCCAGGCAGGGTGGGGCACTTCTAGGAAGCATCAGGCTGGGCCCCCGTCCGTCCCCTCCGGTGGCATCAGACCCCAGCCACCCACACCCTGTCTTCTTCCCCTCCCCCTCCGCTTGGCTGACTGCCCCAGGTGACCATGGGCGGCCAGGACCCCCGGGATCCACCTGGACAAAACTGCTCTGTTCATTTGGTGCCCAGACACAAAGGGGACAGCAAGGACACAGAAGGGACCGGGGGGGATCTTTGCTCACCCGAAAGGTCTGTAGATGACCCTAGCAAGTGAGGGTTCTCTAAGTCTGTGCCTCTTAACCTGAGCCTCAGTTTCCCCAGAGGCCCACTGCCCACCTGCCTCAGCGCAATGCTACTGGGGAGCAAGGCAGGTGGGGCATGATCAGATTAGCCCCTCTCGCTCTGAAGAAACAAGGTGTGTGGGGGGGGTTGTAATGGGCATTTTCCCTACCCCATGTCAGGAGCCCTGCTAGCCAGTGCTGCCCCCAGCACCCCTCCCCGTCTAGTGCCCTGGAGCTGGGACCCCAGAGCAGAGGCTCCGATCACCCGCCAAGCCTTCTGCCAGGGATGGCAGGAGCAGCCTCCAGGGGGCGCAGCCCTCCAGGAATGGTCCCTGGGTAGGGATCACCAGGAGGGGCCCGAAGCTCAGAGACCAAGGGTGCAGCCTCAGACCACACGGTCAGGGTCTGAACCTTCTTGGGGCACCCCACAGCCTGACCCTTTGCTCCGTCTCAGTGTCCTCCTAGCTGTCCCCTAACCCCTGGCCCTAGGTAAGGCTGGATCCTGGGCTCTTGCAGGGCTAGAGCCGAGAAACATGGTTGGGGTGAGGTGGGCTCCGGGCCCCTTGGGCCTCTTCGCTCAGCCCCTGCCGCACAGAGGTGGGGCTGGCAGCGGCGAGGGGCAGAGTGCGGACGTAGGGCAGCCGGGGGCACTGCGGGGCCGGACAGCTAGCTGGGGGCCAGTTTTAACCTGCTGGGCAGGTGTGGTGACCCCTGGTAGGAACATGGGGGATGCTGGGTAGGGAGGTGGGGATCTGGGTGAGAGCCAAGGTCAAGGCTGAGGCCGGGGCAGCGCAGGTACACAGGATGAGGGGGCCGGCGGTGGGCACAGTTTATTGCACTTCATGCAGATACCGACCCACACGCTCCAAGGAGCTTAAAAATACATTGACCCCCACAGTGTCTGTCCCCCACCTCCCCCCAGACACAGAGAGACACTTGGCTGAGTGGGGTCGGGGTCTGAGGGTCCAAGAGCCTCCGTCCTGGGACGAGGCGGCAGTGTGGGCCTGGGTGGTGGTGGAGGCGGTGTCCTTTCTCCCCAGAGGAAAAGTGCAGAGACAGGGCTGAAGCCCCAGGCAGGGAGGCCTCGTTCTCACAGCGACTGGCAGGGGGTGCCAGGCAGGGTCCTTCAGGGTCCTTCCCAAGGGCCTGCCCGGCTGTGGGCCGAAAGCTCTGGGGAGGCGCAGGAGCCAAGACGCCACCGGGGCCGGCCAGGCGAGGTGGGGAGCAGCGCCCGTGGGTCCCGGCGCCCGGTGCTCAGTCCTGGCCTTCGTCCGAACGCCACTTGAGAGCGTGGTCCTTGTGTGCGTCGGGGAGGATCTGGTTTCGCATCCCCCCGAGCAGACTGGACGTGGCCTCGGTGGCTAGAATGAGGGGCTTCACCACGGTTGGGGGCAGCTGGCGGATCACGCCCCCCACGGCACCCGTCAGCCCCTTCTGCTCGTGGCCCCGAGATGCCACATCACAGATGGTCTGAGCCGTGTCCAAGATACCCTGTGGAAGTCGGAGGTCAGCGCAGGGGTTTGGGGGCGGGGGGGACGTGGGCGTGGGACTGGGAAGAGGGCAGGGTCTCATCACCTCTCGAACTGTGTCATAGGCCTTCGCCACACCTTCCCGGAGGTCAGCAGGCTGGTGGCCCTTTCGCAGCCTTCGCACGGAGCGCTTGTCCTGCAGGGAGCGGGGGATGGGCGCTGCTGGGGACAAGATGTCGTACACGGTCTCAGCTGTGGCCTGAGGGGACATGGAGGGCACCAGATGAGGAGAGCCAGCGCGGGCACACACACCCAGCCCCTAGGACCCCAAGCCAGCCCCAGAGGACCGTGCTGGAAGCCCTGGCCAGCCCGGGGGCTGGGGGGGCATCACGCCTCTGCCTCCCCCACAGCCGTGCTTTATGGGGCTGCTCCTGCATCCTGCCGATGCTTCCAGCGCCCAGATCGGGGGGCTTCAGGTGGAGGGCATTCTCCTCATGTCCACTGGACCCCAAACCCTCCTCGGGTGGACCACCACATGTGGACCTTTGCCCCATTTGTGAGGTGCCGCCCGGGCAGCCTTCTTGAGACCGAGTGCACCGTCTCCCCTACCCTGCCCCTCGTCTGGCCCTGCCAGCTCTGGGGGAAGCCCGGGCGGAGTGCTGGGGTCCCTTAGCTCACCCCACCAACTCTCATCTGCCTTCTTACGCTGGCTGCTCTGTTCCTTTTGCCCCTCACTTCTCACCCTGCCTCCTCACCTAGCTGTGCCTTTGGGGGGCTCTCTGGGGCCTGCTTATCCTTCCAGCCTCCTTGCTAGAGATCTTGCCCACGGCCTGCAAGGGGCTGGGCGTGCAGATCCCAGAAAGCCCTGAGCTCCCCCTTGCATCTGCACGCTCACCACCCCACTGAGGCCTGCCCATCCTCGCCCTTCCACTAGCGTTCACGGCACTGAACTAGAGCTGCTCGCAGGACAACTCCCGGGCCTCCCTGGGGATCTGTCTGGGCCTAGCCGAGTGCGGGGCCTGAAGGAGTGAGGGCCAGTCTGCACCGCGGTTTTCCTGTCTGTAATCAGAGCCACACCCCCTTCCCTCCTCGTCAAGAGCTGGCCAGGAGCAAACACCCAGTGGGCTAAAAGCATGCAGGGCACCCACCCCCTGAGGAGTTGCTGTGGGCCCCAGGCCGGTCAGTAAGCCTCTCCTGTCCATGATTGTGTCTCATAAAATGAGACCGCTCATCCAGACCGTCCATCCTTAGTAGCGCTTTGGGGACAGATCAGGCACCATGGAGCAGACTCTCCCTGCCCTACCTGGCCTGGAAGCAGGTGCCCACTCACCTGGATAGCCTGCACCAGCCGGTTGCTGAGTTCCAGGGCGGCCGAGGCCGTGGATGAGCCAAAGGAGGCGGCCCCCCGCTGCAGCCCCCGCATGAGGCGCCCGTCCTTTCTGTACTGCTCGATGGGCAGCCAAAGCAGGTCCCGGAACCCTTGAACTGCAGGGACCGGGCTGTCAGAGATGCCCGAGGCTGTGCGGCCCACACCGACCCTGACTTAGGACCTCCTCCCCGTACTCCTGGGGGCAGCTTCTAGGCTGCCCAAGAGTCAGAGCCATTTCCAGAGCCCCCACAGCCAGCCACTCACAGAGCTGGACAACGGAGTGCATGGGGCCTACACCCCCCAGCAGGCCAGGCAGCTGGTTCTTGCGGATATCCTGTAGCCACTCGTTGAGAGCATAGCCCAGCACCTTGTCCACACCCAGGAGTCTGGGAAGGGGAGAGGAGAGGAGGGTACAGGGGCAGAGCCACATACTGAGGGGTCCTGGGGCCAGGACCCGAGTGAGGTACCCCAATGCTCTCCAGCCCAGTGCAAAGGATGACTGTGCCCACTTCACAGAGTGGAAACTGAGGCACCAGAGGAGGACTTGGCCAAGGCCACACAACCAGTCAGGATATAGCCAAGGGAAGACAGGAGACTGGGGGTGCTGGAGGGGATGGGGGGCTCACCCATGTCGGCAACAAAGCCGCTTCAGCTTCAGCTCGGAGCAGTTGAGCTGGGCTAGGCCGATGAGGAGGCCAGCGAAAGTACCCTGCGGAAGGAGGGATTTGGGTTCACATGATTCAGCTCCTCGGAGCCCCTGGAGGCCGGCTCAGCAGCCACTGCTGCTGGATCAAGCCCCGGCCCCCAGAAGAAAAAGCCACACCCGGGCAGAATGGGGAGCCCCGAGAAGGATGGCCCACGCAGCCACTCCGCGGGACAGCCCCACTCACCACCTGGTCCATGGTGACGTGCTTGCCATGGTAATCCAACCAGATAGGCACCTCGGACGTGAAGCGGAACTCCCTGGATGGGAAACAGGGAGAGGGGGCCTTTGGTGCCTGACCCCGCCCCCTGCAGCCTGGGCGAGGACTCCCAGCCTTCAGCCCTACCTGAAGTAGATAGGCTGCTGCTCAGCAGAGGAGCTGTGTCCACCGCCCGTGGCCTCCTGGGAGCCGGTCATCTCTGCGTCCTCAGGCCGGCCCTCCTGGAGGCTGCTGGGCTGGACTCGGGTCTCAGGGCGAGCTAGGGTGGGGGACACCGATGGGGGATGGGCCCAGGGATGGCTGGGAGGCGGGAGGCGGGAAGCCCGGGCCCTTCCCTCCCAGCTCAGCCTCTTACCCTCAGTGGACGTCTCTGCCGAGACCATAGGATTGATGCTAGCCACCAAGCTGGTGAAGAAGTCCTTGAGGAAGAGCAGGGCGTCCTGCCGGGGAAGGTGCAGGTCAGAGAGGCCCAGGGACAGTGGGGCTCACCGCGCGCTCTGCCCCCGTCTGGCCTACTCACCTGGTCCACGTTGAGCCGCAGGGGCATCAGCGAGACCCGGAGACAGCACTCAGGCCCCCCCAGGTTGGTTGTGGGGGCCACGTGCAGTGCTTTGATGGTGAGCTGGGGGCAGAGGGCAAGCTCTGGGAACCCGCCGGGCCTCAGGCCCCTGCCCCCACCCTGTACCCCGCCCCCCCGGTGCCACATCTGCACATGCTGGTCCCTCAGCTGGGCCTGCCTGAGCCCCAGCATTCTCCCAGGCTCCCAACCCCTTGCTGTGTGGGCACACACGGCCCTGCCCGCGGCGGCAAGCGGGGGCGGCCCGTACCATGTTGGAGTGGGCTCGACGTGGCATCCGCTCGCTCGTGTGCAGGTACAGGAACTTGTTGATCTGGGAGGAGGCCAGCCGGTCCCGGACCTCCAGCTCCTGCACAATGAACACCTGGCGGGACAGGGGCCGCTCCTCGAGCTCCTGGCCGGGGGCCGCTGGGCCTGTGGCTGGCTCCACCGGGTACACCTCGTGCTGGAAGCTTACCTGAGGGGCGGACAGACGCCTGAGCCGGGGAGGCAGGACCCTGCCTCTCCCAGCCCCCCTTCTGCCCCAGCCCCCCCAGCTCCCCACCTGGCTGCCTCCCCACAGTTGTCCCATAGTCAGTTCAAACTCCACGTGGCATGCTGAACTCTTGACCTGAATGTCTGCCCTGAATCTCCTTGCTCCGTTCCCTTCCTGTCACCTTAGAGGCCCCCGTGTGCCTGTCACCCAGTGCCAGCACCGCCCTTCTCCACACACCCAGAGGGACCTTCACAGAGCACACGCCCACCCACCTTGCGCCCTGCAAACACCCCCTCGGGGCCTGGAGGGGCCCTGCCTCTCCCTCCACCTTGCTCCTGACCGCCAGCCCCACTGGCCTCTCTCCTGCCCCTCGAACAGCTCAAGGCCCTTTTCGTCTTCGGAACTTTGCCCTGGCCTTCCCTCTCCCAGCCCCAGTGCTGGCTCCCCAGCCCCACTGGCTGCAGAGAGCCCCTGAGTTTGCTCGGCACAACAGCCCCGTGCGCCGGGGCAGAGGGCATGCACGGCCTCGCCCTCAGGAAGCAGCACCTCTGCCCGCACCGCCTCGTGTCTCCTGGCCTCCCAACCTGGGGTTCCTCCCCATCCAAATTTCTCCAGGATCGGACCGCCGTCACCGGCTCTGCGGCTGCCACCACCCTGTGCGGCCACCATCTCCCACTGACCGCATCTCACTCTAGTAAAAGCCAGAACCATCCTGTGGTCTGCGGGGCGGTCGGCAACCTGGTTCCCAGTCAGACCCACGGCTCCAGCTCGGCAGGGATGCTCCCGGCCCCGGCCTTCGTGCTGCACCCACTGCCCGAACCCTCTTCCCGCCCCCTTCCACGGCTCTCAAGAAGACTGTGCTGATCCTCCCCGGCACTCCCTGTGCCCCCTCCCTGGTTCACCTTCCCCAAACACTGACCCCAGTCCACACCACACAGATCTGGGGCTCCCTCCCCTACCACACACGTTCCGGGCAAGCAGGGCTCTGTCAGCTCTGCTCGCCGCTCCCTCCATCGTCTAGAACAGCACCTGGGGTGCGGTGTGGCCGCCGCTCTGCAAGCGCTCAGGGACCTGGTGCCTGACCAAGGACCCGGAGCCAAGTGGCCGCGGTGGCATGCTGGCTGGGTGCCAGGGATGGGAGGGCCTGCCCTGTCCCCCTCCCAGGTGGCTTTCCGGACTCTGAGCCCCCAGCTCACCTTGCTGAGCTGGATCTCCATGAGGACGTGGTGCTGCCTCCCAGTGCCCCCCTGTGTACGCCAAGAGTTCTGGGGCCGGTTGGGGCCGGAGCAGCGGGAAGGAGAGCCCCTGGGGCCCATGAAGCTGCCTCTTGCCCTGGAAAGAGGGACAGGGGACAAGCTGACTTGGGGGAACCCCCTTCCCGTCAGAGCGGGCCCTTCAGCCTGGGGCAGCCTCAGCCCTGGGGAGGGGGGGGTAAGGAAGGAGGAAGAACGGAGGCCACTGAGGCAAGGACACTGCTCAAGGTTATCGGCGGCTGAAGGTCGGAGCTGGCCCCCAGCCCGGGCCCCATCTCCCCAGCTGGGCGCGCCCCACGCCATTGCTGCCACCTGCACTTGTCCTTCTCACCTGTGGCCAGGCTGGGGGCCAAAGTCCCGGCCCCCATAGAGGTGCCAGACGAGCGAGACCTCACGGAGCACCACACGGCTGCTAGGCATGGGGAAGTGGGCAGGCGCCCGCAGCAGGTCCGTGCTGCCCAAGGGCCGTGAGAAGTACCCGTCCTGCACGACGATGGGGCCTGGATGCAGCTGTGTCACCACGGGCTCCCCATCTCGGGGCTGCAAGGAGGGGCCCGAGTGAACACAGGTGCCGATACCTTCCCCAGCCAGGCCACCCTCTCCCAACTTCCTCCCCATCCTCATACCTCCCCCCCATTTTGGACAAAGGAGGACCGTCCTGGGCCACCATCCCCAGAAGCTGTGTCAGGGTGCTCTGTCCAGGGGGGATCTAAGTGCCCCGTGCTCTTGCCAACCCTGTCTCCCTGGGCCTGGGTCTCACTTGCATGTGACATTCCCATTGGCTCCTGCGGGCCAGCCGGTCAGCACCCCAGCAATCAAATGGTTCTCCTCGCCCTCCTGCTAACCACCCTGCTCCTCTCTTTCCCTCCCCTTGATGTCCTGTCCCTCTGTCCTGGATGCCATTCTTTCTTCCTCTGGAAATCCACTTGCTCCTTCAAGGCCCAGAGTCAGGGAGACTGCCGTGGACCCAGACCCACCTCCTCGGTGACAGAGACCATCTCCTACCCCTCTACCAGCAGGAGCTCTAGAAAGGTGCAGAAGGGAGCCAGCCTCTCCTACCACTTCCTGGCCCTGCCCAGCCTGCCCCCCACACACCGGGATGCCCAGGCCAGGAGCATCAAGGATGCAGAACTCGTCACTGTCCAGAGTGTCTCCATCTCCCTCTTCCTTTTCATCTTCCTGGGCCTCTGAGCAGGACCCCAGGCTGCCAGCGGGGGCCACAACAGGGGGCGAGTGGGGCTGGCCCCCACTCCGTTCACCTGGGAATAGGTAGACTGACACAGGCGAGGCCTGAGGGAGGGGGCCACCTGTGGAGACAGACACCAGTTTTGGGGGCGATGCCTGATTTGGGTGCCTGATTGTGTCCCCTGGCCCCAAAGCACCTCCGCCCCCCACCTGAAGGCTGGGTCAGCTCCCGCAAGCTGCGCTCAGTGTCCAAGAGGGCGTCGGCCAGGTCCCGCTGGTTGATGAGGGCCGTCTCCACCGGAGGGCAGGAGGGCAGGGAGGCAGGGCTCTCGGAGAGCTGGGCCGGGCAGGGGAGGAGTCATGAATGAGTGACAGGAAGGAGGAGCGCCCCTCCTCCAAAGCCAGGTCCCCGGGGGCTGCGGCAGGGGTCCTAGTGGCCTGTAGGGCCAGGCCTCACCTGTACCTTCTGGCCGGCGATCTCCGTGGGGCTGGGGGCCCGGGGAGGGGGGTGGAGGTCGCCCGCACTCATTACGTACTGGAGCAGGTTGACCAGCAGGGCGCAGGAGTCTGCACAGCTGTGCACGTGCACCACGTTATTGGAGCAACGCAGTTCGAACAGCGGCTGGCTCTGGGGGGCGGTGAGGGATGGGGAATGGGGCACCATCAGCCCAGGCTTCATCCCCACCACACACGGATAGGACCCGGCCAGGTCTTCCGGGGCGGGGGCGGGGCGGGTCAGTCTGCTGCCCAACAGCCCCACTGAATGAAGGAGCAAACGGAGCCCCCGGGAGTGGAATCACCCAAGGAAGGAAGAGTGCACTCCCCGCATGAAAGTGTTCCAGTGCCCAGTCCTTTATTGCTCACCTCAGCCTGGCCACGTGGGGCCTGTTACCTCCATTTTACCGAGGAGGAAGCAGGCCCCACAAAGGCCGGCTGACTCCCGAGGCCCTGCTTTTGCCCTGGCTGCAGCTGCCCCCTGGTGGTGGGGTTCATATTATGGGATGCCCAGGCTAGGCCTGGCCCTTGCCAGGGGGGCCACGAACCAGAGCCCGGCATGGAAGGGAAGGCAGTGACCGGAACCTGAGCCCAGACCCAGGGAGCAGAGGGAGGAGAGAGCACAACGGCAAAGGGTGATCCCCTGAAGGCTCCCTCGGCCCTTGCACCTGCTCTGGCTCCAGGGGACTCTGCACAACACTCACCAGTTTGCCCTCGGTGCTCCCCTTCCAGGTTTTAATCACAAGCTCTAGAAGGTCAACATCCAAGACACAGACATAATCTGAAGCAGAGAGCAAGAGAAGTTCCAGTTGCTTCTTCACGTCCAGCCCCTGGCCCATCACCAGAGCAGAGAACCTGGCGTTTCTCTAAGTGCAGCCCTTGTGCGCGTGCATGCGTGTATGGGTGCTAAGAGCCCAGCCAGCAGCTGGGTGAGGACTTCTGGCTGCTCTGGGTGTGGCCGGGGGTTGTGGGCCCTCAGAGGGGAGGCAGCCCAGTCCAGGCCCTGCCCACCTCGCTGCAGATCCGGCGTCTCCACCTCACACTTGTCGGACAGGTATAAGGCTGAGTCGTCCAGGATGAACCTGGTGGGGAACAGGGCTGAGAAGGGCCCAGGAGCCTCTGCAGGCTGCAGCTCCATGGGAGCCACGGGGGTGGGGCCCCTAGAGACAGGAAGAGGGGCAGCCGCAGGGGGTCCCAAACCCACAAGAAACTAGCGCTGGGTCCTCGCTGGCCTCGGTGTTCTTGTCTGTACACTGGGGAGACTGGGCCGGTCTCCTGCGCCGCAGGCCCAAAATAGCGCATGCTTGCTTAGGTCAGAGGGCAGGTAGCGCTCTCCCAAGTATTTCCTGCTCCTCCTCATCCAGGCCTCGCAGCGGCCGCAGGAGGGAAGTGTCCTGCTCCCCCCACCCACCCACAGCATTCATTGTTCTTTCAAAGTCAGTCCTTATTTTAATGGCAACATAACACAAGCTCCTTTAAGATATTTTAAAACACAGGAATAAGAAATAATCTCTAACCATATTCCCTTAATCCCAAATTCTGAGAAAAGCGCCCTATGTATTCTCTTCATCTTTTCTGTGAAGCCACAGACATGTATACAAAAAACCTTCATAAATCTTAAAAAACACCACCACCATGTAGAGCTTTCTATCTTGGGTTTTCAGCACATATTGCATTACGGCATCTCTCGTGTTTTTCAATGTTATTCTTCAACTTGACCTTAATGGTCGGGTCAGCCATGTTTACTGACTCAAGTTGTCATCTGGGGGCATTTAGATTGTTTGTAAGTTTTAAATTCTACAAAGGCATCGCATTCCACCTCTGTTATCCTTACATCCTTAGAACAAGCACGTCAGTGAGCCTATCAGGTTAGAGAGCACAAATGTTTTTAAGGCTCTGCTGAGGAGGTGCCAACTGCTGTCCGGGAAGGTGGAACCAATTCTCATTCCTGAGGGAGGGATCATCACCCAAATGTACAGAAAGGCTCAGAGACTGAGGACACAAATCAGATAGGCAGGACCCTGGGGAGTGGCAGTTGCAGCCGTTTGGGGGGGGGGGGATGGAAAGTGAGCTGGGTGGGGGTGGCGCATACCTGAGCAGGAAGGTGGAGGTGTCCATGATGATGTTGCTGGAGAGGGTGAAGGTCTCAGCGGTGATAAGGACACGCACAGGGAGGTAGAGGGGCCTGGGGGGGGGGGCGTGTCACACATGCACTAGGGCGGGCTCCTTACACACAGAGAGCCTGCCCCCGGCCCCTGGCTCTTGGCCCACCCAGGCTGGGTACCTGTAGTCCACAGCGCAGGAGAACAGGTGAGTGTGTAGGACAGTAATGACGGTTGGGGGCAGGTAGCCCAGCACTGGGTCATCAAGCACATCTAAGAATTCCAACAGCTTTGGGGGCCAGGACAGGAGGGGTACCGAGGATCAGGGGCCTCTTCCTTCCTCTAATCCCCTCCCCGCGCCCCAGCATGGCTCCCCACCTGCTGCCCATCAGCTGCTACCATACCCCTTGCCCAGGGGCTTTGCTTGGAAGTCAGCTCTGGCCCAGCCCAGGCCCCTCACACTGGCCTCCCCCCAAGCGCAGAGACCTGCCTGCCCACACCACTTTCGCTCACCTGGGAGTGCCAACTCTGTTCTGGTAAAGCCATGAAGTGGCGCAGGGTGGCCCTGTGGAGCCTCAGTGTCACCAGGAACTCCTGGAGGTGGGGCACAGTCAGCACGGGGGGAGGGGGAATAGCCCACCAGGCACCAGGGAGGCAGTTGCCCCAGCCAAGTGGGTAGACCAGAATCAGGCACTGTTGTACCTTGACATTTTTGTGGGGGTCCAGATGGATGCGCACAGCCGTGGACAGCATGTGGGGACCCCGGCCCTGGCCCTTGGGGCCTGAGGCTCCCCGTTCGGTCACCCCTTCCTCCGATGGGTAGATGGTTGGGGCCAGCTGGGCCGGAGGAACAAAGCTGGGCAGCTCCAGGCGACTGGGCAGCAGGTGGTCTTCCACAACCGCTGGGGAGGCAGCTGGTGAGCCCCTTGCCAAGCTGGCTGTCCGTCCCCTCCACCCAGAGCCCACGTCCCTCCGGCAAGTCCCCTCCTTTCACACCTCGGTGGTAGAGCTTGGCCTTCTCGGCTTCTAGGCAGAAATAGCCGAGTCCCGGCTGGCCTCGGTACTGGGAGACGCTGAAGATGGTGCCTTGCTCCACATCCAACACCAGTTCCCCGTGTGAGGTCTCTAGCCGCCTCCCAACCTCGTCCTGCAAGCAGAGCATGTGGCGTGGCCTCAACAGGGCCCTCGGCAGCCCCCGTGCCCTCAGGGGGATGGCCTCCAGGAGCCCTGGCCTGCGTAGGACCAGCTCTCGCTCTACCCAGACTCCGCTGAAGACCTAGAGCAGCACTTATCTTTTTTTTTTTTTTTTCTTTTTAGAGAGGGAGTGGGGAAGGGGCGGAGGGAGAGGTAGAGAGAGATCTTTCTTTGGGAGGGGGAGGGGGAGAGAGAGAATCTTAAGCAGGCTCCATGCCCAGTGTGGAGCCTGATATGGGGCTCCATCTCAGGACCCCGAGATGACCTGAGCCAAAATCAAGAGTTGGACCCTTAACAGACTGAGCCACGCAGGCACTCCATCACTTGTCTCTTTTGCCAGAAGGCGAGTCATCCCTGCCCTATCTGCCATCCAGCATGAGCTAGTGCCCATGTGGCCCCCTAGCCTGGTGCTTTACATACAACAGGTGCTAATGGGGTGTGATGGATGGTTGGGGAGGCATGGGTGGTCAGTGGGTGGTGGGTGGGTGCTGCTGGCCAGACAGACCACTCTCAGCCACACTGGGGTTTCTTTTCCTAGATTCCCAATTTGGAGCTGCTCACACTGGTCTTGCTCTCCTGCCAACGGTGGGTTGGGGGGGCGCTGGAGTCAGCGGGGCTCACCTCCCCAGGGCTGCCCTCACCTTAGTCTCACAGAGGGCTGTGATCCGACCCTTCAGCACTGTCACCAGTGTAGAGAAGGTACTCTGGGAGCGAGGACTTGGGGACTCAGGGGCAGGGGGCTGGGGAGCGCCTGATGCCCCTACTGAGAAGTGGGCATCCTCATCATCCGAGTCTGAGTCTGGGGTGAGATCAAGGAGCCAAGTGGGAAGGAGACCTGGGAGGGCTGCCCCAGCCCTGCCCAGCTCTGGGGGCCTTAGGACCCCTGCTGGGGCATCCCTCCTACCCAGCTTGAAGGCTGACTTGCACATCTTGAAGTTGTCGTGCCAAAAGCCTGAGGGGCCTGGGAAACCAGCGGGGTGAGCGGCGGGGTCAGGGGTGGGAAGCAGGTCCGCAGGCTCCCACATGAGCAGGTCGTTGTTGATCCTGGGGCAGGTGGACGGAGAGCAGCAGTGAGGGTGGCCCAGCCCAGCCCCTCCCCACGCTCCCCCTACCCACTTGAGTCACCACCTGTTATAGAGGCTCTCGTAGACCTCCTTGCTGGGCAGGAAGATGTGGGCGCTGGGCAGGAGCACTTCCAGGCTGCAGCGCGACAGCGCCAGGGCCCGGCTCTGGAAGGTCCTCATCTCCTCAGGGTCTCCAGGAATCACCATCTAGATAGGCGAGTGGGAAAGGCATCTGAGACATGTCAGGGACTGCTTCTGGCTCGGTAATCAGACCCTAGTCTGCACTCTGACTTCCTATCATTCATTCATTCATTCTCATTCATTCATAGGAGCCCCTCTCTGCTGGGATGTGTGACAGCCAGCTCATGCGAAGCGCTGACCGCGTGCCAACCCTGTTATGAGGGAGGACCTCAGGTGTGTCAACTCCTTTCTCCTCGTGATAAGCCTGTAACACAGGTCATTGTATCCACTTTCAAGATGAGGAAACTCATCTGCGTAGAGCTCTGAGATTAGACGAGTTCCAAGAGGACGAAGCCACTGAATGGAAGAGCCTGGATTCAAACCCAGATCTTCTGGCCCAGAGGCCAGGCCCTTAACTCTCTCTCACTCAAATCTCAGCACCTTCAGAGAAGAGGATCCTGAGGTCCAAACACACACTGTCAACAGACGGGGTTGTGATCTTCCCCATCAGGGACCTGTGCCTTCCAGGGCCTGCCCTCACCAGTGTCCTCATGCCCAGGCCCCATGAGCTGGGGTGCTTTTGACTCCCCACTGGTCTAAGATGATGGAAGAGATGAAACTCTAGCTGGTGCCAGGTCACGTCAACTGGTGCCCCAGGTGGTCTTGTCCTCCTATCCCACAGCCACCAAGTGGCTCCCCTGGGTCCCAGGGGCCTCACCTCCTCCGTCTCGTACATGGTCCTTTTAGAGGAGAAGGGCGAGGGCTCAGGCTCCCGCAGCTCACACGGACTCTCAGCTGACAGCTCCAGCAGCTCTCCCTTCTCAGGGGCCACTTCCCACTGTGCGCTGCTGAGCTGGGGGCGCAGCGTCACCACTACCCTGCCAGGGCACAGGCCTGTCACTGGCCTGCAAGGCCCCCTCAGCCCCGGATCCCACCTCGGGAGCCACCCTCAGCAGCCAAGCACTCTCCTGTCCATCCCTTCCGGAGCCCCCACTTACTGGGGCAGGAAGTATTTGCGCCCAGAGCTCTTGGGATCCAGGGCTTTGGAGACCCGCAGGCAGGGGATGGGTGGCTTCTCTCCATCTTCGTAAGTGCCTGGAAGGATGAGGAGGAGTGGGGGGCTGTCACTGCTGCCCTTCCCCATTTCTTCCCCAGTGGGAGGTGGGGTTAGTGGGGGCCTGGAACCTCCATCATGGTGACTGTCCTTTACTGTTTACAGGCCTGCGCCCTCCCTCACACCCACAATCTGCAGCAGGCCAGGGATAAAGGGTCGACTCTGCCCACTCTCAGACAAGCCTGGAGACAGGCCATGCTGGTGCGTCATGGAGCTGGTGAGGCTCGAGCCAGAGTCTGCCCGGACTGTGACTCAGTCCCTTCCGTAGCCCCGGGCCCATCTCTCTCAGAGGCCTGAGGCCCTGCCCTGGGTACTGTCCCCTGGGGGGATCTCACCATGCAGATCGGAGCAGGTAAGTTCCAGGCGGGTGGGCACTGGGGGACCAGGACCGCTGTTCAACTCTGACCGGAACTGGGGCTCACTCAGCTCCAGCCGCAGCTGCTCGGCCCGCACAGCCCGGCCTGCCCAGGGGTCCCGCTCGGGCCTCAGGTCGGCAATGGGGAAGCGCAGCTGCAGCGTGGCCCGGGGTGCTGAGAGCCGCACCACCGTCTGCTGCTCCGCAGCTGGTGCGGGTTCTGTCTGCAGGAGGATGGGGGGCATCAGAGCTGCTGCCAGGGGCCCCGCCACTGTGGCTCTGAGCCAGAGGGTCCGTGCCGGCTCCCTGCCCCAGCTGGGTATCTCACCAGGAGGCTGGCAGGTGGCTCAGGAGGGGGTATGGTAGCCAGGCGCAGCAGGGCAGCAAGCCGGTCCAGGGCCCCCAGCTCCACATCTGCCTGGAAGTCAGCCAGGTCCAGGGCCAGTTCTGAGTGGCAATGGCAGGCAGCGGGGCGCCGGGGTCGGCTCTGAGGGCAAGGGTGTTCAGGTCAGCGAGGACTGTGGGGTAGGTGAGGGCAGGATGGGAAGGGACCCCCTTGAGCAAAAACAAAACACAGAGCCCTCCTGGGTGGTGGGAAGGAAAGCTTGAGCAGGGGACCTGGAGATCCTCACCACATTGCCTGAGAAAGACGACCATGTTTGTTTAATAAAAGCCACCGGTATCTGGAGACCCGCAGGGGTTTGCCAAGATGGGCCAGGGAAGGGGCAACCAGGCCAAGAGGATGCCTTATGTAGGGCCCAGCTGTCTTCAAGGGCTCCCAGATGGGGAGGTGTGCTCTAGTTGAGCACGGGCAAAGGGGGTGGAGGGTGGGAGCAGGGAAGTCACTGCGGAGGCTGACAGGTGAGGAACAGCCAAGGGCCCTTAGGCATGGGGTGAAGTGGGTTACCTTGGACATCCGGCGGAGAGTCTGTGTGTGACGCAGGTGGGCACAGGGCCGAGCTGAGGCCTGGGAACCTAGGGTGCTGGGGAAGCTCAGGATCTGGGATGGGACACAGGCGGCAAGTCAGGCAGAGCCTCCACACCCACTGGAAGCTGCAGGCCTTGCCACATACTCGCTCTCGGCCCTCACCTCTGTGTACTCGGGCTCTGACGAGTCCCTGGGCCACAGGCACTCCAGCACCTCGAGCTGCCCGAAGTGCACCTGTGTGCTCGTAGTCCTTCGGCCCCTGCCTGTCCGCAGCTCCCAGGACAGCTGCACAGCTGTCCCCGTTAGCCTGCGGGGAAGAAGCTGGGCATCAGAGGTTGGGCTTGGGGGGCGGAGGGGGTCTCTCCTTGGGCCCCTGCCTTGGGCTTGTACCGGACATGGCTACAGGGACAGGCCCTCTGGAAGCGCGGTCGGAGATGGTGGAAGTCACGGGAGCCGAAGGGCCCATCCTTGGTGGCATCAAACTCCGCAAAAAAGTGGGTGGTGAGGTCAGGTGGTCCAGAAGATGGGGCAGACGTCTGCAGCAAGGTCAGGGTCATGCCCCCCAAGGTCATCTTCACCAGTGAGTCAGGGCGCAGGGTGTCCGGGAGGGGCGTGGGGGCCGTCTTGCCTGAGAGGATAGAGGTTTCACCAAGGACTTCCCAGAGCTCATGGGTACCCCAGGTAGAGGGATGGTCAGACACTGGGCTGCGGGCTGGGAGAAGCCCTGGCCCAGATGGACTGTGACTCTGGCATGGGGCTTGGCCGGGCAGGGCTAACCCAGGGCCTCGTTATGCCGGATACTGAGTCTAGGCTCAATCCAAGCCTCTCAAGGAGTTGGAAGAAGTGGGTGATAAAGCACTCAGGCCAGCACCTGACATACGTAATCTCTCAATAAACAGCGGCCAAAACATATAGCCTGCCAAGGTCAGATCTTAGTACACTCTTTTTACGGAAGGGGAAACTAAGTCTCCAAGAATTTAAGTGCTTGGCCCAAGATCACGGACTTTGAAACCGGGCCTCTATCCATTGTGTTACTAGCCTCCCCTGAGCATCCCCAGGGAACCAAGTAACCCACAGTGGACCGCTAAGCGTGGATGGGGGCCTCCTACACGTACATGACATCACATGGGCACTGAGGCCCTTTCCAGCTCCTCTTGCCCCAGGAGCACTCACCAGTTGGGTGGGCATGGGCAGACAGCCGGCGGGGGGCCATGTCGCTGTGCACAGAGGATCCCAGGTCTACATCCGAGAGGGAGAGCTCAGAGAGGGCTGAGGCCACACTGCTTGTGAGGCCCGCCATGGAGAAGAAGAGGTCTGTGGGCCAGGGCAGGAGAGGTCAGGGAAAGCCACACTCGGCGCCCGTGACTCCTACACCCCGGCTAGCTGCCTGGACAATTGCCAGGTCTGGCCCCACACCCACCAGTGTTGTCCAGGTTGACAAGAGGGTTGGTAAGGGGTTCTGGGCTGAGGGGCTCGGCCACAGCCCCTGCCTGCAGCTGCTGGTTCAGGTCCTGCTCAATCAGCCACAGGTCTTCAGCACCGAGCGGGCGGCTCTTATTCAGCTTGTCAACCAGGCCGTCAGGGTCTATGGAGGAGGACACTTCTTTGTGTTGGTCCAGCCTAGCTGGCCCCTCCCCAGCCATCCCATCCCCTGGAGGGCCCAGGGGCCTCACCTGCGAGGCTCATGGCACTGAGCAGTTCTTGAAGCTGCTGGAGCTGCTGAGGCGTCAGGAGCAGGTGCAAGGAGCCCAGCTGTCCAGCCACCTCCAGCTGGGGACAGAAGGGGCCAGAGGGGCCAACCATGGAGCCTACACTTGCCACCTCGGCCCTCTGAGAGCCACCGCCCACCTGCCCTCACCCAGAGGAGGGAGGATGCCAGTTGCCAGGCTAAGCTCTGTCACCACTAGGGAGCCGTGTGACGCTGGCCACAACTTGACCACCAAGCCTGCTTCTCTATCCAAGAAGGCAGTAATTTCTCCCACTCAATGACCCTGCTTTGTACAGGGCAAGATCAGCACTGCTGAGGAGTATTCTGAAATGGGCCACACTCCCTCCTCCACAGGGGCTGGGGACCCACCTTGGGGCCTGGGAAGGCCTCATTCTGCTTCAATTTCACTGTCAATTCCATATACCCTGAGCAGCTGCCGATCTGCAAGGGGGGTTGTAGGGGATCTTCCTGGAGGCAAAAGGCGATAGGAGGGAAGGGGTCGAGATGAGGTCAGAGATGGTCAGAAGGGACGGGGCGCAGCGGGGCAGATAGAAGACGGGGATTAGAAGGGAAGAAACTGTGGGGATCAGAGCCAGCCCACCTGTGGGGGGAGCTCCTCGAAGTGCAGGCGGACTCCTGCCAGCTGCAGCAGCTTGTGCAGAAAGGCAGGAGGCTGGTGCACGTCCACTGGAGGCGCCTGGCTTGGGTCCCGCACTGCCTCATCACAGTACTCCAGTCTGCCGAGTGCAGGATCAGCCCTCGCCCCAGCCACCCCAGGCTGGAGCCCTTCTCGCCACGCAGTACTCTGTTCTAGGGGCCTGGGGCCAGAGAGTCTGGCCAGCAGAGCTGCCCCCTCATAGCCAGGCCATCCTGGACCTCCATGGCCAGCCCTTGCCCTTCGGACCCTCAGTGTGTAACTTGATCCTCGGGGTCCCAGCCACCTTGGGTCTGTACCGCTTGGCCCCTGGACACCACTCCAGGCTAACAATATGGTCTCCCTCCCACCACAGCCACCACCCAGGCCCACCCAAGACTTGCCCTGCTACTTTCCTGGACCTTTCCTGCTACTTTCCTAACCCCAAGCTGGGGTTAGGGGCAGGGCCAACACCATTCAGCGGCCCCGCACTCCCCCTCATCTGCACCTCGGCCCACCCCGCTAGGCATACCCCTACCTCTGTACATGGACTTCCACTGCCACGCCATGCTCCCCATCACCCGGCGAGTGCTCCACCCTCACGACAGTGTCCAGGAAGGTCACCTTGATCCTTCGCAGCACTGAGGGGTGGAAAGGGGTCTCAGGCCAGGTGGAACAGCAAGGGACAGGCAGAGTTTCCCTGCTGGGGCAGCAGTGTGGCCATCCTGCTGTCTGGGGCCCCTGTCTTGTGGGCTATGGAGGCGCGGGCAGCAGGGTAGCAATGAGAGGCCTACTTACCAGTCTCAATGGTCTGGGCAAACATTTCCAGTCCCTCCAGGGGCTGTGGTGGCTCCGAGGGCTCGGGCAGCCCGTCCCGAAGGCACTCCTGAGCCAGCTGCAGGCTTGTGGTCATGCATGAGGCCCAACTCTGAGAGTCGGCAGCCCCTGGCCCTGTGAGTAGGAAGAGGGTCTCAGGAGAGGCAGGCCTAGTCAGCTCCTGGGTGCCCAGGCCTACTCCTTACCACTTGCTCCCCACCACCCCCCAATCCCAGCCTTGCCCTGCCCTCACCTGGGCCCCGACGAGGCTGCAGGGTGAGCTGGAGGCCTGACACGTGCACGGTGCAGTGGTCAGTGAGCAGCGCAGCCCAGGGCACGGCCACCTTGATAGAGCCCACGAAGCCTTCCACCAGCTCTAAGGGTGATTCTATGGACTCCAGCACTTCGTTCACAGACTGGGAGCAGGGAAGGGACAAAGCTGGCTCAAGGAAACCCCAAATGTGGCTGTCTCCTTGGCTGCCACACTCCTTGTTAGTCTGCTCTGACCTTGGAGAGCTCCCTTGTTCTCCCTGCCCCCACCGTGTGCTACTACAGAGTTCTACCCTTGCTTTAGCTGATTTCTACTCTTGGCCCATCCAAACATCTTTCATCCTTTAAGCCAGAGGAGGGGGTGCTGAAGCATGAAAAGGAGGAAGCCAGGGGCGCCTGGGTGGCTCAGTCGTTAAGCGTCTGCCTTCGGCTCAGGTCATTATCTGGGGGTCCTGGGATCGAGCCCTGCATCGGGCTCCCTGCTCAGCGGAGAGCCTGCTTCCCCCTCTCCCTCTGCCTGCCGCTCTGTCTACTTGTGGTCTCTATCTCTCTGTCAAATAAATAAAATCTTTAAAAAAAAAAAAAAAAGGGGGCACCAGGGTGGCTCAGTTGTTAAGCGTCTGCCTTCGGCTCAGGTCATGATCCCAGGGTCCTGAGATGGAGCCCCACATCGGGCTCCCTGCTCTGCGGGAAGCCTGCTTCTCCCTCTCCCACTCCCCCTGCTTGTGTTCCCTCTCACTGTCTCCCTCTCTGTCAAATAAATAAAATCTTAAAAAAAAAAAAGGAGGAAGCCAGGCAGAGAGGATGGAAGGTGGCATGATCGAGGCATGGGAACAGCATGTGGAAAGGCCCAGCAGAGTGCACCCATGGTTCTCTCTGGGCAAGTATGGAGTTCAAGGGGAGTATGCTGGAGAGGCTATCAGAGGACCGAACTGAGCCAGAGGGGGACCCCCCCAACTCCAAACATTTGGTGTAGCTGTACCTCTTTGAGGTAGAAGGCTGAGAGCCCCTGGTTACGATTGGGGAAAGAGCACCACCGCCATCTGGGAGCTAGGCAGGAACCCACCTGCCTGCTCCGTGTGATCCCAGGTGCTGTGTGGTACCACCCAGAGAAGTTCCCAGTAAACACTTGTTGGATCCAAGAATAAACAAACACATGGCAAAACTAGAAGGCTTATAGAGGTCAAGTTGAAACTCCTTACCCAGACATCCACAGATAGGAAACTGAGGCCTAGAGAGAAGGAACTAGTTTAATCACTCAGTGTAGTGTGAGGACTACAACTGGGAGACAGGCCTCTCTCCTCACCCCATCCCAGGCACTCAGCTTCTTCTGGGGTCTTCAAGGCGGGGGCTGCAGGCTGAGTGGGTGGGAGGAGGGGCTGGCTATGAAAGCACCTGCTTTTCACCAGGGGATAACTTCTCCCTGGAGGCCAGCCCAGAAAGCAGCATAGCTAGGAGCCATTTCAATCCCCACCAAGAGGGCAGGGCAGGGCAGGGCAGGGCAGGGCAGGGCAAGGCAGGGCAAGGCAGGGCAGGGTGGGCGTGTTTTCTGGGACTGGAAATAGAAAGCAGCAGCCTAGAGGTCTTGGCCATTTCTTTCAGGCCAGTCTAAAAGTCAGAGGTCACAAAAGGCCTCCACTAGGATTCATAGACAAGAGGTTATCGGGAGGTGTCCCCACCTCTGGGCTTGGATGTCTCCCTCTGCCTCTACATTTGCTCAGGAAGTCCTGGCCTACCCCTAAAGCTCAGCTCTTCCTGCCCCAGATTTCGTCTGCTCAGCCAGAAAATTGAGAAGCCCCTGACCCCATGCCCACCCCTGCTGCTCTGGAGTGGGGGGTTGACCCCGTGCCAGTCCTGGCCTGATGCCTCTAATTGATGGCTCCTTTGCAACTTCCCAGTTCAGATGAGTTGAGTCACTGCCCCTCACCACCCCCAGCCTCAGGCTTCTGACCCAGACCTATTCCTCCCTGCCTCCCCAGCATCTCCCCTGGCCTCCTCCCTGTCTGAAGCCAAACCTCTCCACCTTTCCTCGGGGGCTTCCCGGCAGGTAGGGAGGCCCATTCCCAAGCCCCTCCCCAAACACCACTGGGTCCATCCCACTCTCCCCAAAGCAGGAAGTAGGCAGCCGAGGCAGTCACACGAGGTGTTGATCAACACGGGTGCTGACGCGGTTGTTGACATCCCGGTCCTGAGGCGAACCCCACCCACCACCCACTTGGCCCAGGATCCGAGGGTCAGGAGGTCAGAGCACCTTTCCCACAGGTGCTCTCAGCAGGACTCGGGACCCCTACACCAGCCTTGCCTCACCAGCTAGCTGCAAGGCTCCAACTCTGTCACTGCCCGGGACGGGTTCTGTCAGAGGCCCCTAGTTCCTTCGCTCCCTCTTCACCTTCTCCTCAGCTCCTGAGGACCACGCTTCTCAACTCGGGCCCCAAACTCGATGTGCTTACTCTGGCATTCTCCAGACAAGTGACACCCCCTTCCTCAGCCTCAGTTTCTCCTCCTGGGAAGTGGAGGCAGGAACCCCCTTCCCACCCAGCTTCTGGCTCCGAAGCCGATCAGTCGCCTGGAAAGGGCCTGACTCCACAGCCTCTTCACGCCCTCTGCCCGGTCCCCCAGCCTGACCCTTCAGCCAGGATCCTCGGGTCTCTGCGCACCGCTCCCCCGCTTCCCGATCTCGCGCCTCAGTTCCTCACCCAGATCTCCAGGTGGATATCGCGCAGGGCAACACTGCCCTTGTACAAGTCGAGGCTGAGCTGATCCAGGCTGAGGTGCTCCTGGAAGAAGTGACCCAAGTAGTGGTGCAGCAAGTAGCGGCATACCCGCTCTTTCACACAGTTCGACCATGGCCACAGCCATCGTGACATCTCGGAGACCGCCGGGCCCAGGCCGCCTCCGCTCGCCGCCCGCCGGCGATCCCTGTCCGGCTTTGCTGTTCACTAGAGCCCCCGGCTGTCCCCGCCGCTTCTCTCAGCGCCAGGCCGCGCCCCCGGGCCCTCAGCCACGCCCCCCACGCTCACTGCCATTCGCCATTGTAAAGGGCGAGGCCTACTGATTGGCCGCGGGGGGCGGAGTCTTCGAGCACGAAAAAGGGACTGGGCTCTCTGCATGATATAGTGCTCCCAATCTCGATTTACGCCTGCGTAAAAATTCTGTGTGGGAGGACCTTTAGCCTTCCTTCTACGGGCTCTGGGAAGGCTGGGGCTTGAGGTGTCAGCCCCGCGGAGGAATGCGCATGCGCCGACTGGTCCACCTCCTTGAGGTAGTTGGGGAGAATTTAAAGGGACAAAGTCCCATCAAACTTAATAGGAAGCTTCCCAGAGGAGTAAGGGTCCGTGTGAGAGCTCCAGCACGCGTCGTAGAAACAATTAAGTGAGTAAGCATTTGCATTTTACAAAACGCTTTACCGTCTTTTATCTCATTCAACCCTTATAATCCTCTAAGGTGTCGATTTTACAGATAAGAAAACCATCTTACAAGTAAGAAAGCAAATTTGTAAAGGTTGCTGTAAGTCCATCACCAAGGAAATCTTTTTTCACCACTCCTCACCTGGAATGCTGATCAGGAGATTTACCCACCCTCCCTTCTCTCTGCATTTGGTCAGGCCTCCCTCCAGCTCCTCTGAAAAAAACGATGGTTTTTCTTATCTCTAACCTAAAGTTAATAACGAAAGGATTTTAAATCCCTTGAGCAGGGGTCTATTGTTTTGGTACAATTTTTATTTATTTATTTTTTAACATTTTTAAGTAGTTGAAAAAAATCCAAAAAATAAGATTTCATGACACATGAAAATGTCATAAAATTCACATGTGAGTATCCATAAAGTTTTAGTGGAACACAGGCACACTCACTTGATTAAGTACTGTCTGGGGCTGCTTTCTTGCTACAGCAGCAGAGTTGAGCACTTGGCGCAAGGTGGGGGGGTAACTGCAAAGCCTCAAATAATTGTTTTCTGGCCATTTACAGAAAGTTTGCCAACTCCTGCTCAACAGGGTTGGTCACCCAAGCCCTCTTACATCATGGGTGACTTAAAGGATACCCAAAGGTAATTATAATCCTATTTTAGCCTTACAAGGGAGGGGGACTCTACTGCAATCTAATGCTAAAAGTAAGCCTGAAGCAAGGGCAAACACCCTGGCCTGAGGGGCAGGGACCTGGAGTCCAGTCCTGTGTGGCCTAAGGCAAGTCACTGTCCTCCAGGAGCCTGT
Organism: Neomonachus schauinslandi; assembly: GCF_002201575.2. Classification (NCBI taxonomy): domain Eukaryota; kingdom Metazoa; phylum Chordata; class Mammalia; order Carnivora; family Phocidae; genus Neomonachus; species Neomonachus schauinslandi. Next base: position 7,479,614 of record NC_058413.1, on the reverse strand, counting down.
TCTATCCCCTGTAACCTGGGGTTGGGTTAGTAGGTGGTATAGCTCATTTACTTGGAAGGGACTAAGGAACAACCTCAAAGAGAATCTGGGGAAGCCCTGGGAAGTTTCCATTCAAGGAGGCAGGCTAACTGGGAAATGCTTGTGGAACGAATCAAAAGATCAGTCTTTCCCCATGACAGGCTAGGGGCAGTGTTGTGTTCATCACATGTTTATTAAATTAATAATAATTAAAGTGATAGACACCATGAATTGAGCCTGTGTGATGTCCTGGGCCATGGGCTTGTCACTTTATAGGCATTACTTCATCTGCTCTTCACCACACCCTTGGAGGGAGGTACTATTAATATCCCCATTTTACAGGAGAGGAAAACTGAGGCTCTGTGTCTAAGAGCCTATGGAGCAAGTGAATGAACAAACATCACTTCTCCCAAAGGCAGTGGGGACTGGAAGGGTGTATTCTGGAGTCTAGGGAAAGTTGTCCTGATGTCCAGACTAAGAGAGGGGGTCATTCCCCTGCTGTGAGAATGGGGTGCATCATGTACAAAGCTTGGAAACACAGAGCCATTCCCAGTATCCAGGCCCCCAATCTGGGTGGCTGCTTCTTGGGCCAGCTTCCCTCCAGTGAGGCTGTACTCACATCTGTGACATAGAGCAGTGTCTGCACCACAACAGGAATAAAGAGGACTCAGAGGGGCACAAAAGTCTTTCCTGCTGCCTCCCCCAGTGTACCATGAGATCCACAGAAGACCAACTCCAAAGACCTAGTCCTTCCACAACCTGGCCCGGGCCTTGAAGCAGGAGCTGCATGGGAGAATAAAAAATACGGAGTAAAGAGAATGGTATGTTCTCGGGAGGGAAGGTGGTGTGGGGGCCCCTCATATATTTCTGGGATGAAGACCCAGGCCATGGTTCCTCTCTATAGAGATAAAAGGGGAGAGGGTCAGGCTTTGTGGGGCCCCTTGGGGGGCCTCTCCATATTAGATTAGGTAGAAACTCAATAGGCAACCCAGGCGCTGTAGGCCTCAAGGGCCTTGGGGGGAGGCTCTCCCTTTCCCAGGGATGGTCCACCCAGAAGAAGCCCCTCAGGGAATTCCCTCAGTGGCCTTTGGATGGGTGTGGAAGGGATCATGGAAGGTAGCCTGGGGGCTGTGGCTTTTGACTTGACCCATGGTGGAGGGCCTGGATTTTGCATTTTGTCTAAATTGTGGTAAATTACACATAACAAATTTTACCATCTTAACCATTTCTACATGTACAATTCAGTAGTGTTAGAGATACTCACATTTTTGTGCAACCAATATCCAGAACTTTTTCATCTTGGAAAACCGAAACTCTGTACTCATTAAATGACAATGCCAAAGTGGGTGAACTGTATAGTATATGAATGGTATCTCAGTAATGATGATTTTTAAAAAGAATTTTTACCCAGTAGCCCCCAGGTGACACTGTATCTATTTTGAGACCCAGTTCAAATGCCAGTGCTTGTAAGAAGTCTTACGTCTTCCACCATTCAGGTCCCCAAATCCTCAAATGGAGCACACCCTTTCTATAAAACACGAACCCTTCACACCCTCATTCTGGCCTGGAGACCCTCAGAGTTCAGGGCACTAGCCTCCAGGGAGCCTAGCGTGGGAGGCTGGAGCTGGTGCCCTCCTGACTCAGGCTGGGAGATTTGTGGTCCTAGCTTTGCGACCTTGGGCAAAGCACTTCTCTTCTCTGGGCCTGGGGGTTCTCACCTGGCTGGAGAAGGCTCTGTGGGCCTGCTGTCCCCCAGCTTTTTCTGCAGGGATATGGGACGGGCTTCACTTTCTGAGCCTGGGAGGTAGGCAAGGAGAAAATTGTGGGTTTTCATTTGACAGATAAGGACACCAAGGGCAAGGTGGACAAGGCCGGCTGAAGATTACCAAGCAGGGGGGCTTCTGGCCAGCTCCTCAGTCGTAGAGCCCTTACGCCCACCTGGCTAAACTATGGCCTTTGGTTTCTGTTGCTCCAGCAGGTGGGCACCTCTCAGGGAAGATGGCTGGGTGGTCACCAAGGCTTAAGGCAGGGTTAAGAAGACTCTGAAAATGGCCCCAGTCCCCTTCCTGACCTCAGTGTCCAAGTCTCATTGCCCGTTCCCGCCTCTTACATGAACCAGTTAGTTGTTCATCCAGGCAAAACTTCTGGGTGGAGATTTCACAGTGTAGTGTAGGGGATGGAGTTAAGAGATATAAAGGGTGTTGGGGTCCAGGGTCCTAAGAAGGAGGCCCAAGACTGTAGGCCAGGAACTTTTGTCCAGAACGCCAAACTCCTGGAATCCCACCTGTACCTTGGATGCCCTGCAGTAGAATTTTGAACAAGAGACCCCACTATCACATCTTAGGGCCTAGAGGGGCGAAGGGAGGTCTGTCCAGGGAGGCCAGCTTGCCTGGGGCAGGATGGCGCCCCAGGGAACACCCACTGCTCGGATGCTTTGCCATTCCAAGCTGGCCCTTTAAACCCTACACCATGATGTCACCATAGACAGCAAGGGATGGGAGGGGGACTGCAGGCCTGAGGGCGGACTGCATTTCCCAGCAGTCTTGGGTGCACCACACCTCTCCCAGCAGGCACTGGTTCACTGCAGACTATTAACCAGTTCAGTGCCCGTTTCCAAGTGGGTTTGAAGTGTGTGGCCATTCTGGGGTGAGGGTGGGATTCCCCCGCGGGTGGAATGCCTGGGGCACGGATGAAGCAGGCCAAATCTTTGGGCCTGGTATAGGATTGGGCCTCTTTCCTGTCACGGTCCTGGCCTCACCCCCAGCTTCCTGGTGCAGACTCCCGAGTCCTCTCTTCCGATGCAGTCTCCTTTCTAGAACGTGGGAGCCTAGCCCCAGGTGGACCCCATCCCACTCTGCTTAAGCTTTGACCCCAGGCCCCTGCAGGGGTTACCCCTTCGGTCTGGCATCCCCCTTTAAGCAGTGCGGGGACTACATCTCCCAGTGGCCCTGGGAACTTTCTGACGCAGCACCCCCCTCCACCCCCCCAGCCTTCGGGGAGGTGCGGGCCGGGCGGGGGGAGGTGACTTGATGTCATCCTGAGCAGCTGGGCGGCGGGTGCCGGTGCGCACAGAGCCGGGGCTCCCGCAGCGCAACGCCGCGCTGGGTCGGGTCCCAAGACTTGAGGAGAGGTCTGCACGCTGCCGGGGTAGCCCAGAGCGCACCGGACGCCCGCACCCGACCTGGGGCTGAGCTGGGGGCATGCTCCGGCTCTCCCGGAGCCCGAGAGAGAACCCAGGAGCGCCGCCACCCAGAGCCAGCGCCCGGAGCAGAACCGTTGCGAAGGAGACCTGAACAGCGGCCCCTTCCCCACCCGCAGCCCCCGGTGGTTGGGGACGGAAGTCTGGGCTTCTGAGAAGTGAGTGTTCCCCCCCCACCAGGAGGCAGATGAGATTTGGGGGGCGAGGAAGGAGGGGCTGAGGTGGAGAAGGTTGCCAGATTTTAGGAGGGAGGGGTGGCGTGGGGATAGGGCCCCCATTCTTGGGGAAGTCACTGGTGGCCTGGATTAGTGGAGCAGAAGGGGGCCCCATTCTTTGAGGGGCCAGGGCTTGGGATGGGGTTCCCCATTCTAGGTAGGGGCTGGTTCGGGGGATAGGCCCTATCCCAAGAGGGGTTGTTTTGGAGCCTGGGATCTTAAGGTCTGGGAGAAGGGTGGGACATGCTCCTGTGGGAAGGGACTGCACCTGTATTTAGGATCTGGGAGGGAAAAGAAGACTTGAGCACTCGGACTTGGGCAGCCCCACACACTGTCTTTCCTGGAAGAACTGACAGGCTCTCTCTGTTTCTTTTGCTGGTCTCTCTGCCCTGACTACATTTTCAAAAGAGCCAGGGTGAGAACCCTAACTGGACTCTTCGGGACCCCCAGGAAGGACCTGAGGCCTGAGCCATCCTCCTCTCTACTCTGCCTGCCCCCCAGGACTGGGCAGTTGCCGAAGGCCCTGGGGGGGGGCCCAGACTGTGGTTGTGTGCCCCCCCCCCAGCATGGGCCCAAGTTAGTCAGCCTCACCCCATTCGGCATCCTCCAGGCCCAGAGGGAACCCCAGGGGCTCTGAAGGCTTGACCCACCACCTGGCCACCATGGAGACAAAGCTGCCCCCTGCAAGCACCCCCACCAGCCCTTCTTCCCCAGGGCTATCGCCTGTGCCCCCACCCGACAAGGTGGATGGCTTCTCCCGCCGTTCCCTCCGCAGGGCCCGGCCCCGGCGCTCCCATAGCTCCTCCCAGTTCCGCTATCAGAGCAACCAGCAAGAGCTCACGCCACTGCCCCTGCTCAAAGGTGAGCCCTGCTGCTGGCTGCCAGGGTACCTGAGTCCCACAGCGGGCAAGCAGGGCTGCAGCAGGTAGCGACAAGCACTGGCAGCTGTGATTAGAGGGTTTAGATGGCCCCTTCCAGGCAAGGGACTCCACCACTGGAGATGACCCCCACCCCCCAGGCCTCCAGCCCTCTCTGCTGACGCATGGCCTGACTGGCCTGTCATCCTTGGAGGTGGGGCATCTGGAAGTGGCGCCACCCTGGGGGGCAGACCAGGGCCAAGGGTGGGGCCCATAGCCTGGGTTCCCGGAGGCCACTGCTAGGGTCCTGAGCAAGTGCTCAGCATGGCTCCCCGTGATCACCATGTAGTCTCCCCACCTCTGGGTCACAGGGCCCTCGACTGGCTGAGCCAGAGAGCACCCAAGAAATCCTCAGCCCCCACCCTCCTTCTCATTTCTGGCTCTTAGAACAGAGTGCCAGCTATGAGAGGGAGGCATGGTGGTTTTGGGCACCTGTGGAAAGCCGGGCATCCAGGGTTTCTTACCTTGCTTTAAGTCAGGCCATCATGCTGTCTGAGCCTGGGTTGGGAGGAAGAGATGCAGCTCCTTTACCCTGCAGGAATGGAGGATGGGACAGGAGTCGTTTGCTCCTTGCAAAGAGTGGGGGATGTCACAAGAGCAGGGGGTCTGGGGGCAGGGGAGGCTGCTCTGTGGATTCGGAGGGCACGCCGATGCCCAGAGCTGTGGTAAGTGGGGCGCAGGCTCAGCCCCCTCCCTTCTCCCCAGATGTGCCAGCCTCGGAACTGCACGAGCTCTTGAGCCGGAAGCTGGCCCAGTGTGGGGTGATGTTTGACTTTTTGGACTGTGTGGCTGACCTGAAGGGGAAGGAGGTGAAGCGGGCAGCACTCAATGAGCTGGTGGAGTGTGTGGGGAGCACCCGGGGGGTCCTCATTGAGCCTGTCTACCCAGACATCATCCGCATGGTAAGCACCTGGCCCCTGACCTCTGGGGGAGGGCTTGGGGGATATGGAACCCTACTGACCTGCTTGTGGTCCCCTTCTTCTGCAAAGAATACCTGCCTCTCTTTGGCTTAGCCTCAAGGCCCCCATCTTTCTCCCCCCCCCCCATCCCCCAGCCCCACTGCATCTGGCCTGGGTAGGTCCCTCAGTGCCTCCTGGGCCTGACCCACCCTGCACTTTGGCTTATGCTCTCCTGTAGCCTGGTGTGCACTCCCACCATGTCCCTTATTGCCATGGCCTGGCTCAGGTGCTGCTTCTTCCATGAGGCTTCTCAGTGTTCAAGCTAGAAATCTCCTTTGTGCTGACTAGAGTGTCTGTAGACCTTACCACTTAACATCTTGTCTTCCCCACTGGACTGTGCCCAGTAGAGGGCGGGGATGTGTCTTGTTTATTTCTGGGTCCCCAGCCCCCGGCCCAGGGCTTCCGTGTGTTCAGGTAATGATTGATGAGGAGTGAATTGCTTGCTGAGGCAGGTGCTGAGGCTCATTAGAACTTTGGATAAGAGACCTCCTGACTTCTGCCTTTGAGGGCTCTTCCTTTTTTTTTTTTTTTTTTTAAAGATTTTATTTTATTTATTTGACAGAGAGAGAGAGAGACAGCTAGAGAGGGAACACAAGCAGGGGGAGTGGGAGAGGGAGAAGCAGGCTCCTGGCCGAGCAGGGAGCCCGATGCGGGGCTCGATCCCAGGACCCTGGGATCATGACCTGAGCCGAAGGCAGACGCTTAACGACTGAGCCACCCAGGCGCCCCGGGGGCTCTTCCTAAAAGAACCCTGATCCTGCCCTTCAGATCTCAGTGAATATCTTCAGGACCCTACCACCCAGTGAGAACCCTGAATTTGATCCTGAAGAGGATGAACCCAACCTGGAGCCTTCCTGGCCACATCTGCAGGTATGGGGGCTGGGGAAGGCAGGATGCTGAGTTTCAGTAGAGGGGAGAGGGTCAAGTAGACTGGCGGAAGGGGGCCATACGGCAGGGGGAAGAGGGAGGCTGTTCCTGAACTCACCTTTTTTGTCTGTCCCCTCTCCCAGCTGGTATATGAGTTTTTCCTGCGTTTCTTGGAGAGCCCAGATTTTCAACCCTCTGTGGCCAAGAGATATGTGGATCAAAAGTTTGTGCTGATGGTGAAGTGGGGAGCCCAGGCCGGGTGGTGCCATGGGACAGGGGCAGGCTCTCTGAAGGGTGTGGGGATAGGATGGAAACGACCTGGGCTTGGCCTCCCCCCTGACCCCTGACCCTGGGTCCCCTAGCTCCTGGAGCTATTTGATAGTGAGGACCCCCGGGAGCGTGAGTACCTCAAGACCATCCTGCACCGGGTCTATGGCAAGTTCCTGGGGCTCCGGGCCTACATCCGCAAACAGTGCAGCCACATCTTCCTCCGGTGGGTGCCTGCTGCCTGCCCAGCTGAGACCTGGGGAGGGAAGGGAGAGCTGTAGGGGAGAAGATGGAGGCAAAGGCTCCCGTGAGGTCAGCAGGGAAAGGGTATTTATTTCCATTTTACAGATGAGGAAATACAGACTCAGAGATGGACTGGTGTGCAGGGACTAGACCAGTCCTGGGGGCCTAGGATCAAATCTTCTGACCCTTATTGTGCTGAGCCATAAAGATCCAAATAAGATTCTTTCTGCAAATGTGTGTTGAGCAACAGTGCCCACTGGGCATAGGGGCCCACATGGCCTTGTAGTTGAGATTGGCTTTGGAGCTCAATGGCCTTTTTGAGTTTGGTTCAAATGTTTCGGTGAACGTGAGCAAATTATCTCTCATCTCTAAAATGGGAATGATAGCTCTACTCACCCAGGGACAGTCATCAGGGTGAAATGAGACAATGTCTCCAAAGCACACAGTATGTAGCTCTTTGACCAAGGCTGGGACTCTGAAACATTAGCTTTTTTTTTTTTTTTAAAGATTTTATTTATTTATTTGACAGAGACACAGCGAGAGAGGGAACACAAGCAGGGGGAGTGGGAGAGGGAGAAGCAGGCTTCCCACTGAGCAGGGAGCCCGACGTGGGGCTCGATCCCAGGATCCTGGGATCATGACCTGAGCCGAAGGCAGACGCTCAACGACTGAGCCACCCAGGCGCCCCTGAAACATTAGCTCTTATGGTATTGGCTTACAAAATAACTGAGAGAGATCCCTGTCCTCCAGGAGCTCCCCAAGTCCATTAGATCCCCTGCTTATTAACTTTGGGTGTCATTGGTGTGCAGAGGTGTGCCAGCCTCGGAGGTGTCATTGGACTGCTGAACCTCAATTTCTTCATCTGTATAATGGATCTAATCAGCCCTATCTCTCATTATAATTTTGAGAAGTACATAGCACAGAGTAGACGTTCTAAGTGTTTGTCATTCTTTGGGTTGAAAGGCATGAAGAGCGAAGGATGCAGGCTAGGTGCCTGCTGACTGGATGGGGGCCAGAAAATGAGAGTTAGGGTCTGGGGAGAAGAGACAAGTTAGAATGCCTCATAGAAGAAAGGTTTGAGCACCAGTGCCTGGGCTGAGGAGGGTGATTCAGAAGTGGGCGTGGATCTCAGTGGGGCCTGGTTTGGGAAGGGAGCTCAGCCTCTGGGTTGGGAGAGAGTTGGATTAGTGTGCAGGGTGGGGTGGCAGGTAGGATGCCTGAGGGGGACTGGGCCTGCTGTAATTGCTCTAAGCCCTTCTGCATCCTGCTCTTCTTCTCGCAGGTTCATCTATGAACTTGAGCACTTCAATGGTGTGGCTGAGCTGCTGGAGATCTTAGGAAGGTGACTCTCTGGGCCTTGGCTGGAGCATCAGGATTCTGGGAGCAAAGACTGAGGCCCGGTCATCTGAGCCCTCCTCCTCTCTTCTGCCCCCTCCTCAGCATCATCAATGGCTTTGCACTGCCCCTGAAGACCGAGCACAAGCAGTTCCTGGTCCGGGTCCTGATTCCCCTACACTCTGTCAAGTCACTGTCTGTTTTTCATGCCCAGGTAAGGCCCAGGCCTGGCCCTGCCGCAGCAGAGAGATGCCGACAGAGTCAGGGCAGCCGTGGGGTCAGCCCAACACTCTGCTACAGCCACATTAAGTCATGAACTCATGGGATCCTCCCTCACCTTCTTTTTCTTTGCTAATTCTGTTCCATCCACCTTAGAGAATTTCCATGACACTTTAAGGCTGATCTCAGACATCAGCTTTGTGAAGCCTTCCCAGCCTTTTCCCTCCCGACCTGCCCTAGGCAGGATTAAACTCTTCTCTTTCCATATTCCCATAGATTGTGATGTAGATTTCAATTATGGAAACTTTTGTGAAATTTATAAGGGCTAGTTTGCTGCATGTTCCCCCTGGGGGAACGTGGTTGTGTCCCTGCCCACAGAGCATGGTGCCTGGCACATCCTAGGTAGTCAGTCAGTAAATGTTTGGTGAATGAGAGAGGAGACACAGTGAGGGAGCAAACATCTGGTGTCCTGTCATGGTCCCCTCCTGACCCCAGTCTTCTTTCTCTCGCCCAACCCCCACCCCCCTCAGCTGGCATACTGTGTGGTGCAGTTCCTGGAGAAGGACGCCACCTTGACAGAGCACGTGAGTACCTTGGTGGGGGAAAGGCAGGCCTCACCCCTGCAGGTCTGACTCCTTTCTGCCTCAACTCCCACAGGTGATCCGGGGGCTGCTGAAATACTGGCCAAAGACCTGTACACAGAAGGAGGTATGAGGAAGGGCTCTGGTGTCCCCCAGAGGGGGGTCAGGAGGGCTCTGGTTCCGGAGGGCAGCCAAATGTGTTGGGGGGAGGGGAGATGGGAACTGCTGTCTCCCGTGTCCCTACCCCCAGGTGATGTTTCTGGGGGAGATGGAAGAGATTCTTGATGTCATTGAGCCCTCCCAGTTTGTGAAGATCCAGGAGCCGCTCTTCAAGCAGGTGGCCCGCTGTGTGTCCAGCCCCCATTTCCAGGTATGGGGTGGGAACAGGTAGGGGTGGGAGCCAGGGTATGGACTAGGAGGGCTGACCAGTTGACCTAACACATTTCCCTCCACCCTCAGTTTCACCTCTGGACCCACCAGGGTCCGATAATGGGGAGATGCTGGACTTAAGGTCAGAAGACCTAGGGTCCGGCCTCAGATATGCTCCCCACGGGCTAAAGGGCCCTGGGCAATCACTTTGCCACTCGAATCTGATGCACCTTCCTCATCTGTGAAGTGGACCACAGTGATCTCTTCACAAGGTGGTGATGAGGACTAAAGAGAGTGTAGTGCCAACCTGTTGGGTAAACTGGAGTGTGCTCCGGAATGGGTTCGTATCCCCGCTCCCCTCTTCTTTGTGGCTTTTGATTCCATTAGTCCCACTCCGGTGCCCAGCCAGGCGTTTCCACTTCCTCAGGCTGGCTGTAGTTGCTATTTTCCTGCACATGTGCGCAGACTTTCGCCCATTGATATGTGCCTTAACCTGGTGGAAGTCAAGTCTTCCTCACAGGGACTCTGGCATTTAAGTTTATTAAATACCTCATTTGATTCTTACAACAGCCCTGGGGAGATAGCTGTTATTAGCTCCATTTTACAGTTGAGAAGACTGAGGCTGAGAGGTTAAATGCCTCACCCTAGGACATCTGTCTAGTGTGTAGAGGAACTAGGATTCAACCCTGAGCGTTGGACTCCAAATCAGTGCTCTTTTTCTCTTCACTACATTGCCTCCTCTGTGGGTCAGATGAGCCCTGAGGATTGGGTACACGTGTGGAGGACAGGGCTCCCTGGGTTTTGGGGGTGGGGGTGGATACCAGGCCTTGCACCTGCAAGGGAAGCCACCACCAGGCACTCACTCTGCCACCTTGCTGCCCCAGGTTGCAGAGCGGGCTCTGTATTTCTGGAACAATGAGTATATCCTGAGCCTCATCGAGGACAACTGCCACACTGTGCTGCCTGCTGTGTTTGGGACCCTCTACCAAGTCTCTAAGGAACACTGGAATCAGTGAGTGCCTAGGCCTTGACCTAACCCACAGAGGCTGGGTCCAGGGCCGGCCAGTCCAGACTTGAGAGGGTCAGGGATAGGAAAAGGGGCAGGTTGAGAGCAGTGCTTGTGGTGTTCAGAGCTACATGTGTGTTTGGGGAACAGGGGTAGGCAGAGTGCTAGGGAGGGAGATGGCACCAAACAAAGCTGTTCCCATTTCCTCACCCCTCCCCGGACCCTGTCAAGAACCATCGTATCTCTGATCTACAACGTGCTCAAGACGTTCATGGAGATGAATGGAAAGCTGTTTGATGAGCTCACAGCCTCCTACAAGCTAGAAAAGCAGCAGTGAGTGTTGGCCTGGGCATGGGGGGAGAGGGGAAAAAGCAGGATGGAGCTGGCTCCTTGTGGTTAGAAGGAGCCTAGGAGGACGGCCCCACATCCTGTGTGATCAGATGTTTAGTCTCTCCCTGTGTTCCTGCTGGACCATCCATGCCCAGCTCCCCACTGCATCCTCCAGTCGTGTTCCCAAGTCTTCTTCCAGGTATGGAGCTTCCTCCCCTTCAGCTCCATGACCACAGGCCGGGGCTGGTTCCCCAGTGCTCTTTTCCTTAAGTGGAAGGTCCCATAAAGTCCCTTTACAGTTGGGTGGTGGTGAGCGAAGCTGAACGGTAGGTGGGCCCAGATAGGGGAGCTGCCTCACTCTCTCTCCCCAGGGAGCAGCAGAAGGCCCGGGAGCGTCAGGAGCTATGGCAAGGCCTGGAGGAGCTGCGGCTACGCCGGTTACAGGGGACCCAAGGGGCCAAAGAGGCACCCCTCCAACGGCTTACAGCCCAGGTGGCCACTAGTGGGGGTCAGAGCTAGAGATCCCCTAGAAGGGGAGGAGCTAAATCCAGAGCTATCAGTCCCTCCATCCCCTCTCCTACCCAGGGGCCCAGAGAGACACACCTACACCTGGCCTTGCCAGAGCAGGCTTGGAGGGCTCCCTGCCTGGCCCAGCATGGGCAGCTTTCACTGTGGGGAGAGGAGGAGAGGAGATGGTGGTCCTGGCAACAGAACTCTCAGGCCTTTGTGGCAGGACTTGACCAGGGCAGGCTTGACCAGGAAGCTGCCACTGGGGACTGCACCTGCCCCGCAAAGCTGGGCTCCAGACTGCAGGCCGGTTCCCCCCCCTGCTCCCGCCTAGAGCAAGGGGACTCAGCCCCTCGCCTGCCCCGCCTCGTGCCAGCACGGGGTCCTTCCTCACCCTACCATGGGATCCATGGTCTATTTATTCTCCCCAGCTCACCCCAACACATGCCCCTGGGGGCATGTTCTTTCCCTCCCCTCCCTCACCCTGTACTTCCTTGTCCCTTTTTATTTATTGGGCAGGGGGAGGGGTGAGGGCACAGGCAGAAGAGATTCCCCGTGTCCTAGGGTGGGGGGGTGTCACAGTTACCATAGTCTGTCCCCCTTCCCCTGGCTGGGGGTAGACTTTAAATAAAGAGAGAAACTTGAGAACTGCTTGCTTTATTTAGGGGTAGGGACAAAGAGGGGAGTGAAATGATGACAGACTGGTTGGGAGGCCAGGCTGAGGCAGGGGAGAGGCAGAAACTGGCCTCTTCTCAGGAGTGACAATCACAGAATCTTAAGAGAGCTGGATACAGGGGCTATACTCCACCTCAAACCCTCTGACCAAGGTGGAGGAGGAGGGGAGAGGACGGGCTAGTAGCGCGACAGGCGACACATGTCACACTGGCAGGCCCTGGCCGTGAAGATCTCCAGCTCCTCCCTCCGGTCCCCCCCCACACTGCAGCTGCACCTTCACCTGCAGGAGAGGGGGACCCGTGTTCCATTCACCTTCCTTGGGCCATCTTAGATCTCCATCTCCCCTGTCTCTCCCCACCCCCAAAGAGCCACTGCTGGGCTGGGCAGTCTCACCTTCTTCAGGCCACTGATGGTACAGCACTGAGAGACGGAGGTCACATTATGTCGATAGCCACTGGCCACCAGCACCGAGTACCGGGAAGGGAAGGCACTAGACTCACAGTGGCCCACACAGGCCTGTGCCACATGGGAGCCCTGGCAGGTGCCTTGGCGGTCACTTCGCACTGTCACATTGAAGGCTGGAAGGAGACAGGCGAGTGGGAGACAGCGCCTCTGCAAAGCCTCACCTAGCTCCTGTTGCCAGAACCTCAGTGTGGGTCCACTGAGGGTGCTGCCTGCCCTTCGGTCCCGTCCATTAGCGCTCGGCTCCCACCCAGCTGTCTGCTCCCAGGGTTACTCACGGTGCAAGTGGCAGCCTGGGATGGCCGCCTGGCGACCCCAACCTTCCGTGACCGCCAGGACCAGCAGGCAGAGGAGCAGCGTTTGGGGGGATGCCATGGGGATCTGAAACACAGTGGGTAGCTCGCTGTCTCTAGGTAAGTGTGCAGGTGGGAGGGGCAGTTCTTTACTGTGTGCCTCCTGGCGAACGAGCCAGGGTGAGGCTGCTCTTTCTGACTGGGGTGAGGCAAGCCTGTGAGCCGTGCTGTCTTTTCCCCGGAGCTGCCTTTGGGTGCATGGTGTGTCTGCTTGTGTGTCTCATGATGGGTGTGAGTGTGAGCAGCTGTCAGCCCAAGGCAGTGATTCTCCCCTGGAATCTCCTGCCACCTGGAGCACAAACATCTGCCCCCCTCCATCTGCCCCATCTACAGGCCCCAGGCCCTCCCCAGGCTCCTCCTGCCTCAAGTGGCTTACCACTTCCAAGGCCCAGGAACTAAGTGGCTTGCGGAATGGGTTCCTCAGGTCTCCCGCTCGTCTCCAGACAGTGCCGGCTCTCCGGATTTTTATTTGCCAACATTCTGGAGCCACGCCCTCTTGGGGATCAGCTTACAGGCCTGCCTCCCGGGCAGAGGCCTCAGAGCAATCCCACCTGGGAGATCCAACTCTTCTCTGAGGTGTAGTCCTCAGAGAGTGGCTTCTGCTGCTTTTGGCTGCCTGAGGTCCCGGGCTGGGGGCAGTGAGATATGGAAAAAAGCCCAGGAGCTGCTGGAGTGGGCGGCTTGTGTGCAGTTGGGGAGAGAGGGATCAAGACTGGGCTGAGTTGTGGCCGCCAGGGTTCTCTTCCCTGCTGTGTGACCTTGGGCAAGACACTCCCCTGTTCAGGGCCTTGCTACCCCAACCCTAAAGCTACTAAACTCATTCTTGCTTGTCCCTTATCCACTGCACAGGAAAAGGGTTGGGAGGATATTTTTATGGACAAAGGAACTGACACCAGTAAGGGCCTCCTGAGATATGCTGGGTGGCAGAGTTGGGGAGAATGGGGGGTTCTAAGTCCATTTCAGAGCTTCATTTTCACTCATCATCCTGGGGGTCAGCCACAGAGTGCGGCTCCCCTTAGTCCCTGGAATAACAGGGACCTGACTCCTGGAACAGTCTGAAGCTGTCAACACCAGCAAAGCCCATCTTTTAGTCCAGCTCTGGCTCAGGTTTTACAGGTAAAGCAGCTAAGGCTTAGAGAAGGAAAGCTACTAAAGGTCACACAGTTAATGTCAGGCCAAATCTGCTCTCCATACGTGGTGCTAAATTACACTTGGGGCAAGAATGTGGCAAATTGGAGAAGATCCCTAGTTAGCAGTAGCTGCATGGGCTAGGGCAGGCCAGAGATCAGAAAGAAGCCTATGGGGATTTGGCCCCCCACATCCCAGGGCCACTGCCTCACTGATTTGTTCAGAAAGGCAGAGCCAGCCACACACACCACCCACCTTTCGTTGTTCAGATGAGAGAATCCGAACCAGAGAGGAAAGTGACTTTGCCAAGGCCTCACTGTAAGCTAGTCAGAGTCAGAATGGCACTCAGCTCTCTAGATTCTGGAGTTGTGCCTTTCAGCAGCTTTGTAAAACAGGCCATATTTGGGACAGTAGGACAAAGGCTATAAACACAACTTGTCCTTAATCTTCCAGTTCCCCTTCAGCCCTTCTCCCCTCGGGACCTGGGCCTGTCTACAGCAGCCATGTCTTCTCCCCATCCAGGGTAAGTCAGCCAAACAAGGGGACCCCAAGGGACCTCAGCATTCCAACCCCATTTCTGCCATTCATCACAGAAACCTTCCAGCATCTGACAGACCATCAGCTCTGTTTAAAGACTAGAAGTGACAAGGACTCATCTCACAAAGTGGCCCATTCTGATATAACAGTTAGATTCCTTTGTTCTGAGCTAAAATGAGTTTCCCTATATTCCCATCTATTTGATCTGTGGCCACACAACGCAAGTCTAACCTGTTTGTCCCAGATCAGCCCTTGGGTTACATGAAGTCAGAGCTTGGGTGCCCTGGCCTTCTCCAGGGGCCCTAACCTGGGCTGACTTGCAGTTAATCTGAGAAGCTAAATTGCATTACTGGCAAAAGCCAGAGGGATAGGTGAGTGGAAAGCATTTATCTACTGAGGGTGCACTTTGGGGCCAAACTGGGTGAATTTGGGATAGATGATATCTTGAGGGTCAGCTGGGCTCAGGAAAGTGAGTCTTATAAAACCCCATTCTTTAAGCCCTGCCGGGGAGGCTAACGCTAAGGTTTGCAGTCAGCTACAGACCCCGCCCACCCAAAGCATCCCACCAACAATAACTAGGTAGACCCAGGGGAGAGGTTTCAGCCATCGCTTCCCTGTATCTTCAGGGAAGAGTTTGCTATCTCTCTATTTCATGAAATTCAGTCAATAACTCTTCATAAATAATTTATTTTCATTAGGATCCTAAGTGCTGGAGATGAAAGACCTAAACTGGCCCTCAGAGCAGCACAGTTCTTAGACTAGAACATTTTAGGAAGTTCTTTTCTTAGTGTTTTAAATTGAAAAAAAAAAAAAATCCATTGTAAAGGGGCAAAGGATAGGACAAACCCACAAGAGGACTCAGGGAGATTGGGGCCCGCATTCCCCATGACTGAAATGTCATACACAGAGGACGGAATGCGAAGAGTCACTGTGAGAAGACACTCTTCCCACTGCTGCATCTGGAAGCTCACTGGCTGCTCTTTCTGAAGAAATAGCGAAAGGGGAAGAGAGCGCTGTGGGAAAGAGAGCAGAATGGGTTGAGATTCTAGAGGTCCCTCCCTTCTCCCAGTCCCATTAGGGGCATTAACGAGGGCATTTTTGCTTTGGGGAACCACTGTATGGATTCAACTCTGGAGCAGCATTTGAAAAGGTACCCAAAAGCTAATTTGGCTTTATACTCAGGAGTGGGGCATGAAGAAGGAGAATGGGGCAGCTGAGCTCTAGAGAGAGAAAGGGATTTGCTAACAGTCTTCTGCAAAAAGGACTCTGAAGATTCAGAGGGGAGAATGGAAATATTTTGGTAACCGAAGAATATGAACAGCCCAACAATAAGAATAGTCTCTGTCCAAGGAGCATTTATGGAATGAGGTCCAATGCTAGGCACATTGGGGTGGGTTGTATAAAAATGAACAAGACACAGTCTTTATTAAATCCAGTTAGGGCCCTTGTGCTGAGTCTCATTTCCATCATGTATCCTGGGGAAAATAGAGATTATGCAGGTAATCTGATTTCTTTTCTAATTTCCCTGAGAGACTCACTGAGGCAGACTCTGGTCCTAGACTGCCCTGAGTCTCAGTGTGATGGTAAGAGAGACACCTGTCCTACCTTAGAAACCCAAAGAAGCCACTGGTTCCCAGCTCTGGGGGTCCTTTAGGTGGAGATGGGTTGTTTTGCTGCAGTGGGGGGATAATCTGCCCTGCTAGGCTGTCCTCCCACTTAGAATCTGCAAGGAAAACAGTCAGGGGAAAAAATATTAGTCCGTGGGCTACTTTCATGTGACATCCAGCGTGGACCAAGGGCAGCCTCACACAAAGATTCGTTTGAAGCCAGGTGACTTGTTTGTTCTGACCCTCCTAATTTCATCTCAGGAGATGTTATTCTGACCTTGGAGTATTTTTCGTTGGGTCCCTGAGATTTTTACACTGCTCAAGTCCTAGCCACCCACCACAGATTGTTGTCTTCTCACGGAATGATGACTTGTTGAAGAACTCATATGCTTACATCCTAGCATCTGCGACAACTACAGTCCTTACCGAATCCTTCTGCTAGACAACACCTTCACATGCATTCCCAGCCCTTGCTGAGCATCCACTGCACCTTCAGTATTAATACTAATGCCCCGAAGGGAAGAGGAGGAAAGACAGCTTCCTAAAGATTATTCTCCAACAAGACAAAAAAGTGAAACACATCCCTCCCAACTTTTCTGCAAAACTTATCACCCCACATGGAAATGTTTTCAAATAGTGGGAGCATCATTTTCACCATCAGAAGCACAGGAAGTACATGCATTGTTTCCCTTCACTTCTCTTGCGGGTTGGGGGAGCTTTTATTATTCAAGGGCAGGTCCCCAGACCAAAGGATGGCCAACAGGCATCTCCATGGGAGCAAGACACATCACCCAGCCAGTGTGCCCACACTCAGAACTCTATGCTGCTCTGCTCATCAGAGAACTAAAGAGGACAGGATTATTATTAAAAGAGAATAAATTTCCCAGAACCTACCCTGTTCCTGGGTATCAGTGATATTAAATGTTGGGGTCTCCTGCCATTCCTGGTGGGTTTTTCTTTCTCTGTTCTGATAAAAAGAGGACCAAGAAAAGTTTTAAACTTTACTCCTATAGAGCTTGGTGGTCTGAATGCTATTTGTTGATTGGTGGTCAGTCAATGAAGACTTCATAGGGGAAGTGCTATTTGAATGGGAACTTGATGGACGAGTGGGATTTTGTCATAATGAGGGTGAGGAGATGGTCAGAGAGAGTAGGGCATTTAGATAGGGACATGATGTACAAAGGCACAGTACATTAACAAGTAAATGTGATGAGCGTGGCTAGAGCTGGGGCAGTGTAAACATAACTACGGCCTAAGCAACCAGCAACTACAACTCAATCGATTTTCTCCCTGGGCTACTCCTTTATATTCTTTCGTACTTTGAAGGGGACATCCTATAACCTGGTTCCAAGCCCACAACATTTCCAGTTGACACCCTGATATTCAGAATCATGGTTCATATGTTTTCTTTGGAATTCTCTGCCAACTGGCCACTGCCCTCACCTGGAAAGAACCTGAGGGCCTGACTACCTAGCGGTGCTGAGAAGTTCCTTGAGCCGTTGTGCTGGTGAAGAATTCTACAGCAAGGGACTACAGACTGTCAAGGTGGGTCAGGAGGCAGAGACATGATAAGCCTCTGGGAAAGTTAGGATGTAGCCCCCAACTGAAGCATAAGCTGTATTTCTTTTTTTTAAGATTTTATTTATTTTTTTTGAGAGAGATAGTGAGTGAGTGAGAGAGAGCACAAGCCAGGAGGAGAGGCAGAGGGAGAAGCAGACTCCCCGCTGAGCAGGGAGCCCAATGTGGGGCTTGATCTCCAGACCCTGAGATCATGACCTGAGCCAAAGGCAGACACTTAACTGACTGGGCCACCCAGGCACCCTAAGCTGTATTTTTAAGAGAAACTTTTCCACAAAACTGCAAATTCCAGAACACATAGGCTGCTACCTAAGTAATATTCCTGTAAACATGAAAGGGAACTCTGGGGAGGAAGGAAACCATCTCTTACCTCTTCTAAGTCTCCAAGTACACTAGCTTACAGGGGTACAGCTCTGATTTGTAGCTTGAGGAAATGATTCTTACAAATTTAATGAAACTATGGTTTGGAGCTTAAATTCTGCTGCATTGGCCCTAATGAAAGCACCTACATAGGTTGGCAGTGGGGAACAGAAGGGCAGAGGCCCTGGGGCAAAGGTAAAGATCTCCCAACCAGGGGAGATTCCCCTCATGAGACAGTCTAGCATTTGTGCTCTCCTGAAAACTTGACAGATGTCTTTTTAGGCAAATGTCGTAAGAAAGGAAAAACACAGCCTGAAATAAGACTGAGAGTACCATCTGGGACATCCAACAAGACATAATGCACTTACAACCCAACACAAGGTTGTTCTCTGTATGTTCAGGGCCAGATCTGCTTAGAAGTACAGTTCAAGCAGAGGTGGCAAAAAAAACAAAAACAAAAAAACTACCTACATGATAATCTGTTTTACTTCTGAACCATTCATTGGCTCTCCCCCACTTTTTATCCTTACAAAGTCTGGATCTCTAGTCTGGGACCTGAAGTAATAAAGGGAATGGGTCGGCCTTTCCTTCCCATTCTCCCCAAAACACCTCTTATGAAACAGAGACCTTATTCAGATATGTGTCATGTTCTTCTAAGCTTTCTCCGTACCAGATCCCAGTGGTGTCATGTTCAGACATGACAGTCCACACTGATGTGACCCGACACGCTGAGTTCCCCAAAGGGGAGAGAAAATATTAAGCATTGGACCATAGGAGCAAATTCAATTTTTCCAGCTCAAGTGACCTACACTGAGAGTCACTGTGATCAGTCTAATTTAGGAGAAATCCTCTCTCTGGGAACAGGGTCTACAGTGGAGACCGTCATTGGGCTTTGAGTCAAAATCAATAAACATGTTCCTTTTGGTTTTTTTTCCTTCTCATTTTTTTCTAAACCCAGTATCAGGCTGAAAAGGTAATTATGTTGAGTAAGAAACTGTGGGTACTGTTCTTGAGGGAGATGATGTGTCAAACTAAGAATAGGAAGGTATGAAGGATAGAGAGTGAGAGAAATGTTCTTTTAATAGTAATTATCTTGGTTGTATAAAGCGTCTTTGTTCTTCAGGTCTTCATGTACTCCTCCTGTACTTTCTCATTTCTTTTTCTTCCTTCTTGAAAGGATGGGAGTATAGAAGAGGGCAAGCATCTGCCTATAATCACTCAGTGGGCCAGATGGCTTTGCACAACGGGTCCTGTGCCCTGCCCCTACCCACAGAGGCAGAGGTCCCAGTCCCTAAGGGTTCCTTCTTCCCCCAACTAAACAATAAGTTACTGGAAAGAAACCAGGTTTTACGTGTTTGCATGCACCCCAGCAACTAACACAATACCTTGCAAACAGGAGGCAGAATAATCATTTAGAAATGTAAATCACTTTACTTTTCGACTTTAAAAATGTTTTAGGGAAATCCTGTGATCTTGAAAGTGGCATTAAGCCCTTCATGATCTAGCCTGTGCTGACCTCTTCAGTAACATTTCTTAGCACTGTACTTTAACTAAGCTCCAGGTACACTGGCTTGCAGTCACCAAATGCACTGTACTCTCTCCTCTTGGCCTTAGTTCTTTGAGCTACTCTGGGAACCCTCCCTCACATCCACCTAATTTGGGTGAGGTTCTCCTTTGTGGTTCCTTTGTTCCCTGTACTTCCTTTATTCCTGTATGTAGCACATCTATCAATAATTGTCTGCCTAGGGGCGCCTGGGTGGCTCAGTTGGTTAAGCAACTGCCTTCGGCTCAAGTCATGATTCTGGAGTCCCGGGATCGAGTCCCGCATCGGGCTCCCTGCTCAGCGGGGGGTCTGCTTCTCCCTCTGACCCTTCCCCTCTCATGCTCTCTGTCTCCCATTCTCTCTCTCAGATAAATAAATAAAATCTTTAAAAAATAATAATAATAATAATTGTCTGCCTAGCTTTATACCATTGGCATTTTTAGAGGAGAGCATGATATCTCTAATACTTGGCACACAGTAGACACACAGTAAGTCTGTTGAATAAATGCATATATAGATATACTGATCATGCTATGGAACTTGGGAAGGTGAGGAAGGTGAACTGGTAGTGTTTAAACACTGAAGGTCAGAGCTACTTTAGAGCGATAAGTGAAAAGTAAGAAAAGAGCACAAATAACAGCTATTTCAAGAGGGGAAGAAAAGAAAGAGTGCTCTTTTAGAGACTACTATGGAAAACAGCTCTGAAATGGAGTAGCAGCAGATATAGAAATATCTAAATGGGGAATAAACCTCACAAATGAAATCGAGTACTATTGGGGCCAGCCCATCACTGCCCTAAATGAGGTTTTCTCTTACCAGTATCCCATGCGATACATGCCTAGCTCCTCTATAAAAACTAGATGTTCCCAGGCTCAGACCCCAGTGTAGATGATGGCAAAAAGGTTTCTAAAATGAAAAAAAGTCTCTACTGGATCCCACCACACAATTCAGCAGACCTGTTTTCTTAATCTCACTGCAGAGTACAAGCAGCAGCTTTTTAAGCTGAGAAGAAAAGACCTTTTAACAGAAGGATTCATCGATGTTTGTATTACGTGGCCACTTTGGGGACAGGTTGTGGCAAGGGTGGAATGGTTGGGTGCTGCTCTGCGGATGGTGAAACCTAAGAATGAGTTCAGTCAGCTCAGTCTGTACTTAGGACCAGGAAGTGCTGGTAACAGGAATCCTGACCTGTAACAGAGCAGGAACAGCCAGAAGCCTTAAAGCCTCCATTTTGGTGCTTCCCCTCCTGGTTTCCATAAGGGGCTTCTTTTTGCTGGGGCCTTGGCTGGAAATCCCCATCTTGGCCCTGAGGTGAGGGAAAAGCCCAGGAAATGTTACTGGCAGCAGCAACATCACCACATTTAAGCAAATGTGGCCCAAATGAATATTTCAGCAGGTTGGCTATTTTTATACCACTCCTGGCCTGCAGAATAAATTGTGTGGCCAAATTCTCTTTGGGTGCTGCTTTAATTCACAGCAGAATCCCAATTTGAGACATTTAGTGATCTAGGGATTGAGAAAGGAAAAATGCGGTTGACAGCAGGTAATCAGATTTTGAAATACTTGTCTGCATCAAAACCCAGAGAAAGGCAAGATGTGAGGCCTCATCCCCATGGAAAATTCAGTCAATTAGAACCGAGCAAAGCTTCACACCCCTAAGTACCTTCACATTCCACCTGGCTGGGAAAGAAATTTCCTAACTCTTCTCTGACATGTGCATTTGGAGGGTAAAGGGCTCAGCTCCCTCATGGTCCACCCTCACTGCTCCTGTGTGCCCCCATGATCCCAGGAAGGGAGCAGCTGCTCTCTGTGAACATGGGCTGAAAGCACATTGGGCTGGGGAGCAAACCACATCTTGGATTATTCTAGCTGCCCTCTCTGGGTGCAAATAAGAATGACTGTATTACCTTACTGACTCACTCTGTCCCTGACAGAGATTCGGGAGAAGAAAATAAGTACCCTCTACAATACCAACTTTGACATGTTAGGGATGTGTTCAACATTGCCCCTAATGTTGCAGCATCTCACGCAGTAATTGATACATAACCTCTTGCAGATATTTCCATTTTAGCCTACTCCATCTCTTAAGGTAGAGTTCCAAAAGTTTACTGCTTACTAGGTGAAATAGAATTATATTTTATTTTTTTCTCACGCTCTTGAGGGTTTCTCTACATTCTTGTATAATATTCTGGGACTTCTTAAGTCTTATGCTTTCTGGTAGTATGACCACACTAAAAGCTCACTGAATAGGACTTGGATTCAATTGTATAGATCTGATTGCATTTCCTCCCAGCCATTGTCTGAGGAACAGAAGAATCCTACTTTGCTGAGGAAGGAATTGTGTTCAAATTGCATTGCAAATATCAACTTGCCTCCTTCCCTTAGTCCACCCATGGAAATAGGCAAGTACCAAAGAACCCAAGACAAAAAGTGACTCACTGAAGGACAAGATGCCTGGCAGCAGTAGCTGGCAAAGCCTAACCAGGATACAGGATTTAGACTCTCTCTCAACACCACTGACCTGTCCAGCGCTGGCCTGCTGGGGGAGCTGGGCACTTCCGCTCGTTTTCGTTTCCTCATCATGGCTCCTGCTGTTTTCCTCTCTGCTAGGACCTTGAGAGAGGAACCCGACTCCTGTGACTCCTTTTCCAGAGCTGTTCACAGTTCATGAGGGCACAGTGAAGAGAACTCCCCATCTTTAAACTGCCAAAAGTGACTTTTAACACCAGCTTTTCAAGTAAGGACAGACATTCTGTTAGAGACCGTCTCAGAAATCTAGCCATGAGGAAAAAGATGGTCTCATGTATACAATTCTGACTGCATCTGAGCAGCAACCAAGGGGCAGAGGAAGAGATAAGAGCAGAACTTTTGGACAACACAAGGCAATAAAGGCAATTGTCATCTTGTACAGAAAAGACAAACTTACCAATCCAAGAGGACTGTCGTTTATTGACTCCCCTACAATAGGAAATTTGAATGTCATAATGGATCAAGATGCTGTTCACTTGGATTTCTATCTATCATTTATTTCTCAGAACTGGTCCTAGACAAAAACCTCTGTGTCTGCCCTTCTCCTTTCTGCCTGGTACCACTTTTGCTAGAAATACAGTGTCTTCGGGGCACCTGGGTGGCTCAGTCGTTAAGCGCCTGCCTTCGGCTCGGGTCATGATCCCAGGGTCCTGGGATCGAGCCCTGCATCGGGCTCCCTGCTCGGCGGGGAGCCTGCTTCTCCCTCTCCCACCCCCCCTGCTGTGTTCCCTCTCTCGCTGTGTCTCTCTCTGTCAAATAAATAAATAAAATCTTGAAAAAAAAAAAAAAGAAATACAGTGTCTTCAAATTCTCCTCCTCCTGTTTTAGAACTCTTGCCATCTACAAGCTCAAAAGTATTACATTCATACTGTATTCTAATGATATGCCACTTAAAAGGGAATGATCCTTACTAAAAGAAACAAGGCAGAACTTCAGACATCAGTGATAAATGAACTGGGTAGATATTTTGAGGCAAGGTCTTTACACTCTTTTCCAAATCAAACTGGCAGGTATCTATTTGTCCCTCTATGAGTAAAAATAGTAATGGCCTTCAGAGATTAAAAACTGGGAGATGTCGGGGCGCCTGGGTGGCTCAGTTGTTAAGCATCTGCCTTTGGCTCAGGTCATGATCCTAGGGTCCCGGGCTCGAGCCCCGCATCGAGCCCCATATTGAGCTCCCTGTTCGGCGTGAAGCCTGCTTCTCCCTCTCCCACTCCCCCTGCTTGTGTTCCCTCTCTCGCTGTGTCTCTCTCTGTCAAATAAATAAATAAAGTCTTAAAAAAAAAAAAAAACTGGGAGATGCCTTTAAGATACCCCTAAGGTGAAAGTCACTGCATACTCTAAAATGGAAGGAAGTATTTTTATATAATAGATCCCTTTCACTGAGTGATTACTGTCAGTCAGACTTTGTACTCCTTTCCATCTACCAGTATTTATATATATGTAATCCTTTTAACAACCCAACGAGATAGGTGCTAT
The DNA here is from genome assembly GCF_002201575.2 of Neomonachus schauinslandi. Taxonomy (NCBI): domain Eukaryota; kingdom Metazoa; phylum Chordata; class Mammalia; order Carnivora; family Phocidae; genus Neomonachus; species Neomonachus schauinslandi. The sequence continues at coordinate 7,456,331 of NC_058413.1, read as the reverse complement.
TATTATTCTTCACCATTTCACAAAGGAGGCACAGAAAGATAACTAATTCATCTAAGGTCATACAACTATTAAGTGGCTAATCCACCAGGATTTGAACCAGGCAGTCTGGCTTGGAGCACTTTGTTCCTAACCTCTGCACTGTGCAGTGTCGGGGCCCAGTCTGGCTGACCATTTTGCCACATTGAGCTTGCACTGCTAACCATGGACATTCAACCTTCCCTATTTCTTCTCTACCACTCACTTCCATCATTCTACTTACCAGGTGACGGGTTTTCATGAAACCATTTCATCTCCACATATAGAGTGAAAACAAATGGATAAGGGACCAAGACAATTTCCCCATGTTTGAATTTCAGGTGGGACACTCTCTCCCATTTGCTTTTATCTGGGAAATGGTGCTAAGGAGTGAGGAAAGAAGTCAGTCAGTATGAGTCCTTGAGTACTATTTTAGGGATAAGACCCTCTCCTTTCCCTGGTTTGCCCGGTGGGTTTGCTGCTTCCATTTGAATCTACAATGCGACCTGCAGCTCATTTCTATCCAGAAATGAAAGGATACAGGGAAATATAATGAAGTGGTCTGTAGCAAATGGCTGCAGATTGTCCAAGTTTCCCAAGACTACACGAATAGAATCCTGAGGAAAAAAAAAAAGTTGAAATGACTTTAATACCGTCTGGTCCCAGCCAATCTTTCCATTTATACCTGTCACTGTTTTTTCCATACTCTATATTCTATTAAAGCTGAACTATTTGCTGTTCCCTGAACATGCCTTCTTCTTCTCCATTTCTGTGTTCTTGCATAGTCTGTTCCCTCTGCCTGAAATGCCCTTTCTACCCATCAGCCTATGTCCAAATCCCACCTATCCTTTAAGGTCCAGTTCAAAAGCTATCTCCTCCAGAAACTTTTCCCTGATTTCCCAAGTTGTAAATTAACTATTAGTCTCAAACTTCACAGTAGTTAGCCTTGGGTCTTTACTACATTCCAACCACATGTTTTATTTTTCTTACTGAGAAATCTCCGTGAGCTAGAATATATACCTGATTCATTTTAGCATCCCTTCTATGGTGTCTACCTCAGTAAATGTATACTGACTGAATGAATAATACTGGTATTTATTGATATGTAGTTATTTTACGTTAGCTTAAGTTCAACCTTTTCTTCTACTCTTTTAAAATCTTAATTGATTAGTCTCTAATTAACCTATGCTTATTAGTATATACCAATTAAACAATTTGGTATCATGAAAAGACTACTGGATTTCTATGGGGGAAACATCTGGACTTCAGTCTTAGCTTTGTCATTTCATCTCTCTAAGCCTCGATTTCCTCGTATTAGGGCTCACAGTAGGTAGAAATGGTGCCTTATTTATCTTTGTATTCTCTGTACTACCATAGTATCTGGCTTACAATTTTAAAGTTTATTTATAATCTCTACGCCCAACACGGGGCTTGAATTCATGATCCCGAGATCAAGAGTCGTACGCTCCACCAACTGAGCCAGCCAGGAGCCTCTGGCTTATAATTTTAATAGCTAATATTTATTGAATAATCATGATGTCAAGTGTTATTATTTTTATACATATTAACAGTCATAGAGACCTTATGAGATAGGCACTTCTATTATCCCCATTTTATAGACAAGGAAACTGAGACAGAGAGGTGAAATAACTTATTCCGGTTTACATAGATAGTAATGGTGGAGCCAAGATATGAACCCAGGCAGTAGGGTTCCAGAGTTTACCCTCCTAACCATTAGGCTCACTGCCTATCAATAAACATTTTCTGAATAAAAGAGGATGGTAACATCTGACTCAAAACTGAGAGTAAGAACATATAAAAAGCACTTTGAAAAATTTGGTAGGATTATAAATGTAGATAGATGCTTTCTAGCTATGATGTGGCAAGCATTGCACACATCTATTTCTAATCTTCACCACAATCTTGGAAACAGGTATTATTTATCAACTTCATTGACAGGTAGGAAAACAGGCTCAGAGAAAATAGGTAACTTCCCCCAAACCCCAGTGTGAAGGCAGAACTTAACTCCTATCCAGATGTGATTGGCTCTAAGGTCTATGCTCTCTCCACTTTACTATACTGCCTTGAGCTGTTCTCTGCCAGAATTAACTGAAGCAAAGTGAAATAAACTTTGCTCTACTCACAATTAAAATAAGCAGAAAACTGTCATGTTCCTATATTAAAATAATTGTTATTTATAATGATGTCTATGAGCTCCTGCAAGATCCTAACGTATCTTTCAACACTTAGCCAAAGAGCTATAGATAGATACCTTTAAGGCTATGACTTAAATTTTTGGTTGAAAGAGTTTTGTTTGTATATTTCATTGTATTCAAATTCTTTGAAATCTGGCAGCAGATGTCTTCATAAATTAGAACAGCCATAAATCACTGAGTTGTGAAGTTAGAAGAGAAATAACCTAGTTTAGCACTCTCATTTTATGTATGAGGCAATTAAGACCAAGAGAATGATTTACTGGGGGGCTGCGCAGCTAATCAGTAGCTCAGCCAGGGCTGGAATCCAGGGCCAGCACCCAGAGCTCTAACTCCTTGGACAATGCTTTCACCAATTTACAAAGCTTTTCACTTGCTCAATCTTCTTCCTGTGGGAGAACCTAATGCTGGGTAGAAAAGGAATGAAAATGAAGTAGGAATAAAGCAAATTGCAAATGTTTCCAATTAAAGTGAAGACACAGCAGTCTTGTCTGTGTATTTACAGTTGAGTTTCCTGAACGTCAAGTACCAGGCAGTGGTTGGGAGGGTGAGGTTTCCCAGAGCCCTGGAAGGCGGCAGTCCTCCAGAAGCTTTCTCTATGCTGGCTGCCACAAAAGAGAGCTGCAGAGGGCTGGGAACTCTGGTGGAAACAATAGAACTCAGCCTCAAAGGTGCTGACACTTCAACTAGGAGAACTGAAAAAGGATACAGGTTTTAATTTCCCTGGAAAAACAGTGAAGTTTCTTTGCAGAGGAAATATGGCAGGGAGAAGCCAAGTGATCAAGTGGAGGCTATGACTCAGTTCACAGGAAATAATTAAGATCTGGATATGGACACATCCTTGTCTTAAAGAATAACTTTCCCAGAAGTTGTCTGCTTCTTTCCCTACCTCCAGCTCCTGGACGATGACTTCCTTATTCTCTATCTCTTCCCCTCTAGAAGGTAAACAGATAAGACATAAGTACACCAAGAAGGAAAACTCTGAAGACAGTAGACTCTATGGTCAGTAGAGAGAAGACAGTAGAGCAAAAATGACACTTCCAATGAGCTACAGAAACATAACTAAGTAACAGTTGTGTGTGTTGACCCAGGGCTCATGGGAAAAAGTGATCACTTAGGTGGTGTGATCTGAGAATCGGTAGAAGGCTGTACTAAAATATCTTCTTCATTAACCTGCCAAGACCCGACATTTCCACTGTGAAAGTTAATAATTTGTTAGACGAGGTGTACTCAAGTGTAGTCTGTGGACCACCAGGTGTCCTCAAGACCCTTTCAAGGGATCTCGAAGGGCAAAACTATTTTTATAGTAATAGTAAGATGTTATTTGCCCTTTTTTGCTGTGTTAATATTTTAATCATTAGTGCAAAAGCAGTGGAGGGCAAAATTGCTGGTGCCTTTGCACAAATCTAGCCAGTTGCACTAAACTGTAAGTTTAAATTGTGGTCATTTTAACTGCCACACAGGAAAAAAAATCCAGCTTCATTTAATATATTTGAGGAAGAAGGAAAAAATTAATAATTTTATAAAATCTCAACCCTTAAATACACGTCTTTTTAATACATTATGTGATAAAATGGAAAGTACTCATACAGCACTTTTGCTGCACACCGAAATACGATGGTTGTCTTGAGGAAAAGCACTTGTGCAATTGTTTAAATTGCAAACTGAACTAGCTGGTCTTTTCATGGGATGTTGTTTTACTTCAGTGATCAGTTAACAGACAAACTATAGTTGTTTTCAGATTTAGGAATGTGACATTTTCTCAAAAATGAGCTTATCAATTCAAGGAAAGCAACGGACAGTTTGTGTCAATGATAAATTTTGGGATTTCAAGCAAAAATTTGAACTTTGGAAAACTTCTATCCACCACACTGAGGGTGACAACTTTCAAATATTTAAATACTTTTCTAAGATTGATAGGGATATTAGCAAATATGATTTTATGATATTGTATAATGAAATGAGTCGACATTTGGATGATCTATATAAGTCAGTGAACCAATATTTTCCAAATGACCAATGAAACGCATCATGTTACAAAATCATTCTAGGTAAAAGATTCACTTACAGAACAAGACAGACCAATAGCTTTTAATGTAGCAGAGTTCAGAAAGTTCACTGATACAATTCAGATTCCATATTGCAACTAACCTTTAAAAAACCACCATATTAACGGAGAGCCTGGGTGGCTCAGTTGGCTTAGCAACCAACTCTTGATTTCAGCTCAGGTCATGATCAATCTCGGGTCATGATTGATCTCAGGTCTTGGGATCGATCTCCGTGTAGGCCTCTGGGCTCTCTGCTCTGTGTTCAGTGCAGAGTTGGCTTGAGATTCTCTCTCTCCCTCTCCCTCTGCTTCCCAAACCTGCCTACCCACTCTCTCTCTATCTAGACAAATAAAGTCTTTAAAAAAAAAAAAAAAAAGAACAAAACAAAAAAAACTACCACATTAGGGAAGCCTGGGTGGCTCAGGCAGTTAAGTGTCCAACCCTTGGTTTCGGCTCAGGTCATGATCTCATGGGACGTGAGATAGAGCCCCGAGCCTGGCTCTGTGCTGTGTCTGCTTGGGATTCTTTGCCTCTCTCTCTCCTTCTGCCCCTCCCCCTGCTCACGCACGGGCACACGTTTTCTCTCTCTCAAATAAATAAAATCTTTAAAAAGAAAAAGACACTCCCTCTGCCTCTCCACCTGCTCTCAAATAAATAAACAAATCTTTTTAAAAAACTACATTAAAACAAAACAAAACAAAACAACTACCACTTGTTAATTTTTAATGCAGGGTCAAAGAAGAATATCCACAATGATCTGTGAAGGCTATTATCAAATTCCTACCCTTCCCAACTACAAATCTATGTGGGGCTGGATTTTTTTCATGTAACTCAACCAAAAAAAAAAAAAAATTCAAAACAGATTGAATGCAGAAGCAGATGTAATCTAGCAGGCTTCTATTAAACCAGACACTAATGAGATTTGCAAAAATTTAAAACAATGCCAATCTTCTCATTAATGTTTTGTCTTGGAAAATATGGTTATTTTTAATAAAAATGTGTTAACATTTAATGGATATATTATTATTTTAAATTAATACACTTTAAAATTGTGGCAAAATATATACAACCTAAAATTTGCCATTTTAAACATTTTTTTTTTTTTTAAAGATTTATTTCTTTGAGAGAGAGAGAATGAGAGACAGAAAGCAGGAGAGGGAGGAGGGTCAGAGGGAGAAGCAGGCTCCTCGCTGAGCAGGGAGCCCGATGCGGGACTCGATCCCGGGACTCCAGGATCATGACCTGAGCCGAAGGCAGTCGCTTAACCAACTGAACCACCCAGGCGCCCCCCTAAACATTTTTTTTCTAAAGGTTTTATTTATTTGACAGAGAGAAAGACAGCCAGAGAGGGAACACAAGCCGGGGGAGTGGGAGAGGGAGAAGCAGGCCCCCGGCCGAGCAGGGAGCCCGATGCGGGGCTCGATCCCAGGATGGTGGGATCATGACCTGAGCCGAAGGCAGACGCTTAACAACTGAGCCACCCAGGCGCCCCACCATTTTAAACATTTTTAAGTATACAATTCAGTGGTATTAATTACACTCATAACCATGGTGTGCAACCATCACCACTATTTCCAAAGTTTATCTTCTCAAACAGAAACAGTGTACTCATTAAGCAATAATTCCCCATTCTGCCCTCCACCCACCCTGGCGACCCCTAGTCTACTTACTTATTTTTTTTTTTAAGATTTTATTTATTTGACAGAGAGAGACACAGCAAGAGAGGGAACAGAGGCAGGGAGAGTGGGAGAGGGAGAAGCAGGCTTCCCGCCGAGCAGGGAGCCCAATGTGGGGCTCGATCCCAGGACCCTGGGACCATGACCTGAGCCGAAGGCAGATGCTTAACGACTGAGCCACCCAGGCGCCCCCCAGTCTACTCTCTATCTCTATAAATTTTCCTATTTTATATTTCATGGAAGTGGAATCATACAATATTTTTCCTTTTGTTAGTGGATTATTTCACTTAGCATAATGTTTTCAAGGTTTATCCATGTTGTACCTGTATCAGAACTTCATTTCTTTTGCAATTTCTTTTTATGGCTGAATAATATTCCATTGTATATATGTATATACCACACATATAACTGCATTTTGTTTATCCATTCACTAATTTGATGGACACTTGGGTTGTTTCCGTCTTCTGGCTATTGTGAATAATACAGCTATGAACAGTGTTGTACAACCACCTGCTTGAATCCCTGTTTTCAATTCTTTGGGGCATATACCTACAAATGAAATTGCTGGGTCATATGGTAATTCTATGTTTAACTTTTTGAGGAACTGCCAAATTGTTTTCCACGGCAGGTGCACTACTTTATATTCCCATAAGCACTATACAAGGTTTCCAATTTCTCTACATCCTTGCTAACTGTTAATTTTCTGGGTGGTCTTTTTTGTTGTTTTTTGTTTTTTTATATAGCTATCCAGGTAGGTGTAAAGTGGTATCTCATTGTGGTTTGGATTTGCATTTCCCTAGTGACTAATGATATTGAACATCTTTTCATGTGCTTATTGGCTATTCATATATCTCCTTTGAAGAATGTCTATTCAAGTCTTTTGTCCATTTTAAAATTGGTTTATTATTTTGCTGTTGAATTGTACTTCTTTCTATATTCTCGACATTAAACTCTTACCAGATATATGATTTACAAATATTTTTCTCCCATCTGTGGGTTGCCCTTTAACTCTGTTGATAGTGTCCTTTGATGCACAATTTTAAAAAAATTTAGTTGGGGCACCTGGATGGCTCAGTCGGTTAAGCGTCTGCCTTCGGCTCAGGTCATGAGCCCAGAGTCCTGGGATCGAGTCCTGGATTGGGCTCCCTGCTCAGCAGGGAGTCTGCCTCTCCCTCTGCCCCTCCCCCCCATGCTCTCTCTCTCAAATAAATACATAAAATCATTAAAAAAATTTTTTTTAAATTTAGTCAAGTCCAAATTTATCTAATTTCTTTTGTTGCCTATGCCTTTGGTATTGTATTTAAGAAACCACTGCCAAATTCAAAGTCATGAAAATTTGTCCCTATATTTTCTTCTAAGAGCTTTACAGTTTTAGCTCTTAAATTTAGATCATTGATTTTTTAAAAGATTTATTTATTTTTAGTGGGGGAGGGGCAGAGGGAGAGGGAGAAAGAGTCTTAAGCAGATTCCACACTGAGTGTGGAGCCCAACATGGGTCTCAGTCTCATGACCCCAAGATCACGACCTGAGTCAAAACCAAGAGTTGGTAGCTCAACCGACTGTGCCACCTAGGTGCCCCTAGATCTTTGATCTATTTTGAGTTAAGTTTTGTATATGGTATAAGGTAAGGGTCTAACTTTGTTCTTCTGCATGTGGATATCTACTCTTGTCAGAACCATTTATTAAAGAGAAGAGACTGTTCCTCCCCTATTGAATGGTCTTGGCATTCTAGTCAAAAACCAATTGGCCAGGGCGCCTGGGTGGCTCAGTGGGTTAAGCGACTGCCTTTGGCTCAGGTCATGATCCTGGAGTCCCAAGATCGAGTCCCGCATCAGACTCCCTGCTCAGTGGGGAGTCTGCTTCTCCCTCTGCTCCTCCCCCTCTCCTGTTCTCTCACTGTCTCTCTAATAAATAAATAAAATCTTAAAAAAAATTTTTTTTTTGGGCGCCTGGGTGGCTCAGTTGGTTAAGCGACTGCCTTCGGCTCAGGTCATGATCCTGGAGTCCCAGGATCGAGTCCCACATCGGGCTCCCTGCTCGGCGGGGAGTCTGCTTCTCCCTCTGACCCTCCCCTCCTCATGCTCCCTCTCTCTCATTCTCTCTCTCTCAAATAAATAAATAAAATCTTAAAAAAAAAAATTAAAAAAAAATTTTTTTTTTTTTAAAAACCAGTTGACCATAGATGTGAGGGTTTATTTCTGGGCTCTCAATTCTATCCTATGGTCTATAAAGTTTTCCTAAGGCCATACCATACTTTTTGATTACCTGTAGCTTTGTAGTAAGTTTTTAAATTGGGAAGTATGAGTCTTCCAATTTATTCTTTTTTAAGATTATTTCAGCTATTCAGGGTCCCTTGAAATTCCATATGAATTTTAAGATGGGCTTGTCCATTTTTGCAAAATATGCCATTGGGATTTTGACAGGGATTTCACTGAATCTGTAGGTTGCTTTGTCATCTTAATAATATTAAGTCCTCCAATCTACAAACATAGATATCTATTAATTTAAGGCTTTGATTTCTTTCAGCAACTTTTTGTAGTTTTCAGTGTGTAAGTCTTCCATTTCTTTGGTTAAATTTATTGCTAAGTATTTTTTTCATATTGATGTTATTGTAAATGGAATTGTTTTCTTCATTTTGTGTTCAGATTGGTTTTTGCCAGTGCACACAAATACAACTGATTTTGTATGTTGATTTTGTATCCTGAAACTTTTCTTAATTCATTGATCAGGTCTAATAGTTTTTCTGTGTACGTGTGGATTCTTTAGGATTTTCAACATGTAAGATCATGTCTTCCACAGATATAGTTTTACTTCTTCCTTTCCAATTTGTATGCATTTAATTTCTTTTTCCTAATTGCTCTGGCTAGAAACCAGTACTATGATGAATAGAAGTGATGAAAGTGGGCATCCTTGTCTCTTTCTTAAAATTTTATTTATTTGACAGAGAGAGACACAGCAAGAGAGGGAACATAAGCAGGGGGAGTGGGAGAGGGAGAAGCAGGCCTCCCGCAGAGCAGGGAGGCCAATGTGGGGCTCGATCCCAAGATCCTGAGACCATGATGCAAGCTGAAGGCAGTAGCTTAACGACTGAGCCACCCAGGCGCCCCATTGTTTTTGATCTTAAGGAAAAAGCTTTTTTTAAAAATGAGTATGATGTTAGCTGTGGCATTTCCACATATGGCCTTATCATACTGAGGAAGTTCCCCTCTCTTCCTAGTTTATTGAGTGTTTTTATCATGAAAGGGTGCTGGATTTGGTCAAATGCTTTTTCTTTCTTTTTTCTTAAAGGAGGTGAAAGTTTATTGAATACACCTCAAAGGGGCAGCAGGCAGGACAGCAGAGGAAAGGCTGTCTGCCTCAAATGCTTTTTCTTTATCAATTAGGATGATTATGTGTTTTTTTCCCCTTCATTCTATTAATGCAGTGTACTATATTGGTTGATTTCTTTTTTTTTAAAGATTGTATTTATTTATTTGAGAAAGAGTACACAAGCGGGGGGGGGGGCAGAGGGAGAAGCAGACTCCCCACTGAGCAGGGAACTCAATGCAGGACTTGATCCCAGGACCCTGGGATCATGACCTGAGCCAAAGGCTTAACTGACTGAGCCACCCAAGTGCCCCTATATTGGTTGATGTCTGTATGCTGAACCATCCTTGAATTCCTGGGGTAAATCCCAGGTATGTGAACAATGCCAATCTCCTCATTAATTTTTTAGAAATACAGTTTTTTTTTTTTTTAAGATTTACTATTTATTTTAGAGAGAAGGAGAGCAAGAGCAGGGGGAGGGGAAGAGGGAGAGGGAGAGGGAGAGGAAAAGAAAGAATCTCCAGCAGACTTCCTGCTGAGTGTGGTGCCTGATGTGGGGTTCGATCTCATGACCCTGAGATCATGACCTGAGCCAAAATCAAGAGTCAGATGCTTAAGTGACTGAGCCACCCAGGTGCTAGAAATATACTTTTAATAAAATATATTATCTGTTAACATTTAATGATACATTATTTTTAAATTAATAAGTATGTTATTTTAATTTTTCTGTTTTAATCTTTATATGATACATATTGACAGGTATAACCCACATAATCAAAACCTCTTTGGGATCCTCAATAATCTTAAGAGTGCAAAGAGATCCTGAGATAAAAAATCATGAGAACCACTGCTCCAAAGGTATGCCATCAATAACTTAGAAACTTACCTGAATAATAATATGTGGAATATAAAATATCTGGGAGAGTCCTACAAGATGCTACTTCAGCCAGTCCCCTGGACTGAGTGAAGGCAGAGAAGGGATGACCTGTCAGAATGTACTAACCTGTATTTGCAAAAGCTACTCTCCTAGCTTTAAAATTACCTGATGTTGTTGCCATATCTAATTTTGAATTTATACACATTGGGTCCTGCATGAAGAAACCTCGTTTCTGGAAACGGGTAGGTGAAGGGTTTTAAACTCATTGCTTCCAAATGATAGCCTAATAAAACAGAAATATTAGAGAATTATTAAAAAGCTAAAGATGGTTCCTTATCAACTTTATGGTATAGGAAAGACAGCCTGCCCAATATATAGCATCTCTTCATGAGTAAAACGTCCGACACTCAGCACCACTGTCCCAGGCTCAGTTTTTATACTAATTTTCTATATTAATCACTGGACCATTCTCCTACCTGCATGGGGAAGATATGGTGATTGGGGATAATCTCTATACTTGAAATCAAAAGACGTGAGTTCAAGGTTTGTAGTTTACCTTACACCTCGGGCAGATCACTTCTCTCCATGAGACTAATAATAGCAACATCTGATGACTCACAAGGTTTTTGTTACGATTAAATCCATCTCCCAAATATCTCTTGAATCTATTCTCCTCCCTTGTCCCCACTTTCCTTGGAACCTATGGCAGTGTGAAGAGGGCTCAAGTCAAATAATTAAGCAATCCAAATGCACCAATAGGTGGCATAATTAGGAAGACCTCTGCTGTTAATTTTAGATGAAGTTAAGGGATGAGCACACGTTCCAGACACAGCTAATACAGCAAATAAGGATGTACACTAATGTTTTCCGGTGCTGCCGAGGAACGCCTTATCTTTCCTAGCTCTCAACCGCCCTTCCTCTTCACCGCTTGTGAGACTGCCCTGTGCCACAAGAGTGCCTACTATCCTCCTAGCACTTACTAGTTTCACTTTTCCTATTCCAGAATCTCTGCCCACTTAAGGTCCTCTCTGAGGGAAACTGGGGAAAGGGGGAAGATGGAAAAAGAAGAATGGCATGTCTCTTCTCCTCCAAGAGGGCATTTGACAGGCACAAAGAAAGAATAATTTAGGTTTGAACCTCAGCTCCAACATCCCTCCTTAGTTTCTCTAGGCCTTAGTTTTCTTACTTATACAATAATAACAACAACTAACAACAGCTTTTTGTTATGCCCTATTGTAAGTGCCTTACATATCTCACTTAATCCTCACAATAAGCCTGAAATCAATAGTCTAAATTTGATAGATAAGGAAACCGAGGCACTGAGAGATGAAGTAACCTCCCCATAGCTGTATGAATGTTGGAATCAGGATTCAAAGTGAGGTAATATAAGGCCAGACTTGATACTCTTATCCACTTTTCCACTCTGCTTTCTGAGGGTTTTAGTACCCCCCCCCCAAAAAGATAATATAAAATCATTTTGTAAGTACTAAAATATTATGTACACGTAAAGGACTATTTTCATTATTCTTTCCTCCATATTACCCCAATACCATTTCTACTCAGCAAAGAAAACTCTTGTATGGTGGAGTCAGGAGATCTATGTGCCCAAAGCATGGAATTTCCCACAATTTCCAAAGTTCAAGTCTCGGACTGCCAGTAAAGAGATATCCCAGTGTCTGATCTCAGCTGCTTCGGATTAGAATGACAGGAGGCTGGAGCCAGAGCCCATGAGACTATTTAGACTAGAACTGCAGTCAAAAGTGAAAAGAAATAGTTGATGCCAACTGCAAAGTTACCAGAGGGGAAATATTGTTCATATCCTGAAAAAAAAAAAAAAAAAAAAAAGCTTGCTGATTCTCATGTCCAAGGCATGGCAGGAACCCAGCTAGATTTGATTGTGTTTTTGGTGCTAAGGTGACTTTTCTAAGTAGGAAAGGAGTGCACCTGGTGAGACTTAGGTTGCGGCCACAAAAATTTAGCTTTTAGTTATTCAGAGGGTTCTACAATGCAGTCACCTCTCACCACAGACTGAGGGCTGGGGGGATCAGAGCAAAGGAAATGAAGGACATTTGCTGGAAATGACAATCCAGAGAGGAAACTTCATGTACTGCACCACAGCTGGCTGTCTGAAAGAGGTAAAAACAGCCCTCTCTGGCTGGGGCCTGTCTGTTAATTGCTGGCTGCCTGCTTCAGAAACAAACACCACACACTAATTACCTCATTTGAAAATAAAGATTAGACAGCATAATCCAAAAGAACCACATAGTAGTAGTGGTTCAAAGATTTCACAAGGTTATTTTCCAACATGAGTACTGCAGTCACGATGACACTGTGGGATCTTAACAGATGAAGAGTCAGACTCTCAACCCATTTTTAGGTGATCAAAAAACATGATGGGTTTAAAAGAAAAAAAAAGTTTAGAGTTAATATGCATTAGTTGGAAAGACATAAGATTTGGAATTGGAGGATCAAAGCTTGAGTCCTAGCTCTGCCTCTTATTAGTCATTAGACCCTGAGCAAGTCACTTAGCCTCATCATTTCTCAGTTTCTACACCTGCAAATGGGAATCCTATCTACCCCTGGAGTTGTTGAAGGATTAAATAAGATTATATTGTAAACAGCACTTCAGAAACTATAGAGTATTATATAAACATTAGCTGTTTTGATATATTTCAAGTTTCTCTCTTAATGCTTCACTAGCAAAGCAAATTTAAGAGAGGAAAACCATCTTTAATCTCAGTGCAAAAATGTGACACATCCCAATCAAGAACCTTTCTTTGAAAATCCCCAATAATTAGATTTAAATGACACATTGGCAATGATGTTAGATTTTTAAGGGGTTTTAGTAATTTGTTTCACATAAAGAAACATCTAGGGCAATGCATAGAATCTAAAGCAGGGCTGAATGCTATATGAGGATAATGATATTGACTATTAAGGTAGAAGGAGATGATAAGGAAGTACTGTCACTAAATACATCTGGTGATATTTGATGGAGAAATCCTCCACAGGGTTAAAGAATAAAAGAGCTTTCATAAGCATTTATTCAAAATACATTTACTGGGCAGATCTAATATGACAGGCTCTGTGACCAGGGAGTGTGGGCAACAACATAGGGAAATCCCACTGAGACTATGAATTTACTACTGAAGTTTTAGAACTGAGATTGAAGACAGATGACCAGCTTCTCCTTCCGCCTTCACAAATCCTTGGCTGGTCTCAGAGGTCTGCCTGGCTCTGCTGAAGTGTATTCAGACTAGAGATTCTATAGTAGAGAATATTTCCAGACTCATGGTTGCCTATAGCCTGAAGTGCCCTTCATTTTAGAGGGTACGAGAAGAAACTGATTTCACCAAAGAAGGAAATAAATTCCACAAGGTCACATAACTCAGTATGGAACCAAGATTAGCACTCCCCAAGACTGCTGATTCCTTTGGCCCACACATTTTCCATTACAACACATCACTCTGTCAGTCACTTTATTAAACTGTAAACCCTGGTCACTCTCATAATTGTGGATGACTCAAGACAAACTCAATCTGGGTACAAAGGCATCAAACCAAAATGTTAGCTTTTCTGATTAAATGTTTTAGAATTATTTCTTGGAGGTGTTAAAGGGTCACATTCACATTTGTTTGTCTTCAAGCTCTATTTTCAAAAGGAACTATGCTCAGTTTCTTCACCTTGCAGGGTGACTAGGATGGCTGATGAAATAATGCAGGTATAATTGCTTACTGTAATGCTCTACACATAGGTTATTCTTTACTTAAAAACAAACAATGTGTTAAGATATGGGACAAGAAGAGACTAAATAAGACTACCCAGGATACTTTCATGCTTATCGATGTCACTCTTTCTCATTAGGTTTCTTCCTACTCTTGAGACACAATCTTTAAAATGCTCTTGGCATTTGTTCAGGAATAGATTTGCTCTTGGAACTACCAGATTTTGTTTTGTTTTGTTTGAGAGGGGACGACTAACTAAACCTTCTAACAGAGAGGTAGGAAGATGCCCCAAAATGAAACCAAAAGGCTTACTGGGACAACTCAATAGACCAGAAAGGAGTCTAAGTTAATCTCTCACGCTACCTTTTGCACCTAAGTGCCACTTCCACTTACATCTTAACCATCCTAAAAGCTACTGGAAAAACTACCTTTGGTCAGTAGGTCCAGAACTGTGCTCCTTATTCTGGAAAAGCAATAGAATGGTATCTCATCTCACCATCCTGCCTAGTAGTTGTGGCTTGTTAATGACAACCTATTACATTCACATCATACTGCAGCACTCTAAACATCTTACCAGCCCCAGGAACCCAAAAAGCATTTAGATGTAAAACTGCAGGCAATGAAAGACATTTTATTTTTTGGTTACACCATTGGGTGAGTTGCCCTGAAGCAGTACATGTAGGGATGAAATTTTTAAATGGGGGGAAAAAGCATCAGTAGTTTCTGAAGGGCAAATGGTAGAGAGAATAGGTAGAGAGAAAGGAACATCTTTTATAATTTTGAGCTAAAAACTCTTTGAGTCTTTGATGTACATATCTCAAGGGTCTTAGTGACAGAAGAATGATATAGGAAAGTGTAAAAAGAAAGCTTCTAAAATATACAGCTTTGTTCTTGCCATGAAACAATGGCATATTCTGAAGAAATTAAGTTCATAAGAAAATTAAATTACTTTTTATGTAGAGAGCAAATTTCACACAGGAAATTTGAAGTATTTTACTAACTTTAATCCAATACTGGTGAGATACTGGGGAGATAAGAATTTTATTTACAAAAAGATATATCTGACTTAAGCTCATCATCTAATTTGGCCAAGATCATACAACAAGAGCAAGACTAAAACACAGACGTATTGCTAAAGCAAGACAGTCTAGCTAACTATGAACTGGCCTAGACTCCGTATTAGCCTCAATTCCTTATATTTTACCACCTAAGCCTAGCTCCAAAATAACAAAATCAGTTATTATTGCTAAGAAACATAAAGCTTTGTACTTTGAAAAACCATCAAACCATATGGATCTGATGGTGAACAGATCTTAACGAACAACCTCATATTTATAAAGCACTTTCAGTGTATATAATGCTTTCCTATCCTTATCTCACAAGATCATAAAACTTCTATTTAACTAGGAAGGGCAGATTCGGCTACCTTATACTCTGTTCTCTTCATTTTTACCTGATTTGGTTCTCTCAATCTCATGTTCATTCAACATTCATTCAGCTCACAAATATTCGAATACCTACTGTGTTCCAGAAATGAAGTGTTGGAGATACAGTGGAGAAGAATAAGAACTTGGTCCTCACCTGCAAAGAGCTTACAAATAATTTTAAAGTGTGATGACTGCTACAAAAAAGAACAGGGTGATGTGGCAACATGATAGAGAATCTAACCCTAGGATGGAAATCATGGAAGCCCACTCTAAGTAATAGACTCACATCTGAGGGATGAGTATGAGTTAGGGAGGCACAAATAGAGAATGGGTCTGGGGTGGGTACAGGAAACAGCAGACGTAAGAGTCCTCAACTGGGAAAGAGCATGGCACTTTCAAAAGAGAGAAGTATAGTAACCCAGAACATAATGGGCAAAAAGGACAGTGCTATGAGATTATTCTATACAGATAAGCAATGAGTTAGTCAACATACATTTGAGAGTCTACTATGCACTAGGCACTGTTCTGAGCCTGTTTAGAGTAGGTAACAAGAGAGACATGATAACTTGTCTTTAAGGGCTTACATTTTAGGAAGTGTGGAGAGCAACAATAAACATATAAATACATAAATGTAATTTGAAGTACTCCAAGTACTATAAAGAAAATAAAATAGGGCTTTATAGTAAAGAGTGACCGGGAGGCTGGTTTAACTACTGTGGCCAGGGAAGGCCTTTCGGACAAGATCAAAATTGAGTTGAGGCTTTAATGGAAAGTGAAACAACCATGCAAAATCAAGGAGAAAAGCATCCCAAGCAGGAAAAAAAACCAAGCAAGCACAAATGCCCTGTGATGGGTGGTTTAATGGACAAAAAGTTCAGTGTGACTGGAGCACAGAGAATGAAGACAGATTAGAGGGAGATGAAGTCAGAGATAGGCAGAAACCAGATCATTTAAGGCCTGTAGGGCATTGTAAAGAGTTCAAATTTTATGCTAAGGGTTTTATAACGAAAAGTGAAATGATTTATGCTTTAAAAAGATGAACTATACATGGGGCGCTTTGGTGGATCAGTTGGTTAAGCGTCCAACTCTTGATTTTGGCTCAGGTCATGATCTCAGGGTCATGAGATAGAGCCCTGCGTTGGGCTCCAAGCTCAGTGGGGAGTCTGCTGGAGACTCTCTCTTCCTCTCCCTCTGCCCTCCCCCACCCCCCACCCATGCACTCTCTCTCTCTAAAATAAATAAATAAATCTTAAAAAAAAAAAAAGAAAAGAGAAAAGAAAGATGAACTGTACAAGGATAAGAGTAGAAACAGGGAACCATTCAGGAAGATTTTGTAGTAATCCTGGGAAAAGATGCTGCTGATTTTGACTGGGGAGTCTCAGTGGTTAGTGACTAGTTGAATTTGGGGTATATATATATTTTTTTAAGATTTTTTATTTATTCATTCGACAGAGAGACACAGCAAGAGAGGGAACACAAGCGGGGAAGCGGGAGAGGGAGAAGCAGGCTTCCCACAGAGCAGGGAGCCCGATGCAGGGCTCGATCCCAGGACCCTGGGATCATGACCTGAGCCGAAGGCGGACGCTTTACCGACTGAGCCACTCAGGTGCCCCGAATTTGGGGTGTATTTTAGACTGATGGCCTAGGTGTGGGAATCAAGGATGGCTCTATGTTTTTAGCCTTTGCTATTTTATTAGGTGGATAATGGTATATACCCTTTACTGAGATGAGGAAGGATTCTAGGGAAAGAGATTTGGGGAGAAAACTCCATTGTTCTGTTTTGGTTAAGTCTGAAAGGCCTATTAGACATCTGGGTGGATATGCCAAGAGTGTGCAAAGGATGGAAATCAGGATGGAAATATAAATTTAACACATCAGCGTTTAGATGGTATTTAAAGCTACTGAACAGACAAGATCATCTAAGAAGGTATAGCTAGAGAAGGGGTGAAGGCCTTACTTATAGTCCAGGTTATGACTTACGGAGTCTACCCTAAGAGCAATAGGAAGGCACTGAAGGGTATAATAAAGAAATGACCACACAGATGTGAGTTAAAGTAGACATATTTATATATCTGGCTGTAATGTGGGAAATAGCCCCGGACAAGAGCAGATAAAAAAGGACCAGGACCAGCCTGTGGTTCAAGGTAGAAGCTGGTAAGTAGCCTGGTCTACAGTCACTGGTTTGGAAGATGCCTAGGAAGTAGTCTAGTTATGACTGGGTGAATTGGTGGGGGGAGGCAGAGAGAACAAAGATGATTCCCAGTTGCTTGAGCAACTTACTAAAGAGAAAAGTGCCACTTCCTGGAAAAGGCAGCCTTAGAAAGTAAATTTTTGAGGGGAGGAGGCGAAGTCCTTCCTGGGACATGCTCAATTTCCAGGTGCCCGTGAGATAGCCAGAGAGAGATTTTAGGTAGCCTGCTGGGGTACTGTGATAGGTTTGCAACCTGCGGATGTGCAAACGAAGGAACTAAAGTTCAGAAAAGCCAAGGATGTACAGCAAGGTATGCCCGCTTGAATCTTTCCACTTTCTCAGATGCCAAGATTCAAAACCCGGAGGCGCTGAACACAGAAGTCTCACTGAGGGCCATGACTCAAATCTCTACCTCCGAGGTTCACTCAGGCATTCGAAGGCAGAAACTCACTGAGATCACTAAGACATGATGTGACAAGAAATGTCTCAATGGGACAAGTCTTGCTTTTATGGCAACCGCGAAGCCGGGGTCAGAGGGAGGCTGCAGACCAGAGCGCACGCTTTCCTTCCGGGGGGGGGAAGGGGGGGGTCCCATGGGGGGGGGGGGGGGGGGCGGCCAGAGAAGCGGCTCCGGGCTCCGCGCCGCTCAGCCGGGGAGGCGGGTCTGCATCTGGCACCGCTCCCCGCCCATCCCAGCCCTCCCTCGCACCCCCGCGGCCCGCAAGCGGCCACAGCCTGGCCGTCGGGGGCAGCTGCGGAGCGGTGGCGCTGGGGCTGTAACTCTCCCTCGGAAAACTAAGGCAACGAAGCGCCGACCTCGGGAGCACCAGGCCGCAGTGGGCCGTTACCTCAGGCCCAAGAACTTCGCGGAGGCCGGCCGGGCTCTTACACAGGGCTCTTCGCGCCTCATAAAAGTGGCCTCGGCCGAAGCTGCCACTAGAGTGCGCCCCGAAAGGTGCTGGCGTCGACTGCGCACGAAGCGCGGCCCGTGAACTCACTCAGCCTCTCGCCCGCGCTTTGGCTCTTGCCGCGCGCCCGCCAGGCGTTCTGCGCGCGCGCAGCTGCCCTCCTCGCACCCCACCCCACCCCACCCCACTCCCCCACGGCCGGCCGGGCGTTCTGCATATGCGCAAACGCGCTTCCTGGCCTCGCCCAGTTGGCGCGCGCTCCGAGGCTTGGCGACGATGTGCGCGTGCGCGGCGCGGCTACACCGCCCACCGGTTGGGCGAAGCCGAGGCTGGGAGTGGCCGATGGCCCCACCCGTCGGAACACAGGATCCCGGCGACTTTTTGTCACTACGCGGCCTGTCCACCGATTGTTCATTTAGCGAACATTCCGTCCCTGCCGTGGTCCGGTCGGTAGCTGTCTACTGCGGAAATCCTACTACGTGTCGAACATCATGCAGGCACTTCCAGTACTCGCTCTCCTTTGATCCTGACCGCCGTGTTGTAAAGCCCTTATAAATATCCTAATTTTAAAGAGACCTGGGAATGGGAGCGACTTGTGGAGGTGCAAGGACGCGAACAGGGGTCTCTGATTTAAAAGTCCAGCACCTTCCCTTCCACTTCCTGTTGATCAAATGCTGACCATGTTGTGAATTATTAAGCGATTTGGCCCCACATCACTGGAGAGGTAGGGGGGCAGGGTGTGCTGCGTTCCTAATCATGGACCCGCCGAGATACCTCGCGTCCCAATTCGTATCTCTATAGTCCTCCTGCATTCTCCTGCCTTCCTCTTCACAGCTCTTGCTGTTCCCTCTGTTTGGAATGCCTCCTCCACCCGACCTAAAAACTACTCCACATGCCCAGATAGTAAGCTCTTCGAAGGCTGAGTCTTGTATATCTTTTTATACACAGGAAACTAAGCACCTACTCTTGGGTAGCACACACAAAGACCTGGAAAAGCGAGGCCGGAAAAGAAAGAAAGAGGTGGACAGAGGGTGGCTGAAAGAGGAAAATAGATCTCAGGAGGTCACCTGCCCCATCTAAAGAAGGCATCTGCTGGGTGCCTGGGTGGCTCAGTTGGTTAAGCGACTGCCTTCGGCTCGGGTCATGATCCTGGAGTCCTGGGATCGAGTCCCGCATCGGGCTCCCTGCTCGGCAGGGAGTCTGCTTCTCCCTCTGACCCTCCCCCTCTCATGCTCTCTCTCTCTCTCAAATAAATAAATAAAATCTTTAAAAAAAAAAAAAAAAAGAAGGCATCTGCTATCCAGTGTCCCACTAAAGGAAGGCCTGTGGGAAGTGTGACCTGGTAATGCCAGGTCCGATTTTCATGGGAAATCTCCCAATTTAAAAATGTTTGGGCAACTGATTGAAAAACTTGAATATACTGTGGACTGAAACTAACACATTTGTGTGGGCACAGCTCTCTAGCCACCCATTTGTGACTCTGACCTTGCTTGGCACAGAGTAAAAGTTGACCAAGCTAGTCAGACTTGAATCCCAGCGTAGGGCGGCCTTCTGGCAGCTGTTATGGGCATATCCTTTGCACAATCCATGCCTGGGAACCGAAAGAAAGACCCTTCTTTGGGCAGGGGCAGGGATGAGGTCCATGCAAGGTAAAGGAATCAAGATTCTGGTGAGGCTGCAGAAACAGTACCTGTGCATTGTAGGTAGTAATAGACAAGGTCATGAGTCTTAAATGGCCACCTGTGTGATGTACATGATTTCCTGTGGAGGATGGCCGCTGGTTGGGTGTGAAGGGCAGGGGAAATGATCACTGGACACAAATACTCTTTAGTTTCAACCAGCCCGCAGGGAAACAGGCAGAAACCCAGGGGATTCTAACCCAAAGTCTTATTACAACCCCAAATGACCAAACATCCCACTTCCTGTCATCTACAATTATGGGGTGTCAAGTGAAATAAAAGGAACACACAAACACTTTGAATGAGTAAGATGGAACTGAAGCGTCCTAGCAGACACAAACACACACACTGCTGATGAGGCATGAGAGCAGCACCTGGCGAACCGGATGTGGCTTTCCAGCCCACACGGTCCACTGTTATTTCCTTCCTGTTTGAGGAGGGCACCAAACGCATGTTGGGCACTATCTTTTGTGATGAGGCCAGGCTGCTTCCACTGGGACTCTGACTGAGGGTCCATAATGGGATGCAGCTAAAGGGAGGAATTCTTACCTGAGATAACAGGAGACCCTTGGGCCAGAAAAGGGGCAGAGCCAACACCTGAGCAGGAATGTTAAGTGCCAAAATTCCAGGAAGGAACTTAGAGCAAGTGACATTATTGGAGGAGGGAGGCTGAGGTGAACATTTCAATGAAGAGGGTGGATTCAGGAATTTGGAGCCAGTCAGATAAAGGGATAACAAATATTTACTCAATCAACAGATACTTATTTGAATAACTATAAGCACTATTCTAGCCCTTTGGTGATGCTTAGGTGAAGAAGACAAAATTAACTGTCATTATGGAGATGACCCTGATCAAACTAGATGGGAGGGCTGTAGCTTGCTATCTATGAGCCAACCAGGGAGTCTGTATGACCCACTGACCTTGTCTAAAGAGATAGAGGTGACAGAGACACTGGCCACTGCAGACAAGACAGTGGGAGAGGCACCACTTGTGGGCCTGAGGACTACCTTGTCCCTTGGGATTCTTTTTTACTTGAAACTGGTATTACATTTTTTATTATTATTTAATTTTTAAAAAAGATTTTATTCATTCATTTGCGACAGAGAGAAAGAGAGACAGTGAGCATGAGCAGGGGGGAGAGACAGAGGTAGAGGGAGAAGCAGACTCCCTGCTGAGCCGGGGAGCCCCAGGGCTCAATCCCAAGACCCGGAGATCATGACCTGAGCCGAAGGCAGATACAACCATCTGAGCCACCCAGGCACCCCAAAACTGGTATTATATTTTTTTAAATTACATGTAGTACAATTCACTGTTTTTGGTGTATAAGTCTATGATTTTTTTTAACATATGCATAGATTCAAGGATAGATCAGAATAGAGAACAGTTTTGTCACTCCAAAAAATTACTTCGGGTTACCCCTTTGTAATCAAACCCTCCTCCCCACCTCAACCACTGACAACCTGTTCTCCACTCCTAGTTTGGCCTTTTCCAGTGTGTCGTGTCAGTGGATTCATACAGTATGTACCCTTTTGGAATTGGATTATTTCTCTGAGTGATACATTTAGATTTATCCATGTTGTTGTATATATCCATAGCTCATTCCTTTTTATTGCCGAGAACTATCCTATTGTATGGATATTCCACCACTTTTTTATTATTTGCCTATGGATGGACATTTGCGTTGTTTTCCATTTTTGGCGATTTTTTTTTTAAAGATTTTATTTGTTTATTTGTCAGAGAGAGAAAGAGAGCACAAGCAGCGGGAGCAGCAGGCAGAGGGAGAAGCAGGCTCCCCGCTGAGCAGGGAGCCTGATGCAGGACTCCATCCCAGGACCCTGGGATCGTGACCTGAGCCGAAGGCAGATGCCCAACCGACTGAGCCACCCAGGTGCCCCCATTTTTGACAATTTTGAATAGAGCTTCTATAAGGATCGACATCCCAGTTGTTGTATGAACTTAAGTCTTCATATTTCTCAAGCAGATACCTAGAATGGGGATCGCTGGTTTGTATGGCAAGTGTATGTTTGACTTTATAAGAAACTATCAACTGTTTTCCAGAGTGGCTGTATCGGTTTGCGTTCTTAGCCATAGAGTATGAGAGTTTTGGTTGTTGTTCATCCTTGTCGGCAATTGGTATTTTCAGTTTTAATTTGGGGGGGGAGGCATTCCAATAGATGTTAACGGTATCTAGTTGTAGATCTAATTAGCCTTTCCCTCATGACTAATGATGTTGAGCGTCCTTTCATGTGCTCTTGAGATTCTTGAGAATTAATAAACCTGTACCCCTGGGGCGCCTGGGTGGCTCAGTTGGTTAAGCGACTGCCTTCGGCTCAGGTCATGATCCTGGAGTCCCTGGATTGAGTCCCGCATCGGGCTCCCTGCTCGGCAGGGAGCCTGCTTCTCCCTCTGACCCTACGCTCTCTCTCTCTCTCTCTCTCATTCTCTCTGGCTCAAATAAATAAATAAAATCTTTAAAAAAAAAAATAAATAAAAAAATAAACCTGTACCCCAACTCAGAAACCAACCCACAGTGCTGAAGAGACTTCTGTGGATTCACGTTTGGCCTGACAGACTGGAACATTTTAGCAGCAATGCTCAGCAGATGACAATTGGATTCAAAGCACATATGCCAGATCTGTCAAGCCAGCAAGCAGGCGGCAAGAGGCTCCTGGCTACTAAGCACTGTCTCCTCTGTTCCAGGCCTTAGGGAGAGAAAAACATTTTCTGCCTTTGCCTTCGGATGTCCTCCTTGTCAGACTCTACTTCGTTCCTGCCATGGTTTTTCCCCTGGACCTCCTTTTTAACATTCTCCCTTTCTTCTTTCCTTTGCTAAATAACTGTTTATTGAAAGCACACTGCATGCCAGGCACTGCGCTAGGCTCTAGGGTCATAGAGTTGAAGAAGATGCCTACTCACAATAGGTTCTCATTCTAACGGGGGGATTAGCATAAAGCAGCTTTTAATTTTTTTTTAAGATTTTATTTATTTATTTGTGAGAGAGAGCGCACACAAGAAGGGTAAGAAGCAGGCTCCCTGCTGAGCAAGGAGCCCTATGTGGGCCTTGATCTGAGGAACCTGGGATCATGACCTGAGCCAAAGGCAGACAGACACTTAACTGACTGAGCCACCCAGGCATCCCCCTAAAGGGTGACTCTTAACCAGCCAGGAGTCAGGAGGGCTTCCTGGAAAAGGAAACACCTAAAAGGAGTCCTGAAGGATGGGTGGCTATTGGGCTAAGAGACACAAAGAGGGCATTCCAGGCAGAAGGGACAACCTGAACAAAGGCCTGGCAATAAGAGATAGCATGCTGTGTGTGCACTTCTGTGAGAAGCTCAGTTTTACTCAGATCTAGGATTGGAGGTGTGGAGTGGCAGGAGATGGAGTTAATGAAGGAGATAGGAGGTGGATCATGGAGAAGCTTGCGCTGAGGCACTTGAATTCATCCCCAAAGCTATAAGGTGCTTTTAAAAGCTAGGTTTTGGGGGCACCTGGGTGGCTCAGATGGTTAAGCATCTGCCTTAGGCTCAGGTCATGGTCTCAGGGTCCTGCTCAGTGGGGAGCCTGTTTCTCCCTCTCCCTCTGCCCCTCTCCTCCCGTCCTGTCCCCTCCGCTCCTGCTCTCTCTCTCTCTCAAATGAATAAATAAAATCTTTAAAATAAATAAATAAATAAAAGCTAGGTTTTGGTGGGGCACCTGGGTGGCTCAGGTGGTTATGCGTCCAACTCTTGATTTCCGCTCAGGTCATGATCTCAGTGTCTTGAGATGAAGCCCCATATGGGGCTCTACATGTAGAGCCTGTTTGAGATTCTCCACCCCACCCGCTTATGTGCTCTCTCTTTTTTTTTTTTTAAAGATTTTATTTATTTATTTGACAGAGAGAGACACAGAGAGAGCAGGAACACAAGCGGGGCGAGTGGGAGAGGGAGAAGCAGGCTTCCCGCGGAGCAGGGAGCCCGATGTGGGGCTCGATCCCAGGACCCTGGGATCATGACCTGAGCCGAAGGCAGACGCTTAACGACTGAGCCACACAGGTGCCCCGCTCTCTCTCTCTCTCTTAAAAAAATAAATAATTAAAATAAAAGTTAGGTGTTGGTTTTAGAAGTGCCTTCCTTTTCTGCTGTGTTGATTCTAACTCATCCTTCAAGGCCCGTCTCAAAGTCCACCTCTTCTTGGAAGTCCTCTCCAATCCTCCTAACCAGAAAGATTGGCTCCTTCCTGGGACTCTTTGCCCTGCGTTGTACTTACTAATCAGTCTGCCTGGAGGATGGGAACTATAATTTGTCCCACTTTGGGCTCTTCATGACACTTGATGCGGGGTCAACACACAGAAGGTGCTAATAAATGTTTGACGAATATGAATGAATTTGTGAATGGAGAAAGTTTTCTGAGCAGCCCAGCTCTCGAATCTGATTATACTAGTTCTCAAATCTAAGCATGTGTCAGAATGACCTAGAGGGTTTGTGGATTCTGGGCTTAGCCTCCAAGTTTCTGATTAGTACGTCTGGGAAGGAGAGGGGGCCTGAAAATGCGCATGTTGAACATGCAAAGTAAGTTCCCAGGCGATCGTGATGCTGCTGGTGAGGACCGCACTCAGGGAACCTTTGATGTGGCTGTGGTTACAATTCAGGTGCTCCTCACAGCCAAGCAGTGGGCCAGGCATTATCAAGGGGCCCTCATTGCTGCTGCTTATCACAACCATCTGACCACCTGACCCTTCAGAGGATCTCTTCCTGGGATTTCCGTAGTCTTGCCTCTGTCCCACCCCTTGGAGCTGGAGCTGGGCATTAGAGTGCCCTCTCCTGGTTCTTTTTTCCCAGGGACTCCCCAAGACTTCTCAGAGGAACCCTGGTCACATGGGTTCCTTAACAGGCTTCTCTCCCACTGAATAGTTTCACCAGTGAGCCCCAGAGGACAGGACAAATCCTGGGTGTGACCTGTGAAGAAGCCTGGGATATAGCACAGCTCTTCCTAATAGGTTCAGAAAGGTGTCTTGTCCCCTTTAAGGGCCGCTGCTTCCTGGGCCTCTGCAGCTCCCCATCTCCCTCTCCCAGGGTGGGAAGGAACTGCTTAATTAACAGCTCCACTTCCTGCAGCACCTGGGGCTCCCCCTCCCCTGAGCCCCTACCACCTCCCTTTGGGCTTCCCAGGTCAATTACCAGAGCCAGGTGATAGTCCTCAGCCCTTGGCTGGGGGAGGCTGAAGGCCAGAGACTGGCCTGGTGGGGCCACAGGGAAAACTGACTGGTACAGAGGGGCAGCCCTGGGGGTAGGAGCAGGGGGATTTCCTAAGGGAAACTATCATTGGATTGGCCGGTTTTCTCTCCTTCTCTGAGTGTTGGGTGTCTGGGTTCTCTGCAAGGCTGTGAAACCCTGTGACTACCCAAGCGGGAGCCTTGTAGAGCTCAGGGATGCAATGTGTTGGGCTAGGTCTGCTCAAAGAGGCCTTAGAATCCTTCTGGGCTCCTCCAGTGCCAGGCAGCACTGCCGGCAGCCCCAGATGGAGTTGCAACCCGAGCAGCTGGTGGGCTGTCTATCCCCAGGTCCATGGCCAACAGTGAACACACCTTCATTGCCTCAAGCCTGATGGGATCCAGTGCAGCCTCTTGGGAGAGATCATCAAGCGTTTTGAGCAAAAGGGATTCCTCCTCATTGCATGAAATTAATTCAGGCTTCAGAAGACCTTCTCAAGGAACACTACATTGACCTGAAGGACCGACCTTTCTTTGCTGGTGTGGTGAAGTACTTGCAATCAGGGCCTGTGGTTGCCATGGCCTGGGAGGGGCTGAATGTGGTGAAGACAGGCCAAGTGATGCTCTGGGAGACCAACCCTTCGTACTCCAAGCCTGGGACCATCCATGGGGACTTTTGCATCCAAGTTGTCAGGAACATTACCCATGGCAGCGATTCCATATAGAGTGCAGAGAAAGAGATTGGCTTGTGATTTTGGCCTGAAGAGCTGGTGGATTAGAAGAGCTGTGCTCGGGACGCCTGGGTGGCTCAGTCGGTTAAGCGTCTGCCTTCAGCTCAGGTCATGATCCCAGGGTCCTGGGATCGAGTCCTGCATCGGGCTCCCTGCTCCGCGGGGAGCCTGCTTCTCCCTCTGCCTCTGCCTCTCTCTCTCTCTCATGAATAAATAAAATCTTTAAAAAAAAAAAAAGAAGAAGAAGAGCTGTGCTCAGAACTGGATCTATGAGCGACAAGAGATCAGACCTCAGTGCTTTGCCCACTCCATTCCCTCTCCCTCTCATGGGCAGGGGGCCAGGCTCTAGCAAATCCAGTTATTTTTGAGAACTTCCTTATAATCTGGAGGGTAACTGGGAGCGCTCTCTGTTCAGTATTATGTGCTACCATCAGATTAAAATGTTTCATTCCTCCCACCTCCCCCCCCCCCAAAAAAAGAATCCTTCTGAGCTCAGCTTAGACCTTGGAGGCCTTTGTGAATTTAGTAGAGAGTTGATTTCTGCTGGTGGTGTCTGCCATAGGACAGAAGCAGAGAGCCCCAGGAGGAGGTGAGAGAAACTCTGGAGAGACCCCTTCAGAAGACTGATCCTTGGAAAGGTTTTGTGTTTGGACATAACTGGGAGCCTTTAGAGGCTCAAGTGTGTCAAGGATCCTCCAAAGAACATGATCTAGACACTAGGTCCCAGGCCCAGCCCAGGGAGTCACATTGCCAGGAGGCCAGGGGCACTCTGCGTTTGTACCAAGGATTCCAAGTGGTTTTTGTCTAAATTCAAAAATATATATCATGAAAATCTTCAAATATATATAAAAGTTATACACCTACCTCCCTAGACTATCATTCTGATTCAACTCTACTTGCTTCATCACATACCCATTCATCTACCCATCCTTCTTGCCATCCATCAATCCATTATTTTTTGAGAATTTCAAAGAAGTTGCAGACATCAGTATGCTTCCTGTAAATACTGCAGCATGTACTTCATTAAATAGGAATCATATTGATTTATGAACTTTTTCCTTTGAGATAAAATTTACATGAAATGAAATGCCTAAATCTCAAGTGTACATTTGCTATGTTTTAACAAATATGTATACCTGTGTAACCCAAATCCCTATCAAGATATGGAACATTGAAAACACACCAGAAACTTCCCTCAAACCCCTTCCCAGTCAATCCCTGCCCTCGCTCCCACCACCACCACCACCCCCAGAGGTTACCACTATCCTAATTTTTATCCATCAGAGATTATTTGCTTGTTTTAAAACTTTATATAAATGAAAGCATATAGTGTATACTATTTTGTGTAAAGCTTCTTCAACTCAGTGTAATGTTTTTGAGATTTATCCATATTGGTGCAGTTTGTTCCTTGTGATCACTGAATAATATTCTATTGTGTGAATGTACTGCAGTTTATTTATCCATTTTTCCAATTGATGAGCATAACTATTACAGCGATTGTGTTGTAGAGTAGTTAATGACATAGGAAATGCCTATGCTATTCTTTTTTTTTAATGCCTATGCTGTCCTACTAAGAAAAAAATTTCAGGATACGAAATTTATATACAATATGACCCTAACTGTGTGAAGAAAATAATTCATAGGAAATATGCTAAAATGTTAACAGTGAGCTTTGCTATGCTCTAAAAACTTTTTTATTAATTAATTTTATTTTGCTTATTTTTATAAATAATTATAGATTCACAAGAAGTTGCAAAGGCAGTACAAAGAAGTCCTATACACTTCATCCATTGTCCTCAGTGGTTACATCTTACATGACCTAGTACAATATTAAAACCAGAAAAATGTCATTGCTATAAAGTGTGTGTATAGTTCAGAATCATTTTATGAGGTGTGTAAATTTATGTAATCACCACATGCAAGATACAGAATTGTTCCATCACCTCTAAGATGCAACCCTTTATAGCCACACCCATCTCCTCCCCGACCATCCCTAACCCTTTGCAACCACTAATCTGTGCTCCATCTCTATAATTTCATTATTTTGAGAATGTTCCATAAGTGGAATCATGCAGTATGTGGCCTTGTGAGATTGGCTTTTTTCATTCAGCATAATGCCCTTGAGACCCATCAAAGTTGTTAAGTGTTATCTGTAGTTCATTCCTTTTTATTGCTGAGTAATATTCAATGGTATGGATAATGCCCCCCCCCCCCCCACTTTTCAAAGTTCCTACTGAGCATGAAATGTTTTAATTTTTAGGAAAAAAGAAAAGTACTGATGGGAGGGGGCAATGCATAGAGAAGCAGTTCATGACTTCAAGGAAATGTTGTGTTGAATTAAATAAGAGAATTTTAGGCTTGGGATGCCCTTGGCAGTCACCTAGGTAAGTTTTTTATTTTGCAGGAGTCCTCCTTGCAGTATCCTGACAGGTAGTTGTACAGCCTCTGTGTGGATATTCCTAGTAAGAGGGAACTCACTATCAAATAAAGCATTAAATCGATAACAAAATATGCCCTCCTTCCTAGAGCCTGGCATGACTGAGAGATCTCTGTCACAGGTTATCTTTGCCCTACCTAGGTCTCTTCCCTGTCTCCCCTAACCAGGTAAACATAAGCCCAAGACAGTGAGCAAAGCCTGCAGAGGCTGAGCAAGCCATTGGATATGCTAGATCCAGGAATGGACTCTCCAGGGAGATTTCAGTATTCACTCGCTTAGAAAAACAAGAGGCTGCAGACCTTTTAAAATAGAATGAAATTCTGCATGAGCACACACACAGATACCCACAGTCCCCTAGGAATAGTCTCCTTTCTGCATTGTAGGATGCCCCCAAAAGGCACTGAACCACTAGTCCAAGAGCAAAGGTCTCAGATTCTCACCTGCTTCCAATCCTTGGTAGCTGACCTAAGATCACTTGCTTTTCCTTCAGCTTTCCTTGAGAGCAGACTCTGACCTGTCCATGGTTCTGATTGCTAGTGTAGTTCACTGGAAGGCAAGGTGAGGGTTCTTTCATTGGTTCCTTCATGATAACTAACATTTATTGAGTACTTACTATGTGCCAGAGACTGTGATATGCTCCTTACATTTAGCCTCTTTTTATTGAAGTCTACCAGACATAATGAAGAAGAGCACAGATCATACACATACAGCTTAGTGAAGTTTCATACAGTGAACCAAAACGAAGATCAAGACAGAGAACATTATCAGCACCCAAGAAGGCCTTTCATCTCCCCTTCCAGGTGCTATCCTCCAAATGTAACCACTGCCTTGACTCTTAACAGCATAGATTACTTTTTTTCCTACTTTTGAACTTTATATAAATGGATCATACAGATTGTCTTCTCTTTGGGGTCTGGCTTCTATAGCCCAACATTATGTTTGTGAAGTTTATTCGTATTGTTCTAGACAGTTGTAGTTTATTCACCCTTGTTGCCATGTAGCATTACCTTGTGTAAAACATTCCGCAATTTATTCATTCTACTGCTGATGGGGCATTTGAATTGTTTCCAGTTTTCTGGAATATCGCTGATGGAAACATTCTTGCTCATATCTTTAGGTGAACATATGCTTTTCCATAATATATAATATATTATATATACATGTATATATGAATATGTATACACATACACACATATACAGTGGGTGGTAAAGGTGGTACATTTTTCAATTCCCATTTTTCAGATGACACATGGAGGCTTGAAGACGTTGAGCCAGGAAGTAGTGGAGCTGGGACATGAATCCTATCCTGTCTGGCATTGGAGCTCAAGTTCTCTAACCATCATGCTTTACTGCCTCCCAATGCATGGGCCATTTAACAGTATTCATGACGTTGGGGCACCTGACTGTAGAACATGTGACCCTTGATCTTGGGGCTGTGGGTTTGAGCCCCACATAAGGTGTAGAGATTACTTAAAAATAAAATCTTTAAAAAAGAAAAAAGTACTCATGACGTGCCGGCCTGGTTGCTGCCATTGAGGGAGACAAAAAGATAGGAAGGCACAGTCACGCAAGGAAGAAAATGATAGATGGGTGGATAAGGAGTCTGAGGAAAAGGGGGTCATTTTTATCTTGGAAGATCATAGGAGGCTTCCTAGAGGAAAAAAAAAAAACATCTAAAGAGAAAAGACAGGGGCAGATTCTGGGCATGCCAGGGTGATGAGGAAAGGAGTGCCAGGCTGAGAGAGTGGGGGCAGAAGAAAAGGAAGTCCTCATAGAGTCATGGCTACAAGGGCCCTCAGAGGTCACCTTGTCCAGTCCCCACTGTCTACTCATCCATTTTTACATTGCTGGCTTCCAAATTTATATACCCAGTCTTGAACATTACCCTTATCTCTAAACTCTTTCTTATTTAGTTGGATGACAAATAGGCATCTCAGATTAACATTGCCAAGAGACGGCTCCCGATCTTGTCCCCACACAATCCAAACTGCTCCTCTTCCAATCTTTCTTGTTCTTTGGAACTACCAGCAACCAACTACTCAGGCGCCCAAACACAGCATCATCCTTCCTTCCTCCCTTTCCCTACATCCAATCCATGAGCATGTCCCATCAGCTATATCTACAAAGCCTCCTCTGAATGTGATCTCTCCTTACGACCTCCCCACTACCACCCTGGTTATGATTACCATCATCACTCACCTGGATGACTACAACAGCCTCCTCCCTGTTTTCCCTGCTTCCATGCTCCTTTGGAAGGCCACAGGGAGAAGCCTTCTTTGCCTCTTCCAGCTTCTGGTGGTTCCAGATGTTCCTTGGCTTGGGGCTTCCTAACTTCAATCTCTACCTCTGTCTCCACATGGCCTTCTCCTCTGCACCTTATCTTCCTATTGTTGGTGACCTCCTCTTATTGGTCATTAAGTTTCGGGTCCACTTGGATAATCTGCAATGATCTCATCTTAAGATCCTTAACTTAATTACATCTGCAAAGATCCTTTTTCCAAATAAGGTCACATTCATAGGTTCTGGGTGGACATACCTTTTAAGGAGCCATCATTCAACTGAGTACAGAGGTGAATCTCAGAAGCTAAAAGAGTTTAAATTGAGTTTAAACTTTAGTCCTCCAGTGAGTGATTATTTTTCAAAGCATAGAAGACTCTTGGCCTGCACATACTTGCTATCTCAGCACTGACTGTCCATGCATCACTTCAAAGGTCATTCTGAGGAGGGAGTGTCTGCATTGTGTTTGCTGCAAGGCTAACTTGGGGCTATGAGTCTAGCCAGGGACCTTGCCGCAACCCCAAACCCACCAGATCATTGCTGGGGGTATTGTCATTGCTACTAAGGGGCCAAAACAGTTTCCTTCTGAAAAATGACCTCCCCAAAGAGAGCTAGCTACCTGCTATGCTGGTGACAAAAGGAAAAAGAAGGGATCCAAGAAAGTGCTGATTCTGATCAAGGATGGTAGGCTGCCTCTCTGATAGATGATCCCCAATAATCTCCCCACCTAGTTTTGTTTTTTTTTTTTAAGATTTTATTTATTTATTTATTTGAGACAGAGAGAATGAGAGAGAGAGAGCACATGAGAGAGGGGAGGGTCAGAGGGAGAAGCAGGCTCCCTGCCGAGCAGGGAGCCTGATGCGGGACTCGATCTAGGGACTCCAGGATCATGACCTGAGCCGAAGGCAGTCGCTTAACCAACTGAGCCACCCAGGCGCCCTCCCCACCTAGTTTTTTTTTTTTTTTTTTTTTAAGATTTTATTTATTTATTTGACAGAGAGATACACAGCGAGAGAGGGAACACAAGCGGGGGGAGTGGGAGAGGGAGAAGCAGGCTTCCCGCCGAGCCGGGAGCCCGATGTGGGCCTCGATCCCAGGACCCTGGGATCATGACCTGAGCCGAAGGCAGACGCTTAACGACTGAGCCACCCAGGCGCCCCCCCCCCAACCTAGTTTTTACGCCCTTATGTAATCCCCTCCCCTCAAGCATGGGCTGGGGATACAATATAGTAAAATTGTCAGGATGTTATTTCTAAAATTTCCATGGCTTCTGTATTGCTCACCTTTTCTCACTCTCTAGCTTTCTTGCTCTGAAGGAAGCCAGCTCCCATGTCAAGCTGCCCTGTGGGGAGGCCCGTGTGGCAAGGAACTAATCTCTCCAGCCAACAGCCTACAAGAACCTGAGGTCGTTGGTCCAGGGGCCCTCAAGGAACTGAAGCCTGCCAACAGCCTTGTGAGTAAGCTCGGAAGTGGACCTTCCGAGGCCCGCAGACAGCCTATGTGTGAGCTTGGAAGCTGATCTCCCCGCCCCAGATGACCTCTCTTATGATGCAGCCCTGGCCAACACTTTGATTGGAGCCTGTGGAAGACCCTGAGCCAGATGCCTCCCCACTAAGCTGTGCCCAGATTCTTGCCCCACAAAAACTGTGAGATGATAAAACATTTGTCAATTAAGCCACTACGTTTTGGAGTAATTAGTTGTGCAGTGATAGATACACTCAGATCTAAATTCCTAGGATATATTCAACTATGTGGAAGCCTCATGCTATAACAGTAGCTGTGTTTACAAATTTGAGGATTCACAGATATTAGCTCATATCCCTTCTCAAGAATCCTACAACATCTCCTCCTACTCCTTTTCTTTTTCTATTTTTATTTTATTTATTTATTTATTTTTTTTTTTTAAAGATTTTATTTCTTTATTTGACAGAGAGAGAGACAGTGAGAGCAGGAATACAAGCAGGGGGAGGGGGAGAGGGAGAAGCAGGCTTCCCGTGGAACAGGGAGCCCGATGCGGGGCTCGATCCCAGGACGCTGGGATCACGACCTGAGCCGAAGGCAGACGCTTAACGACTGAGCCACCCAGGCGCCCCTCTTTTTCTATTTTTAAATAAACATATCAAACTATAGTGACAGTTACACATTCTATTTTTTTCTGTCCCATGTGTTGTGAGCATTTCCCCATCTCATTAACTATTCTTCAAAGCATTCTTTATTCCTCGCACCTCTTCAGCAGCCCATTATAGGAGTGCGCCAATGTTAATTTAATCACTCCCCTCTCTTATGTTTTGAGCTCAAGGTAGGGTTTTAACTCCTTGGGTCACATCTATGAGTACATGCCGGCCCCTTCAAGCAGGGCTTATGGGACGAGTATGCGGTAGGGGGAAGGCAGGATCGTCTGTGTTTAAGTGCTCCTGATGTTGCATCAAGTCTGTGCCACTTCCTGGTTATGTGTCCTTGGGCTGGTTACTTAACACTCCCAGGCCTCAGTTTCCCCTTCTGGACAGTGGGAATAATATCCATACCTACCTCACAGAGTTATTGAGGGATATTAGAGGCATAACCTGGAGTTAACCCAAGTAAAACACAGCACAGTATCTGACTATATTTAGGGTATATGGACACAAGTCAGACCACAATATCCTCACAAACACACACCCTGCTCCTCGTTGAGTCCTGGTCCATGGTGCATTATATCACCTCTTGTTCCAGACTCCAGCTGGCCTCCAATCAAAAGCACCTTGGCTTTCCTCCCACCGGTCTGCTCTCCATGAGTCTGTGGTGACCCCACCTCGGGCACCACCCACAATCCTGCAACCATCACACCAGCTCTAGCTGTGTGGTCCTGGGCAAGTTCAGCCTGTCTCCGGGTCTCAGCTTCCTCATTTGTGATATGAGGAGGGGGTTAGATTGGGAGGTCCATGATGGATTGCCCACCTCTAAACTCTAGACTATTACCTCTTTTTTCAAAGGCCCTTCAGTTTCAACCATGCCGAGCACAATCAGAGCTTTAAAGAACGGGCCAACGCAAAAAGAATTGGAAAACATTTTAATTTATTTACCATAACATGTGTGCCGAGACTTGTGCTCAGCATCCTGGAGTGTGTTAAATACTAGCATAGTGTCTGTTTACATGTGTGTGAAAATCTGGGTGAAGAATTGGGGTTTCTCATCTCGGGCCCCTTACAGAGCTTGTCCTGAGTCTGAGTGAGAACCCACACACAGCCCCCCACCAACCCCTACCCCAGTAGATACTGCAGCTGAGCTCCTGCCTGGGAGAGGCAGGGAGCCATTTGGGAATAGCCTGGGGAGCTGACCCTGGAGAATCTCCCAGAGGTCTTGGTATGGCTATGGGTGCCCCTCCTGCAGAAATCCCTGGGGGGATGGTTCCAGGCTTCTCCCCAACTCCAACCCACAGGTTCAGTTCCTTGGCACTGAAAACACTGCTAGGAAGAAAGAGTCCACTTCCGGGCTCCTGCTTGGCTTCTCCCTATCCAGGCTTGGACTCTGGACTAGCCCCAGCTAGGGTGAGGTTTCAGGAACTGCAGGGCTCTGTCACAAACCAGAAGAAAGAGCTCCTTCCCGTTCCCAGCATATAAACCTCACACCAGCCCCCAGTTTCTAGGACTTCAGCTCCTAGGGTGCCCGGGCCAGGATCCCACCAGGAGAAGGAGGAACAGATGGTGGTGTTTCAGGTCCCCAAAAAGGCTGTGTGACCTTGGGCATGTCACATGGCTTCTCTGGCCTCTGTCTCCTTATCTAAAAAAGTGGTGTGATCATCTGGATTTTGCAGAATGACCATGAAGTTGAAATAAGATAATGGCGGTGACAGGGCCTGGCAGTGCTGGGCAGCAGTGATGACGTTCTCTTCCTGGTGAAATGCTGGGCCAGCTGGTCAGCCAAGAAAGGCAACTCCAGTGGTAAAGGAGGAGATGCCTGTGTGCTGAGGCTGCTACTTCAGCCCAAGGAAGGGGCTAGCTCGGCCCCCAGGGATGGGTTAGAAGTGGACTTGAGCAGAGGAGAGCAGGGGGAAAGCCAAGAGTGGGAGAGGGCTGCAATCCACACCCAGCCCTTGCTCATCTGCTGCGGATAACGCCGCAGGCTTGTGCTCCCCACCCTGCAGGCAGGCCAGCCCCAGAGCAGTTGAGAGGCTGTCAGGTGAGGACCCCAGCTTCCCTCTGGTGGGGTGCCCCATCACAAGGGGCTGTAGAGGGGTGGGTTGGGCTGGGGGACCGGGCAGGAGGGTGTCGAGCGTGCAGGAAGGCCTTGGCAGGCTGGAGCCAGTGGGCGAGGCTGACTGGACAGGGCTGGGGGACAGTTGGGCAGCAGGTGCAGGGACCTGGGTGGAGTCAAGGGACAGAGAGGGCAGAGGGGACAGGGGGAGGCCAGGCGAACTATGAGGCTGTGGATCTGGAGAGAGCCGGTGAGCCGAGGGAGAAGAGACCGAGGTCTGAAACAGGCCCCGCTGCTCCCGGCAGCCATGCTGTCCGTGGAGCATGGGGTCCGGGCGCCGCTCGGTCTGGCCCCAGCAGCCAGGGGTCACTGGAGCCAACCAGGTGGCAGAGTCCATGAGGCACAGGCGCTCATGCGCATGCAGGGTCCGGCTCCACCACACCAGCTCGGCCTGCAGGGCCTGGATCTCCTTCCGCAGCACATGGTTGTGTTTCTCCAGGGTCTCGTGCTGCTGGGGGCAGAAGCAGATGGGTGGGGGAGGGGATGTCAGCCAGCATGAGTCCTGTACCCCGTCCCTAGCGTCCTCAACTTAGAGGGAAAGGTATATTGCCATCCAAATGTCTCAGCGAGGGCCCCTTGGCTCCTCTCTGGCCGGCTCTCCACAACCACCCAGCCCCTCTTGCCCATTCCACTCCTACTGGGGCTCAGATTGGCCTGCTCTCCATCCTCACCACCGGTCCCCTGGGCCCGCTGCTCTCCACCAGCCGGCCACCTCCACTCACTTGAGAACTCCACCAGCATCCTGACTGGGGCGCCCCTGAAACCACCCTCTTCTCTTGGCCCAGAGGAACAGTTTGGCAATTACGGGATGAACTGCACATTCAAGTTCAAGTCCTTTAAAGGCTCCCACACCTCCCTGTACACCGTGGCCCCAGCTCACACCTCCAGCTTTATCTCTCTGGGATATCTATCTTCTCCTGCTCCCCTTAACTTCCTGTCCCTCCAGTGGACTCTGCTTCCTCACCACATTTCCTGTCTCCTCTGCCTGCACACTCTTCCAGTCCCTCCTCCCCTGGGCTAATCCTGACGTGGCCCTCTCATGACAGCTTGGAGGTCATTCTGTCTCGCACACTTCTAGGCTGCTCCATGCCCCTGTCAGATCTCCCTAGTGCCCAGAACTGACTCACGGAGGCACTGTAGGAGGAGCCCCGGGTAGTGTTTCAGAGGGTGGCAGCACCGGAATGTTCTATTCGGCACCCCCGAATCAGCATCTGGGTAAGTTCTGTTCTGCTGGACTCTGGGTTCTGAGAACCCACTGATAGTGTGCAGTTTTAAATGACCCTTTATAGTGACAGCAATGAAAGACCTTTCTTTCCACAGCTCCTAAGGCTGAGTGACTTCCTCTTGTTCCCTCCCCTACCATACCCCTTTTGTGGACAATTTTTATTTATCTTTTTCTTTATTTTCTTTTTTTCATTGATTTGAAAGAGAGAGAGAGACTGCGTGAGCAGGGGAGGGGCAGAGACAGAAGCTCAAGCTGACTCCTTGCTGAGCACAGGGCCCTGCTGGCCCCACACGGGCTCCACTTGGGGCTCCATCTCATGACCCATGAGATCATGACCTGAGCTGAAACCAAGAACTGGACGCTTAACCCACTGAGCCACCCAGGCGCCCCTTTTGTGGACAGTTTTTCAAAGGGGAAGCCATAAGGATGTTTTACATAAAAATGTTGCTGAGAGCATGAACTCAAAATGCTAACAGGCCTCAAAACCCCTAGCAGCCCTACTTCCAGGCTGGTCTCCGCATGTGGAATGATATTTTTAAAACATGGCATTAGGTCACCTCTCACCTAAATTCTCCGCAGGCTTCAGTTCACCTCCAGAAACCGAGTCATTTGCTGGTTCACTCCTTCGTTCCCTCGCTATCTCTAGGCCGCTCACGTGTTACCTCCTCAGGGGAGGCTTCCCCAGTTAGGTTTCCGTCACCCCACCCTCCCGCTCCCTTGCCTCTGCCCTGCTGTATTTGGCCCCACAGCGCTTATCACCAGCTGACATCCCCAATCCCCCACGGATAATTTATTTGTCTGTCTGGCTCCCCCATGAAAATATGAGCCCTGGAGAGTGCGGGGCAGGTTTTTGTCTGCTGTGTTCGAAGCTGTATTGCCGATGCTGAGAACTGTACCTGTCACATGGGAGACACTCAATAGGCCTTTTTAGGAGGAGTGAACACATGAATGCATGAAGTCTCCACCCTGCCAGGCGGGCACCATCCTGGTCCTCACTCACACACGCCCGCGCCAGCACTATTTCATCTGCCAGCATGCCTTTTCCTACCTTCATCCGTTTGGAAAACTCCTATGCATCCTTCAACACCAGCTCAGACTCCATCTCCATTATCACCCTGATGCCACTGTGTGTTGCCCCCACTTTGTGCTCCTAGAGCACTTTATTCCGATTCCATCATCCGCTCCACAGGGCACGACTGAGTTCCTTCTATTTGTCGGGCACTGCTCCAGGTGATGGGGAAACAGCAGAGGACAAAATAGTTCCCTGCCTTCATGGTGCTTCTAGTCTGGTGAGGGAGACGAGCAATAGACCTCAAATATGTAAGTTCAGGGCTAACAAGAAGAATAGAGCAGAGTACAGGTAGCCGGCTCTTTAGATCATGTGGTTTAGAAAGGCCCTTCGGAGGAGGTGACATTTAAACCAAACAACCGGAAAGAAGTGAGGATCTAGCCGGACTGTGGCCTGAGGCTAGAGGGAACAGTCTCTGCAGAGCCCCTGGGCTGGATGTGCGGGGGCCATTGAAGGAACAGGGAGAACAGGGTGTGGGGTGTTAGGGGAGGAGACAGCATAGGGCCTTTGGCAGGCAGGGCTGTAGAATTTCACTCTGCACTGTAAGAACTAAGGTGTAAGCATTTTTCCCAAGGGCCAGGTCCTGAGCCCAGCTCTGAATCCTTTCCCTGGGATGGAACCGGTGATGTCCTTTCTCTCTGCCACAGAGGAAGAAGAAAAGCTCCAAGGGTCAGCTTACCATCCAAGGTCAAGTTACCATCCAAGGTTAAGAGGCAAGTACAGTGGAGCCCTCCCCAACCCCACTGGGCTCCTTTGCCTCCTTTAGTCGCCACAACGGTCCTGCCAGTGGGCAGGGATTATGGTCCCCATTTTTGGATGAGGACAGTGAAGCTCAGCGAAGGAAGTGACTTGTAGCTATGAGTGCCATGGCTGGGACTCTAAAGCAGCCCATCTTAACCCTGAACGAGTTTCTCATAGGGTGAGTGCTTGTCTCCTCTCCCTAGATCCCGGGTGCCTCAAGGGCAGGGCTGGGCCGCGGACACACCTTTGTGTCCCCAGAGCCCAGCGCAGGTCTGGCACAGTTTGTACTTAGCACCTCTCTCAAGCTCAGGCGACCTGGAAACATACAGCAGTGGAGGGAGAGCCGCTCACAGGCGTGGAGATAGGGATGGAGGAGAGGTGGCCAGGCCAGGAAAGTGGAGTCAGGGTAGGGAAGGGAAGGCATCCCCCACCTGGTGCAGGGCGTCCGCCTTGTCCGTGTGCTTCTGCCGGCTGCGCTGGGCGGCTGCGCGGTTCTTCTGCTTCTTCTTCAGCCTCTGATGCTCCTCGGGGTCCTGCAGGGTGTGAGGCAGAGGGCTCAGGGGTCCCGGCAGGGGCTTGCACCCTCTGTCCAGGCCATCTGTAAAGCCACACTCTCCCCGATCCAATTCCCCAAGGGTCTCCTGTCTCCTAGAGGCCCCACACACGGCATCGCTCGCAGGTACACCTTGTTGGAACACCTGCCTCACCCACACGGCCTGCTTACAGCTAACAGTGGGGGAGGACGAACGGAGAAGCCCAAAGCCTCAGTTCGAATGCAGACAGAACGGACTTCACGCCTACACTCTGCTTAGCAGCCATCCGGCTCCGGGCAAATCGCTCCCTTCTGGAGCCCAGCTGCCTCATCCGCACAAGGGCCACAAAGCAGGCATGAGCTTCATCAGCAAGGGCAGGGCCAGGGTCCGATTCGGCTCCGTGAGCCCAGGCCCAGCCCAGGCCCGAAGCTGATATTCAGTGACACAACAGATTTTTATTGAGCACCTACTGTGTGCCAGGCACCGAGTGAGGGGGACAAAAGAGCAAATCAAGCAGGCAAAAATCCCAGCCCTCAAGTTGCTGACATTCTGTGTGGCAGCAACCTGGAAGGAATGCATGAGTGGACCCAAAGCTTCCCAGCAGTGCCCCTCCTCCTCCCCGGGACCCCACATTAGGGGGTCCGTGAAACTTAGACAAAATATTTAACCCCAATGCCCCACGTTTTGGAAGGTTGGGCAAGAGAGAATGTTGGAGACCCCACAGCCCAAATCCCCCTTCCCCTAGGTCACTCTGGGAGTGTGTTCTGACTGTAGGGAGCTCAGACAGGACCCAAGACCCTGCCCTCCCTGGCTGAGAACTCCATGTTGCTCAGTTGATGGTCATTAAGAGGTCCATCGCAGGTTCTGGGAGGGCGAAGAGACTGGAGCCTGGGGGAAAGACCTGCACGTGACAGAAGGAGGTAGGCTTCTGGTACTTGGGTCCTGGGACAGGAGCAGGAACTCCAAGGGGAGCCACGCCAGAGAATCTGGGGAGGGAAGAGAATGCTCCCATAAGGGCAATGAGGGGAGGGTGGGTGAGGGGACAGCACTATTCAGAAGCCACGTTCTAAAACGGGAGCCTGGCTCTGCACTATGAGAGCAGGAAAGCCCTCACTTCAATCACCTGGGGAAACTGAAGCCCAGAGAGGGGATATGTGGATCCCATGGTCACACCGCCTATAAGTACAGAGCTGGGACTAGAAGCTCTGACCATGTCCCTCCCTGCCTGGGAACTGGGGACGCTTGGCCCTATTCCCCTTCTCATCCCCTGTCCCTGGTTCCCTGTACTCACCGTCCTGGTCAGCAGCCCACTGCCCCCACAGAGGTGCATGGCTTAGGCAAGGGGCGGGCAGAGGCTCAGTTCGGGTGTCCCTCTGCCACTGTGACCTCCCAGTGCCCTCTGGGGGCTCAAGGAAGTGGCAGCTCTTTAAATCCCCGGTGACCACTCCGCCCCCAGCAAACCAAGTTTCAGTTTCTTCTAAAGCCACTGGCTGCTCAGAATCCCTGGCTCGGGTTGGCTCACGTGGCTGGAATTTCCTAACACGATCTGGCCTTCGGTTGGGTCCCTTTTCTGGAAGGAGAGCGATGACAACGGAGGGTGGCCAGAGGAGGGGACACCAAAAGTCTGTCACTGGGGGAGGGTTCTGGGGGAGGGAGGGCAGGCAGCCAGGCACAGAGACAAGAGGCGAAGCCAATGGGAAGCCAAGGGCTCATGTGGGACACGGGAGAGCCTCTGGGAGCTGGAACTGCTGGCGTCCAGGTTTGCCGCCCACCTCTGGCCCGTGGGAGCTGCGCAGCTTTGAGAACGTGATTCATCCTCTCTGAGTCTTAGTTTCCTCATCTCTAATGGGTGTAGGGGGATGGGACAAGTAGCTACTCAGAGCTTCACGGAGGAACCAAGCAAGATAATACAACCACCCCCCAAACCCTCGGAGACCAATGTTGAGGCAAGTGTGCAAAAATAAGCAGTGGCCCTTAAATAGGAGAACAGATGGATAAATTACTGTGTTTTCATTCAACAGACCACGCAGAAGTAGAGGGAGCGGTGTCTAGCGGTTAGGAGAACAGCCTCCAAGCTATGTGACTTGGGGACATAATTTCACCTTTCTGGGGAGCCTGGGGGGCTCAGCTGATTAAGCGTCTGCCTCAGGTCATGATCTCGGGGTCCTGGGATCGAGCCCCACATCGGGCTCCTTGCTCAGCGGGGAGCCTGCTTCTCCCTCTCCCTCTGCCTGCTGCTCCCCCTGCTTCTGCTCTCTCGCTCGCTCTCTCAAATAAAAAAATACAATTTAAAAAAAAATAATTTCACCTTTCTGTGCCTTTGTTTTCAAATCTATAAAGGGGGGATAAAAATAATTCTGTCAGAAACGTGAAATGCAGTGAGGCGGGCAAGGCACCCGCAACCATGCCTGGTACAGAGGAACAGTTCGACAACTACTTGCAACTCTGATCTGCTGGGCGATTCAGAGCTGCACTGAGCATCATGCCTGAGAGTTCGTCACGTCCAGTTGTTTGAAAATCACAAGCTGCAACAAGATCTGAACAACACCATTTCTGTAAGGTTGAATCATATGGGTACGCAAATATGTAATAAAAGTATAAAAATGTGCATGGGAATGAGAAACATGAAATTCAGAATGTGGTGACGGGGGTGCACCGATACACAGGGATTTCAGTGTCTGTGGTGTCCTGTGGCTTAAACACTCTGATAATATTATTACCTACATGTTGGCGTATACCTGTTTCCTTTTTTTTTTTAAGATTTTTTATTTTTTTGTCAGAGAGAGAGAGAGAGGCAGACAGAGGGAGTAGCAGGTGTCCCACTGAGCAAGGATCGCGATGCAGGACTCGACCCCCGAACCTTGGCATCATGACCCGAGCCGAAGGCAGACGCTTAACCGACTGAGCCACCCAGGCATTCCTGAAGTGTTTCCTAATAAATACTTCTATTAAAGACTTAGCAAACCCAGAAGCCTCAGGCAAACCTGCACGGTTGTTGTATCTCTAAGGGAGACCGTGCACGGAAAGGACATCTGTCTGGGGACAGAGGAGCCAGGAACCCCGGTCCGAGAACAGCATGGCAACTGATGTGCGGTGCCCAGGGTCCCGTGGTCTGGTGACTAGAGCACCTCGGATTGTATCTGAGTCCTGAGGGCTCAAGGCTGATGGTGTGGGATCACAGGAATGGCAAATAGTGTAGATGGGATCTTCTGATAGGTAATGGTGTCCTGCAGTGCGGTGTTGAGGGGTTCACAGCTGCCTCAGAGCTTCTTAGAAAAGAGCAGGGCAGATGAGTCGCAGCATCTGCCGTGCTGTGATTGATTAGTGATGTGTGCCTTGAGCGGGGCTGGGGGAGTGGCCACCCCTGCTCTGCCTAGAATTGGGCATGAAACCAGTCTGGGCTTTAGAGTCAGACGCGACTCTGATACTTGGCACTCAAAGGTCGATGCGGCCTCAACATTGTCATACGTACGCTGTAGATGACAATGAGATCATACCTATTTTACAAAGTTGCTTTGAAGATGGAAAAGAATGAGCTGAGAAGAAAGCTCTCTGCATATGGTAAAGTGCTATCCCGCTAGAATCCGTTCCCCTTGGTGAGATTTATGGGAACCCGGGATTAATGAAGCCTCCTAATTGTAAATGCCCAGGCGAGGGGGGGATGGGCATGACAGCTGGGTCTGGCCCTCCTTGCTTGAAAGGGGTCGGGAGCAGAGGCTGAAGTGGGGCACCGCATGCAGGGAGGCTGCCTCGATGTCTCTGGATGATTTTTGTTCCTCAGAAACCAAGAGGGCCAGGTCATCTTGCCTGAGGCGGGCACCTAAGGGGCTCATTAAGCCAGTCCATGAGCTCCACAGGGAAGGATCTGGGAAAGCCACACATGTGATGTAACCAAGAAAAAAAAAAATCTGTGGGGTAGGGGGGCAGTGGCTACGCCCCAGACCTGGACCCCCAGTCTTTCCCTCTGCAGACCCTAGCTTGGGGTGGAAAAGAGACAGTCAGCAAGTGTGCCTGTGGCCTCTCTCAGGAGGCCACAGCCCTGGAGGAAGTCTGAAGAAGGCAGCGCTTATGGCTGGCTCTCCCTGAGCCGTGTCAGGGATGAGGGACACAGAATGGGTAATGTTTAACCACGAATGGCTGTGCGTGGCTTCCCCAAGAGGTGGACGCCCTCCCAGGCCGGCAGGGCAGACTTCCGGGTCCTCCAGGGCAACCTCCTACTTAGAAGGGAAAGAGACTAATGCCCAGAGAGCCCAGGTGGCCTGGAGGGAGGGGGCAGAGCTAGAGGGAGGACACACCTCTCTCCTCCGAGCCCTGAGTCCTCGTCCACAGCCGGGCGGGAGGGCCTGATCCTCTAGTTCGAAGCCTGCAGCCCCTGCAGGGGGAGGCTGGGAGGCCTCCCCAAACCAGAGCTACAGAGTGAGCTCTTGGGCAACGGGGTCGTTTCCTGTCTTACTCTCCAAAGTATCAAACACTGCCTCCACATAAGGGGTGATCAACTGATGAATGAATGAATGCAAGTCCAGCAGACAGCTTGCCAGAAACCCCAAAAGCTTCCTGGACGAGTAAAGAAACTTCTGCTTTACTCATTCCCACAGGACCTGCCTTGGATTCCTGGGGGGGGGCTCTCCTCAACCAACCTCCTCATTTTACCAGCGAGGAAACTGAAGCACAGGGAGGATACAGTCACACAGCTGGTTTGGGAGAAGCCCTGTCCCAGTTCCTTCCCACACCTTACGGGCTTGGAGAGATGCTAGGGGTCTCCAGTTGTCCAGGCATGAAGACCCTCTGTCTAGGTCTCCCCCACCTCCCACCGTGCACACCCCTCACTTGAGGCCTGGTCTTCTCGGGATAGCAGAGAAAGAGACCAAGTGGCTGCAGACGGGGCTGAGGCTGGCTATAGACTTCCCACTTGCAACTGTGGATGGACCTGCGTGGGAGCGAAGCCTCGGCCCACACCAGTTCACACCCCGCCCAGGGTGTGAGACTCACACCCAGCACATCAGCTGGCTGGCAGGCCTGGGTGGGGAGTCCGTGGCAGCAGAGGGCACTTCCTACTGGGGAGATCAGAGAAGGTCCTCCAAAGAAGAAACTCTTTAGCGAGGACACTGAAGGATGGGCAGGCTCCATCCTGGGGCCTGGAACTTAATCTCGGGCAAGTCACTTGACTCTTTCTGCCTCTTCTGTAAAGTGGGCATAATAATATAAGGATTTGATGAAGTCATATATGTAAAGGGCTTAGCACAGTGCCTGGCACATAAACATTGGTTCAACTTTTAATGAAGGCACTCAATAAATATCTGAGAAATTTTTGTTCACATAACCAAAGGCTTGTATTTTAGTTCATTATTATTATGTATTTTAAGA
The DNA here is from genome assembly GCF_002201575.2 of Neomonachus schauinslandi. Lineage (NCBI taxonomy): Eukaryota > Metazoa > Chordata > Mammalia > Carnivora > Phocidae > Neomonachus > Neomonachus schauinslandi. The sequence goes on along the minus strand of NC_058413.1, from coordinate 7,412,467 downwards.
AAAAAATGGTGGAGGGGCACCTGGGTGGCTCAGTCGGTTAAACGTCTGCCTTCGGTTCAAGTCACGATCCCAGAGTCAGAGTCTTGGGATGGAGCCCCACGTCGTCGTCATCAGGCTCCCTGCACAGCGGGGAGTCTGCTTCTGCCCCTCCCCCTGCTCCTTCTCTCTCTCTCTCTCTCTCAAATAAAAAATCTTAAAAAAAAAAGAAAAAAAGGTGGAGTACATGAGGGATGAGATTTTTTTTTTCCTAATGAAATACCTTTTTAGTGGAAAAAAAAAGTGTTGCTGTCCACGTGTAAGCAGCAGCACTTAATATTTGATGTCAGTTGTTCAAAATTTCTCATGCTTCTAAAGGACTATTAATAACAGATGGGAAATTAGGATTCTCTGCATTCTTAGTTTTCTAAATGATCTAACTCAAGCTTAAGTTACTGGCAAGTCTAGAGCGTAACAGCTTTAGGCACAGCTGGATCATGATGCCCAAACTATGTCATCAGGAGCGAGCGTCTCACCCTCACTCTTCTAGTAAGATGGCCACGAGGAGGGCGCATCCCTCCACCCCCCGCCACTTTCCCAGAGGCTCCCACAAAGGGCCAGGACTTGGTTTGGCTTAAGTCACGTGGCTATTCCTGACATCAGTCACTGTGGCCAGGAGATAAAGTAAGATAGGCCAGGCAGGGGTCTCAGGCCCATCCTGGAGCTCAGGAGAAGGGGTCAGCCCTGTTTTAACTCTAGGGACTGGGGGTGAGGGAAGGGCAACCCCCATAGGGCTGTTGGCGGGAGAAGGGGTAACAGATACTGGGCTGACGCCACCACCTTGGCTCAGATTCAGACATGAGGAAGCTGCTGCTAGAGATGCATCCCTTGGTGGAGTCACATTCACCAGGTGGGATGGACTCCATGCCCCCACGTCTGACACCAACCCTACACCCTCTCTTTCCTTTGCTTCACAGGGACCCATGGGTGGAAAAGCGGAGGCCTGCTGAGGGAAAGATTCCAAATGAACCGAATGCTGGGCAGGGACTAGGGCAGCGACATCGTGGGGACTCCCCAGGGCTGAGGGAGGAAAAGACTGACTTTCACTTCAGCACAGCACCCTGTGAACACTCATCCCAGCTGCAATCTGCAAATAGCCGGGCTTCCCAGGAACTGGGTGACTTCACCAGGGCTCAGTGACGCTTTCACTGCTCAGCTATCAGTGGGAGCTGGGGCAGGGTGCCCAGCCCTCGTCCTGCTGGGCCCTCTGCTGCCCCCAAAGCTTTGTGCTTCTGATTTTCTGTTCCTTGAACATACACGTCTTTCCCGGAAGCAGACTCAAACTTTTGGGAGTGGGCAGGGAGTATAAATAATTAACAGCTGAGCGCTAGAGTCAGCAAACCTCCCAGGGCTTCGCAGGATGTGGCCCTGGTGACTGCAGCTCCTGGATTTTCCAGGTGGTCCAAGTCCCAGACAGGCTAGGGTTCAAATCCCTGCTCTGCCACTTCCAGCTGTGTGACCTTAGACACGGCCCATGGTTTCTCTGGGCCTCAGTTTCCTTGTCTGTAAAATGGGGACAATACCCTTGCTTTGCCAGCGCTGTCATGATGACAGAAACCACGGATGGAAAGCAGTCACCAGGGGCACCTGGGTGGCTCAATGGGTTAAGTGTCTGACTCTTGATTTCGGCTCAGGTCATGATCTCAGGGTCCTGGGATCGAGCACCTCGTCGGGCTCTGAGCTTAGTGTGGATTCTACTTGAGATTCTCTCTCTCCCTCTTTTTCCCTCTGCCCCTCCCTCTGCCCACATTCTCTCTCTCAAAATAAATGAAAAGAAAATGTTAAAAAAAAAGAGAGAGAAAGCAAGCAAGCAGTCACCAGCAAGTTCCCTCTTGTCCCAGCGTCCCTGGCTGGCTCTCCCTTGTCACATCTCCTCTGCCTTCTGCACATAGCAGAGAGGCCCATGCTGGGGACCCTGCTAAGATCCTAGACACTAGAGAGGAAGGGCTGTCACCCTGGCCTTTGAGGGAGCCTCTCCACTCCCCAAATGGCTCTCCCTCATTTTATCTTTGGTGCTGGACACCAGGAAGGCCTTGCTCTGAGGCTAGTGGGGCAGGGTCATGAGCCAGAGCCTGGAGGGCGGAAGTGGGTGGGATATACAAGCCCAACTCAGCATGGCCAATGTCCCCCAAGCAAGAGACAAGAGAGCACTTGCCTTGGCTGACCCATCCCAAGTACTGTACCAAGGGTGCCAAGAGCTTTGGCAAGGCAGCTTGGCCATAAGTCGTGGTCAGAAGATTCTGGAGATTGTCCATCCGGTCTCCTTGCTTTATGGGTGGGGAAAGTAAGGTTCGGCGAGAGAAGGGGACTTGGCCAAGTGCAAGGAGATGGCAGAATCCGGCTGACAGGTTCTGCCACAGCCCCAGCAGGCTTTTACCATCGTGCTCTTCTTGATCCAGCTCAGGGCTTCTGGCTCTGGAGCAGAAATAATGAGGACACAGAGCACCCTCAGGCAGATGGGGAACGTTCCTCCTTCCTGTGGAGGAAACCCGCTGTGGGTCTGCAAGGGAAAGACTGCTGACCCACGGTGAAGTACCCATGAGGATGGGGCCTCCCACAGGTCCCGGGCCAGGGGTCCTGAAGCTGAAGGGGGTCCCCATGCAGAAGAAAGCCTAGGAAAGGGTCCCAGGAAAACTGGATCTACCGGTAGCTCACGTGCTACCAAGCACAGGGCCTCAGGCAGGCTTGTGCCCTCTCTGGGGCTCAGTTTTCTCATATGTAACGTGAAAGAATGTGACAACTCACCTTTCAGGGCCCCTCTTGCTGTGGCTGGAGGCTGGGGCTGGCCTGAGGCTTTCTGGGAGATGGACACCTTGCAGCCTGGGGAGTCTGTGCCATTTAAGAGAACAGAGGGGGCTTTCTATCAGACAAGGGGACACTGAACTGAGGGTGGGTACGTGGGCTCGGGAGGTCTGGGCCCTCTCCTGGTACTGCCACCTGCCTGACTCCCACTCTAGGCCTCAGCTCCCCGGGTGCCCAGGAGACGCCCTTTTCAGTGTGGGCCGCTCTGGGAGTTGGCCTCTGGGGGACCTCAGCAACCAAGGTCTGGAGGCCGAGAAGCCTAATGGTTAAGAATAAGGCCGACAGGGCTCAGCTGCTTTCTGGCTGAGTGAGCTGCTAGGAAGCAGTTAACAGACCCTCTGCCTCTGTCCCCTTTACTCAACAGATATTTACTGAGCATCCACTACGTGGCAGGCCCTGCTCTAGGTGCTGGGAGACATCTGATTAAAGAAAAAAAAATATATATGGGCGCCTGGGTGGCTCAGTGGGTTAAGCATCTGCCTTGGCTCAGGTCATGATCCCAGGTTCCAAGTTGGGCTCTCTGCTCAGCAGGGAGTCTGCTTATCCCTCTTCCTCTGCCCTCCCCTTCTCCACCCCCGACTCATGCTCTCTCTCTCAAATAAATAAATAAAATCTTTTTTTAAAAAAAGTATTAAGGGTGCCTGGGTGGCTCAGTTGGTTAAGCAACTGCCTTCGGCTCAGGTCATGATCCTGGAGTCCCTGGATCGAGTCCCGCATCGGGCTCCCTGCTCGGCGGGGAGTCTGCTTCTCCCTCTGACCCTCCCCCCTCTCATGTGCTCTCTCTTTCATTCTCTCTCTCTCAAATAAATAAAACCTTTAAAAATAAAATAAAATAAAATAAAATAAGTATTTAAAAAAGAATCCAGATTTAACACCAGAGGTGGATAATCGGGGAGGGGGAGAGGGAGGAAGGTTGTCCAAAGATACCAACTTCCAGTTGCAAGATAACTAAGTACTGGGGACGTAATGTGTGACCCCAGGCCCATAGCTAACAGTGCTGCACGAGGTATAGGAAAGTTAAGAGAATAAATCCTAAGGGTTCTCATCACAAGAATTTTTTTTCCTTTTTTTCTCCTTTACTGTATTTACATGAGAAGATGGATATTAGCTAAACCTATTGCAGCAATCATTTCACCACATACTTAAATGAAACCATCATGCTGTACACCTTAAACTGATACAGTGACGTAGGTCAATTCTTTTGCGATAAAACTGGGGGAAAGAAATCCAGATCCCTGCCCTTTGAAGCTTTCATCCAAGGGTGGATGGAGGGGTGGGGGAGGATAAATGTAACAACATAAAGGAATTATAGAGGCTGCAGAAGGCCTTAAGTGTCATGGGGGAATACAGAGCAAAGTAAAGGATTTAGGGAATGTGGGTGGGGGATTAAGGGGTTTCAGATTAAAACCTGGGCACCCCCCCCCACCATGGTGCAGCACAGTCAGGGTGAGCCTCAGTGAGACATTCGAACAAAAAAAAAATTTTTTTTTTTTTGAGACATTGGGTATTTGAGCAAAGAATAGAAGAGAGGGAGGTGACCCGGAAGTGTGGGTTAGGGGCAGTGGGAACGTGCCAGTGTGTTGGGGGATTCGTAGGTGGAGGGGGAGGAGTAGGTGATGGGGGAGAGAGCCTCGTGGGCCATTCATACAGGCCTTACGAGCTGCCGGAGACCTCGGGCTCTAACTCTGGGAGATACAGGGAGCACCCAGCAGACAGGGCAGGGCTTTGAGCAGAGGAGGGACAAAATCTGAGCACAGGATAAAAACGTCCCTCTGCCTTGGGGAGAAGGAACAGGAAAATGGTGGGAGGGAGAGGCTGTGGTAGTGATGGGGCGGGTGGAGCCCCTCCCTGGCTCCTGCGTCAAGTAAGGAGAAGAGCAGAACCTGCCCCTCAGGTGGCCGAGCTAAGGCACAGCCACTGTGCACCCCGCCAGCCCGTGCACCCCGCCAGGCGCCGTGGCAACGAGAAGCCCACAGGCACAGGTGAGGTGAATGTGTTTGTTGGAAGAGCTCAGGTTCTCAAGCCCCTTCCCCACTCCGAAGGTTCTGGAAAAGCCTGAGGATGTCATGTGCCCTTGGATGGATGATGAAGGTGTGCGCAAACAGCTTGTTTTGTCATCTGTAAGTTGGAGAAGATACCTCCTCTGCCTCCCACATGAGGCAGCTGGGCTAAGGCCTGGAATGAGGACGCATGAACACTCTGGCTGTGGCCGGCACCTCGTACACACCCACTGGGGACAGGGCTTTTCCTGGATCCTTACGGTTTACAGGAAGATCAGGGGTGGGGAGTACTAGAACAGGCCAGGGCAGAACTGTGGTCTGGAGGCCGTGGCCATTCCAGGGATTAGGTTGCACACACTCAAGCTTCCAGTTCTTTGTTTACTGATTAGTAGGACAAAGCCTACACTTGGGTATGCTGCCACCAAGTGCTGGTTAGTGCTTCTGTCATGTGCTGGTGCTCCACAGATGGGTCTCACCAGAGAAAAACAGGCTTCCTTTTACCAAAACTGTAACTTTAAACAACGTCCATGAACATTATACTTTAGAAGAATCAAATAGAAAATTCATCTAGGACAAGCTTAAAAATAAATATTTATATACACAAATAAATAAATAGGATACCTAGGTATGGTTCTTGCCAGTGCTTAATGACCAGCAATTTGATTCAGGCGGGGTCTTTTCCCCGGCTTGCTGTTGTTCCGGGATAAAAAGAGTTGTTACTTTTATGATTATAAAGGTGATACATGAAATGTATTGCTGACTCAAAAAGGCTACACCACTTACAATTAAAAATTAAAATGCGAAAATTTCCTCCCCAGACATTGGGTAAACACGCATGCCTTTTTAAAAGGCATCTAGAACTCTGTCCTCCAGCTACAATCCACTTACTTAGCCTCCAGAAACTCTCCCTTCAACAGCAGGTTTCACAGCTGACAGGATTTGGTATTTCAATTTCCCGATTCTCTCTCGTGAATATATACATATTCACAGTTATATATAGCTACAGCTCTAGAGATCTTTCCAGTTTTCTTCCAAAGGTATTCCCTAAAGATTTTACTTCCTTAAGAGCACCCTTTCTTCCTCTCAATAAGGCAAATGAAAATACTGCCTGTCACTCACCAGGCCCCTGCCCTTGTCTTTAAAAGCCCTCTGCCCCTCCTCTCCACCCTCCAGTCTAGATTTCTAGCTATAGGCAATTATTATTTTTTTAAGATTTTATTTATTATTTATTTTAGAGAGAGAGCAAGAGAGAGAACATGCGAGGTGGGGGGGGCAGAGGAGGAGGGAGAGGGAAAGAATCTCAAGCAGACTATATACTGAGATCATGACAGGAACCCAAACCAATTGTCCAATGCTTAACTGACCGAACCACCTAGGCGCCCCCAGGCAATTATTATTCAAAAGTTAAATACAGGGCTGCCTGGGTGGCTCAGTCGGTTAAGCGTCTGCCATGGGCTCAGGTCATGATCCCAGGGTCCTGGGATCAAGCCCCACATCGGGCTCCTTGCGCAGCGGGGAGTCTGCTTCTCCCTCTGCCTGCCGCTCCCCCTGCTTGTGCCCACGCTCTCTCTCTCTGACAAATAAATGAGTAAAATCTTAAAAAAAAAAAAAAAAAAGGTTAAATACAGTTACATCCTGGCCTACTATTTCACAGAGCTCCCAGGTTTTTGTTTTTTTTATTGCTATCCATTACAATCCTACCCTGTGGCCCGTGGGAAGCTACAACAGCTTTGCACAGGGCAGGGCTTTCATCCTGACATTTAAACAAGGATTTCAGTACTAGTGGTAGTCATAAAGTAAAACAATCCAGATGTGCTTAAGGTAATGGTTTTAAGTTTCCCTCAAACCTACTCCAGAGTTAACAGTTGAATTGCAGTGATTTTCAAACTTTCATGACTAGGACTCTCACTAAGAAGTACACATGTACATATAAATATCTGGATTTTGGGGGCGCCTGGGTGGCTCAGTTGGTTAAGCAAATGCCTTTGGCTCAGGTCATGATTCTGGAGTCCTAGGATTGAGTCCCGCATCAGGCTCCTTGCACAGCAGGGAGTCTGCTTCGCCCTCTGACCCTCTCCCCTCTCATGCCCTCTCTCACTCTCTCTCTCAAATATTTTAATAAAATCTTTAAAATAAATAAATAAATATCTGGATTTTCCGACAAACATGACTTACCTTTACTCCAAGGCAGCGATATTGTCTAGTGTGTTCATTCCATGTAATTTTTTTTGCTAATGCTGCTAGGCTGAACCATATGAAACTGACATCTTTGTAGTCAAAACGGTAAAACATGGGCGATTTCATACAGCTCAACTAATTTGTGACACTAAAGTAGTTTCACATTCTGCTTAAGGGGCTGCATCCTGTAGGAAAACATTGTTTCATGGGTCATTGTTCTTACTGTTATTTTTAATATTAAAATGGCATTGAAGGGGCACCTGGGTGGCTCAGTCGTTAAGCGTCTGCCTTCGGCTCAGGTCATGATCCCAGTGTCCTGGGATCGAGCCCCGCATCGGGCTCCCTGCTCAGCGGGAAGCCTGCTTCTCTCTCTCCCTCTCCCACTCCCCCTGCTTGTGTTCCCTCTCTCGCTGTGTCTCTCTCTGTCAAAAAAATAAATAAAGGGGCGCCTGGGTGGCTCAGTTGGTTAAGCGACTGCCTTCGGCTCAGGTCATGATCCTGGAGTCCCGGGATCGAGTCCCGCATCGGGCTCCCTGCTCAGCAGGGAGTCTGCTTCTCCCTTTGACCCTCCTCCCCCTCATGCTCTCTGTCTCTCATTCTCTCTCTCTCAAATAAATAAATAAAATCTTTAAAAAAAAATTAAAAATAAATAAATAAATAAAATAAAATCTTAAAAAAAATAAAAAATAAAAAAATAAAATGGCATTGAAAAAAAAAAATTTTTTTTTCACTTAACATGGCATGACATCTTTCCATGCAGGTACATTATGCTTCATCTCGCCCTTCTCAAAATCTTCATGGGATCCACCACACAGGTGTACCCCAGCTTAGGTAACTGATTCCCACTGAAGGCACTTAGATTTTTTCCCATGTCTTGTTGTTCCAAACCCTGCCACAGTGAACTTCCTTGTCATACACGTTCACGTGCTGGTGCTGGAATTTCTGAAGCACAGATTCAGGGAGGCAGGATGGCAGGCATCTTGTGATCTTAGTTGTGTCTCAAAGACTTTGAATAGGAGTTAGGCTCACTTTCTTCCCTTGCGTGTGCTTGGTGGAAGGTAAACTGTACTGACCCAGGGGGCTCAGCCAGGCACCCTGTTCTGTCCAGCCCTCATCTGTCCACAACCTTCTTCTGCAGGACTGGAAGCTCAGGCTTGCTCCAGACTTCTCCCTCTCTAGACCAACCCTATGGAGAGCCCCGGAAAAACAGGGCATTTTACTGTCAACCAGACCTGAGTTTCAACTGCTGCCCAAGCTCCTTTTAAATTCTCTGGACTTCACTGTCACATCTACAAAAAGGAAACAAACCTCCCCAGGTTGGTGGGAGGATGAAGTAGAAAACGTGGAGTGCTTTGTAAACAATTCACAGAAATCAGCCATTATCTTCAGCTGGTGAGGGACTGTTCTTTCCCAAGCAGGAGAGAAAGCCCGCTCTGTGTTGTCTACTCACATTTACCCTGGTAGTGGGCTGGGGGTAGGGCTCAATGTAAGACAATAAGCTTAGCTCCCCCCTTCTGAGTTTACAATTTACCTAGTCCCTGCCCTCATTCTCTTCACTTCTTCAGGACTTGAGCGCTGAGGTAAAGAACCAAACTCTTGGACGAAGTCATTCATTCAACAACAAATATTTAATGAGTACGTACTATATGCCAGTCACAGTGTAAGCGTCATGTGCACCTCAATATTCTCACTGGCAAAATGAAAAACAGTGCTTCTCAACGGAGAAACGACGGGCATCCTGGGCGGGACAATTCTTTGCGCGGGTCTGCCCCCTACCTTCAAAACGACAGGGACTGTACCTTGCAATTGGGACAACCCAAAAATGTCCCCGCACATTTCGAAACGGCCCCTAGGGGGCATTTTCGCCCGCGATGAAGAATCCCCGGCCCACCCCCGACGAGTCCAGGAGACAGGGAAAGGGGGAGGCCCTCTAACTGGCAGGTTGAGGATGATGCCGAGGTCCACGACGAGCAGGATCTGGACCATGTTTCCGGGGAACGGGGCCCCGAACGAGCTTGTCAACCTCCTTGGGGCTCTGGATTTCGACTCCCGAGTCAGAACTCCTACTCCCATGCAGCCAAGACACAATCCGGGTTTCCGTTCCCAGCCGAGCCTAGGTTCCTGGGGAGGAAGGAATGGCGGTACCCTCGTCCCCCAAACCCTCGGGAAGCGAAGAGTTAACGCTGGTGGCCCCGCAGAAGCCCCCAGCGCCGCTAGAGGGACCATCTCAGGGGCACCTCCGGGCAGCTTCGCGGTCACGTGGGAGGAGGGCGGGACCAAACGAGAGGCCTGCCAATAGGCTGCGCTGTCGGTGGGCGTGATAGCCAATAGGAGCAGGGAGAGGGGTCCCGGGACTAGGAAGAAACGGCGGCCGGGAGGGGGCTACAGGGACCATGGGGCTTCTGACCATTCTGAAGAAGATGAAGCAGAAAGAGCGGGAGCTGCGACTGCTCATGCTGTATCCTCCCAGACGCCGGAGCCGCGAGGGTAGCGGGGGGCGGGGGGGGGGCTCCCCATCGGGCAGTTGGTGCCAGGCGCCCCCTACCGGGCGCGGGGTGCGCGGCCGGCGCGTACCAACTGCCCATTGTGCGTCACGCACGTGGGCCCTACCAATCGCCCCGGCGGGGGGCCGGGAGGAGGCCGTACCACTGGCTCGGGGCGGGGGGGGGGGGACTCCGTCCCCAAGGCTAAAGGTGAGGGCCTAAAGGCGCAGCGGCCCGACCGGATGTCCCTATGTAGGGAGGGAGGGGGTCCCGGAGGCGACTCGGATGTCACTGGCTCGAGCGTGAGGCCGCTGTCCTCCCTGCCTCTGACCTTCCTCCCCCCCTCTGACCTTCCTCCCCCCATCCGAGGGTGCCAGGCCCCGGCCCCGCCCTCAAGGTCGGAATCTCGGGGGCGTGCGAGCCCCGCCCTGGGCTCCTAGGGGAGGCGGGTGTAGACCGCGCGGGGTGTTTTTCCCGTGTGTCCAGTTTCTCGTCTCTGACCGCACGGCCGGTCGGTATCCCCCCCCCAACGGCGACTGTCGGCTTGTGGCCCAAGGGCCCCACGGACCCTCTGAGTCCCGTTAGCGGGCGTCTGCACTCTTTCCCCCTCCTCTGTGCCAGGCCCGATCGGGACTCTGCGATCCCAGAGGGGGCGGGTCTCACCCGGAGCTCCCCTAGCAGGGCAGAGAAGACATTTAAGTGCGCAGATAACTTTACAATATTCACATCATGTCTGTTTTAAAGAGGTCAGAGAAAGGCACAGAGAATTCACTCATCCAATTAAATATTTATTGAGTGCCTACTGTGTGCTCGGCACTGTCCTAGGGGCTGCGGTAAAACAGCAAAACAGATCCTTAACCGTCATGGACGGTCTATAATGCTGTGGGGAGAAAGATATTAACAAAGCAAATAGGTAAAATGTATAGGATGCATTAAGAAGAATGCAGTTTAAACAAGGTCAAAGAAGGCCACACTGAGAAAGTGACAGTTGAGTAAAGACTAGGAGGTGAGGGATGAACCATGTAGATACCTGGGGAAATTTGTTTAAGCGAAAGGAACAGCAAGTGCAAGGTCTGGAAGGAGGAACTCAGCTGGTGTGTTAAAGGAATGTCAAGGAGGGCCGTGTGGCTGGAGAGAGTGTGCAAGGAGATTAGGACAGAGCGGGGACAGAAGAGCCACCTCATGTAGGGCCTTTTTGTTCTTGGATTTTCCTTAAAATGAGAATTGCCGAGGGGAAGCGGGATCAGAGAGTAGTTGCTGCACTACAGGCGAGATGGGATGGTGGCATAGACCAGGACGGAAGCAGTGGGGTGATGGAAGTTGGGGGACCTTCTGACCCGAGGCCCAGCAGGTATCGCTGCTGGATTGGACTCGAGTGTGAGAGGGAGAGTGAAGTCAAGCCTGACTTCTAGGTTTCTGGCCTGAGCAGTGCAAAGAATGAGGAACCACTTGCTGAGATGGGGCAAGGGGCAGGGAGCAGGTTCAGAAAGATGGGTTTGGCCATGCAAGATGCCTCTGAGACATCCTGTAAGTGTCAGATGGGCAGCTGCATAGAGGGACTGAGTCCAGAGGAGCAGCTGGGTGGGATGTGTGCATTTGGGAGTCATCAGCAAAGAGATGGTATTTGAAGCCGTGATCCTGGGTGAGAGGACTAAGGGATGAGTATGGACGGAGAACTGAGGTGTACCTGGGTAAGAGGTCAGGGCGATGGGAACCAGGTAAGGGAGTGGAGGAAGGGGCAGGCCACTCCGTCAGGTGCTTCTGATGGAGAGGAAGCTGGGGGGCTGAGGACTGCCCAGCCAGAGCACAATGTGAGGTCTTTAGGGACCTTGGCAAGAGCAGTTTCAGGGAAACAGTGGGAGCAAAAGTCTCATGGGTTCAAGAAAGAGCAGGACGGAAATGGGAGAGGGTGAGTATGGAGAGGTTTTGAGGAGGTTTGCTATAAAGGGAAGGAAATAAAGGGATCAAGAGAGGGTGTGGTTTGCTTCTCCTAAGGTGAGAGAGACACCAGCTTGTCAGCTGATGGGAATGATCCAGTGGATGATGGGGCTCGGAGGTGGGGGGGTGTATCGGAGGCAAAGTCTGGGTCTCCGGAGAGCTTTTGTCATCCTCATTCTACTGGTTTGAGTCACCTGGGCCCCCTCCCAGCTGCAAGCCTTCTTAAGTGTTAGAAGGATGGGATTGGGGGGAGGAGGGTTCTTTCCAGCTGCTGAACTCCCCCCCTCACTTAGCAGCAAAGGGTTTGGAACATTCCAGAAAAAGAAAGGTGAGGGTGGCTCCCTCCAGATACTTACTCTTGCTCTTCCCACTGTTTAGAAGGCTCTTCCCTTAGTCCTTTGGAAAGCTGTCTCCTCCTTGTAGTTTGGGTCTCAGCTCGAGACCCTGAGAGAGTTATCTGAGCTAAAGAAAGCTCCTGTGGAGGCCCCCTCCGAAAGCCTCTTAGCTGTATTTCTTACACTCCCCAGGAGCTGACGGTGCCTTTTTCTCATTTGTTTGCACTCTATCGATGGTCTCTGTACTTGAATAGGAGTTGCCCAACGGTGGGGACTTAGGCTCTGGGGTACCCCCAGCACCAGAAGAGGGCCCGGCACATAGTAAGCATTCGATAAATATTGTAAACTACGGGACCTTTGGTTAGGTAGAGATGAGCACTCTTCGATCCTTTCCCATCGAGCGTGGGCCAATAAATTGTGTGTCAGGCGCGTGCTCAACTAATGTGCTCCCTGGTGGGAACTGACTCGTCCCCTAAAAGAGGGGCACTGGGATGACGTCACCACCCTGCAGAGCACGGGGACTTCCCCTTAACCTGCTGTGCTCCAGCGGCCTGGACAACGCTGGGAAAACCACCATTCTCAAGAAGTTCAATGGGGAAGACATTGACACCATCTCCCCGACGCTGGGCTTCAACATCAAGACCCTGGAGCACCGAGGGTGAGCGGGGACCCTGTGGTGGGCTGGCCCCGGCGCAGGGCAGGGAGCGCGGGTGAGGGGCCAGGCTGACCCTCTCGCCACCCCCCTTCCCGCCCAGATTCAAGCTGAACATCTGGGATGTGGGCGGCCAGAAGTCCCTGAGGTCCTACTGGCGGAACTACTTCGAGAGCACGGACGGCCTCATCTGGGTGGTGGACAGCGCTGACCGCCAGCGCATGCAGGACTGCCAGCGGGAACTACAGAGCCTGTTGGTGGAGGAGGTGGGCAGGGCGCCAGGCTAAGCAGGGGAAGCCAGGCTTCCAACAGCAGCCGGGCCCCGAGGCTTGGTGCCCATGCGTGGATGTGTGAACACCTTCCTCAGCGGATGCCCTGAGGGCCACCTGGGGCGGGGTCTCCTGCTCCACAGAGCCTCACCAGGTGCCCAGCACCCTTGGCGAGGCAGAGACCGCCCTTACGCTTGGTCCCAGGGAGCCCCACAGTGCTGTGGGCAGGACGTTTTGTGAATGGAGACCTGGGGTCCTGTTCCTTTGATGTCACTGCTCTTCAGCACCCTCAGCTTCAGGTCCTGCACCTTGAATGGGGCTTTAGGGAGGATGACTCGAGGCCAGTGTGTGAAGCTTTGGGAGGCAGTGGATCCTGACTCAGGAGTTGGACTCTTTGCTGTGTAACCGCAGGCAAGATGCTTAACCTCTCTGAACCTCCACTTCCTCACTTCTCAGTGGGCATTAGAATTAGGGTGATCTTATAACTTACTATCTGGCCCCAAACGCTTCCCTTTAAATAAAATTTTAGATTTACAGAGAAGTTGCAAAGACAGTGAAGAGATACCCCATATACTTTCCATCCTGCTTCCCCTGATGGTAACATTATACGTAACCACAGTGCATTTGTCAAACCGAAGAAGTGAACATTGGCAAATTACTCTTAACTACAGATTCTATTTAGGTTTCACCAGTTTTTCCATTAATACCCTTTTTCTGTTCCAGGTTTTGATCTGGGTTACTACACTTGCATCTAGTTGAAAACCAGGTCACTTTTTCTTTTTTTTTTAAAGATTTTATTTATTTATTTGACAGAGAGAGACACAGTGAGGGCAGGAACACAAGCAGGGGGAGTGGGAGAGGGAGAAGGAGGACTCCCGCGGGGCAGGGAGCCCGATGTGGGACTCGATCCCAGGACCCCGGGATCACGACCTGAGCCGAAGGCAGACGCCTCAAGACTGAGCCACCCAGGTGCCGCCCAGGTCACTTTTAAGAACAAAAGAGGGACTTGTTAATAATTACACAGGGACAACAGACATAAACAGGACTGTTCTGGGCACACAGGGACGCGGTCATCTGGTCTAGCACTAGCCACCTCCAGTGGGTGCCAAGCAGGTCCAATGAGATCATGGCTGTCTGGGCTCAGCCCTCAGCCTGGCACCTCGAGGCCCTTTATCAGGCCCAGATGCACCTACCTACCTGGAGGGACTCCCGGTCAGGAACACATGTGGAAGTAACCGGAAGCCGAGGCAGAGAGTGAGGCCTGGTAGTGAACAGTGAAAGCGCTACATGACCTTGGAAGAGGGAAAGGTCACTCCCAGCAGACCCTATGGCCCCGGGATGATTGCATTCTTTGTACAGGTTGGGTCATCACATGGGACAATCTAGAACCAGAGGGCTCAGGAATCATCTTGTCCATCACCCCCTCCCCATTTATGGAGGAAGAAACTGAGGCATGGAGAAGAGAGGTGCCCGCTGGGCCCCAGCCTAGGGCTCCCTCCCTGCCCCCCCTCCCATGTATGGCTGGACTCACAGGCCATGTCCACACTCCCTACCCGACTTGGGCCTCTTATACCACCCCGGGGCCTTGCCCTGATTTTCCAGGCTGATCTCTGACCCCACCTAATTTGGGTGATTACAGGAGGGGCCGGGCTGCCCTCTGAGCCCCCCACTCCCCCCCCCTCATTTCTCTCCCCCAGCGCCTGGCTGGAGCCACCCTCCTCATCTTTGCCAACAAGCAAGACCTGCCCGGAGCGCTGTCCTCTAACGCCATCCAGGAGGTGAGTCCAGGCCTTAGTACAGGCCCATGGAGGAGAACGGGCACGCATTTCTTGGTTAACTTACTTCAGAAGCAAGTATTAGCTCCTCGCGTGGCAGGACCTGTGGTGGACACTGGAGGTTGACTGAGAAGAGCTAGGTCACTCGGCCAGTTAAGCAGACAAGTCAGGATCTCAGCGCAGGCCTGTGGGACCCCAAATTGTGTCCTGCCTCCTACTTGAGAGGCAGGATTGTTGTTCTCCTCAGTAAACTGGCCAGCAATCCCTGGCTCCCTGGGCCTTGGGAGGAATGGATGGGAGGACGATTGTGGGGCGCAGAGCACAACAGATGCTCAGGAGCCCACGTTGCTATGCTGTTACTAAGGGGGGTGTGGTGGTGTACCCAGAGCCCAGGTGCCCCCAGGACCTGACAGATCTTCACCAGGGAGACTTCCCCAGGAGACTTCTGGGGGCCCTGGGGGGAGAGCCGGGAGGGGGGAGGGGCTGTGAGCGGCAGGGCCCGCGGTCACTGGGGCCCACCCCCCTCTTCCGCCCTTCCAGGCCCTGGAGCTGGACTCCATCCATAGCCACCACTGGTGCATCCAGGGCTGTAGCGCTGTCACCGGGGAGAACCTCCTACTCGGCATTGACTGGCTCCTGGATGACATTTCCAGCCGCATCTTCACGGCCGACTGAAGCGCTCCGGATGCCCCCCACCTCACAGTCCAGCCCCGCCCCCGCCCCCAGCCCTCATCAGGCACCATCCCTGGGGGAATGGGAGTCAGCCAGCCTGGCGAACACCCCCAACCCCGCGCCAAAAGCTGCCGCTCTGTGGCCCGCCAGCTCCCGTGGCTGGAGGGCTGCCGCCCTGGCTCCCGATGCAGCCCGCCCGCAGCCTCCGTCCGGAGAGGAGGGAGAGGAGAGGGCCGGGCCCGGGAGGCGGCCGCCTCTGCTGCTACCAAGGCTGTGGGCCTCATCCTTTGCTCAGCCATGAGAATAAACCGTTCCTTGCCCCAGTTCCTGGTGGAGTCATTTGTTGCTTCCCCAGCTCTCCGAGACCTGCCCCCCGGGAGCCCGCAGGGTAGCAGGGCACCGAAAGGGACAGATCGTTCCAGTCAGAGGGTTCACTGCTGCTGTGTCACAGGGACACACGAAGTGTTACAGAAGCACGGGACAGGGCTGCAACTAATTCCGTTTGGAAGGGTCCTGGCAGACTTCCCGGAGGAGGTGACATTGACGTTGGGCAGGAAGGCTAAGTAGAAGTTCTCTGTGTAGAGGAAGGGGGTGGACAGTTCACTAGAACAGTAAATAAGAAGGGACACAGCCCCACATCAGGGCTCATGATTTGCTGAAGGGAATACGGGCTGAATTTCAGCTCCCAACTCCCCACCGTAGCCAGGAACCCACAGGCAGCAGGCAGCGCTGGCTCAAGCAGTGGAACCCATGTGACCGAGAAATGAAGCTCAAGGGCTCTTGGGAAGTGGGGAGGGGAGAGGACTCGGGTGTAAGGACGTGAGCGTCAAGCAGGGCTTGCTAACCGAGCAGAGCGCGGAAGGGTCCTTCTCTGAAGACTAAGGCGCTCTCTGAAGCAGGGTTGCCCCGCAGGTGACCCGACAGATGGGTGTTTTCACAGGGCCCCCTGCTGTGGTCCTACTGGGGGCTGCTTACTCTGTTGGGTTCTGTTCAAAGCACTCCCCGGTATCATCACATTGAAGAACAGCCCTGAACAGTACAGACTCTCCAGATCCCGTCTATAGGGGAACTGAGCCTCCGGGAGGGAGGTTATGTGACTTGCTCAAAGCCACCAGCTAGGAAGTAGGGAAGCTGGCATTTGGACCCAGCACATTTTGCTCAAAGCCACCAGCTAGGAAGTAGGGAAGCTGGCATTTGGACCCAGCACATTTAACCACTATGCCATACTATTCTAGGTTTTTGTCTCTCTGCTCAAAGCTCAGATGGCAGAGAGAGGAGGCCTAATGTGTCTAATGAGGAAAGAGTCGTTTTCCCAAGGAAACGGTGAGGAAGAGATGCCAAGAGTTGCTCCTAAACTAGCACTAGGATCCCTTCCTGGAGACGTACAGATGTGTGCAAAATCTGGGCTCTAAGACAGAAGAAGGGAAATTGATATTGGGTAAACCACCTTAGAACACAAACTGTCCTTCAAGGTGGAAAATTAAAACCGCCTGCCCTGTCCTCTGTGCAAGACAGACGGTGTCGTCCCCGTGCTACCCAAGCCCTGCGGTGAGTGAACAGACCCAGGCTCCCAAGCCAAAGCCCAGCCCTGCCACTCACTGGATGATGCTGAACAAGTGTCTCGCGTGTTTGTGCCTCAGTGTCCCCCTCTGGGGAAAGATAAGGCACCTACCTGCAAAGGGCGGGACAAGGACCAAATGGGTGAGTGTCTTGTGTGTCATTGTATAATGTTAGCTATCATGTTCAGTATTTGAACCGGTAGGAGCTCAAGCAGATCCAATCAACGGGAACTCAGCCATCTACTGATCCGGATGAGCCACCCCAGGGGTCAAGTCCTCCTGGGGGCCCTTAGTCAGCAGCATCCTTGATTTAAAGAGTGAATTCTGCATGGTTGGAGACAAGGAAATAGCAAGGTTATACTCATTACCAAGGCCTGTGGATGGGGGATCTGAGCTGTGGCAGCAAGTCTGCGTCCTGTGGTCAACCCGGTGGGGGTGGGAATGTGGGGAGCCAGATTGGCAGCTGTGCATTTGCAGCTCTCCTCTCTCCTCCTGCCGGCTAAGAGGGCTCTTCTGTTTGCTTCTCCTGGTGATGGAAATAGTGAAGTTGGTGTCTGAAGGCCGGGGGACAAACTGATCTAGATAGGAATGGGCTTGGAGGGGACAGGGCGAAAGAAGAGAAAATGGAGAGAATTGGGAGCTGCAGGGTCAGGGAGGGAGGGAATGATGGGCAAGAAGAAGACTTGGGGCCAGTCTTGCCAGGAGAGCTTGAGAGAGCAGAGGTGATGTCTAGGGCGCCTGGGTGGCTCAGTTGGTTAAGCGACTGCCTTCGGCTCAGGTCATGATCCCGGGGTCCTGGGATCGAGTCCCGCATCGGGCTCCCTGCTCTGCGGGGAGCCTGCTTCTCCCTCTCCCACTCCCCCTGCTTGTGTTCCCTCTCTCGCTGTGTCTCTCTCTGTCAAATAAATAAAATTTAAAAAAAATCTTTAAAAAAAAAAAAAGAAGTGATGTCTAAAAGGGGTCTCTAGAGGTGCGTGTTGTTCAAGGGGCCGCCACCCCATCTAAGCCTCCTCTCAAACACCTCCTGGATAATCTACCCTGTGTCTGAGCTTCCATGAGTCTCATTTGGGAGTTGGCTTTGTCTCTTTCTGGAAACTGGCCATACAGTGTCCACTATAAGAGCGGCCGCTTCACCCACACTACCACTTTGAAGCTTCACAACCTGGTTGTTGTGGTATTGGTCAGGGTCCTTGGCGGCCTGTCCCAGACAGGGACCACAACTGTCTTCAGCAGAAAGGATGGTTCTTGGAAGGATACTAAGAACTCATAGCATCCCGATGGAGGTCTCAGGATGCTGGACATCAGGTTTGGAAAAAAGAGTGCCCAGAGGCTGGGCAGCTCAATCCGCAGCCAACACTGCACATCAGGAACAAACTATTGCCCTTGCCAGGCACTGTGCCCTCTGTCCCTCACTCAAGAAACTCAAGATTCAAGCTTCAGGAGAGACTCCCCCACCCCCACCCAGGACGGGGCACGGAAAGGAGCTGGCACCTTTGGATTCTGGGTAGGAGGCTGAAGGGCTACACCTAGGGAGAACTACCTCCAAACAAAGATATTGTGCTAACGGATAGGTGGGGCTGAATGCTGGACAGACCAAGCAGGGAAAAAAAGAATCCTGCTCTGCAGTAGATTCTATTATAAACATCCCTTATTATAAACACTATAAACATTCTAGAGATGAGAAACTTAGGCTCCAGTAGTTAAGGGAAACTCATACAGCTGGTAAGAAGTGTGACTTCAGAACCTGTGAAGCCATCCTGCTTTTCTGAAGTTCTTTTTTGCCTCCCCTACCCTTGCAGAAAATATGAATTAGCGAATCCTATGGAGGGAGACAGGGAAATGATTTGGCTACAACTGGCACGCATTGGACACAATAAAATTGGGTAGGTAGATAAAAGAAGGGAACTGGGAAGCAGAGGAGAAGTCGTTTGGACACGTTGGATGGGGCGGGCTTGAACACTGGTCAGAGCTGAGTGATCCAACCTCCCCAGTCCTTAACTCTTTAAATCACCTAGTTCACGCTTTACCAGCCACTGAGAACTTTTTAGACGCTCCCTGGCCGCAAGCCAAGGCCGAGAACTGCGCCGTCACTTGCGACCGGCTCCCTGGACCCGGGGAAGGAGGACGCAGGCCCCGGACAGGCGGTGGCTGGCGGAGACTGACCCGGAGGGGCGGGGGCGGCGTGGAGGAGGCGGAGGCCGGCTGCCAGCTCCACTCCGGCTCGGCTACCATGTCCCGCCAGGCGAAGGACGACTTCCTGCGGCACTACACAGTCTCCGACCCCCGGACCCACCCCAAGGGCTACACCGAGTATAAAGTGACCGCGCAGGTGAGGTGGGGCCCGGCGGGGACCTTTACCCTTTTAACAAGGGGGGGGGGTGGCAGTGTTTTACTTTAAGGCAAAGCACTGCTGGACGCTCCCTTTTTAGACGACAGAAATGCATTTCCCCTTTAAGGGGAGGCTGCGGTATAGACTTCGTTTACATCTTTAGCCATCGGGGGTGTGGCCCTGGGAGGGCGCTGTCCTTTTAAAAGGGCGTGGACGGCAGTTCTCGGAGTGGGAGGGGTGGGTTCCCACGCCCAACGTGTGGTGTCTGCACATCAGGCTGGGAATTTCTTTAAATTAACACGAAAACTGTGGCTCAGTCCAAATATTAGTTAGTTCTCCAATCTCTTGGAGTAAGTCGTGTTAACTGGTTTGTTTGATATTTACATAAAAGCCCTTTTTAAGAGTTTAATTTTTAATTTTTTCAAAAAAATACCTGTGACTTTAAAAATTCATACAGCTCGAGAATTTTCAAGAGTAAGTCTCTATCTTCACCGTCCCAGCAGGAAGTCAATAGGGAAAGACTAAAGTTGACTACGAAGCAGTAACAACTTTGTAAGCAAATTTTATAGATACATGGGGGAAATCATGAGAGGAATTTAAAAATAGAATGATATCCGAGAACTGGTTGGGGGAAGACTTTTCACCGTAAATTGTTTTGTACTTTTAGCATTTTAAACTAGGCAACTATTAAACTGGTGCATTCGTAACTATTAAAGGGAAGCAAAAACACAGACACTTCCAAAGTGTATACCTCTGAGCAGGCAGTGCTCAGATCAGGATATAGACATTTCCTTCACCCCAGAGACTTTCTTTGTATCTTTCCAATCT
Source organism: Neomonachus schauinslandi (assembly GCF_002201575.2). Taxonomy (NCBI): domain Eukaryota; kingdom Metazoa; phylum Chordata; class Mammalia; order Carnivora; family Phocidae; genus Neomonachus; species Neomonachus schauinslandi. The sequence continues at coordinate 7,392,611 of NC_058413.1, read as the reverse complement.
ATAGTTCTCCTCCCACAGAGGTAACCACGGTCCTGACTTCTGTCACTGTAGATTAGTTTTGTCTGTTCTTGAACCTCATCCGAATGAAATCATTACACAGCAAGTACTCACCTGTGTGTGGCCTTTTCACTCTCTATGTGATGTTTTTGGAATTCATGTTGTTGCATGTATAAGTTGTTTGTTCCTTTTTATTGCCATGTGATAGGAGTCCCTTGTAGAAATATACCACCATTTCTTTATTCATTCTCTTGTTGTTGGACATTTGGGTTGTGTCTAAAAAAATTTTTAGTTGTTACGAGTAGAGTTGTATGAACATTCATGTACAAGTCTTTTTATGGACATGTGCACCCATTTTTTCTTGGTATGTACCTAAGAGTGGAATTGCTGGATCATTTGATAGCTACATGTGTAGTTGTCCTAGAAATTACCAGTTTCCAGGGCGCTGTTTGCTGTTGGTCCTAACTGAAACTGACAAAATATTTAAAAGAATGTTTAAGTAGCTCTGTGGTTGGAAGTTGGCCAGGTTGGTGGCTGATATTCAGAGCCTGATAAGAACTTGTGGGGTTTTTTTGTTTGTTTGTTTTGACCTTTATCCCTATGCTAAATGTACCCAAAGGGACAGAAAAACCTTTCAACATAGATGGATGTGTCAGTCTTTTGATATCTTTTAGGTGGCAATCCAATTCCCTGAGGAATTAAAAACAGCTGTCCTTGTTTTACACCTGAGTCTTTTTTTAAAAAGATTTAATTTAATTTTTTTTAAAGATTTATTTATTCATTTGAGAGAGTGAGAATGAGAGAGAGTGCATGAGAGGGGGGAGGGTCAGAGGGAGAAGCAGGCTCCTCGCTGAGCAGGGAGCCCGATGCGGGACTCGATCCCGGGACTCCAGGATCATGACCTGAGCCGAAGGCAGTTTGCTTAACCAACTGAGCCACCCAGGCGCCCTTATTTAATTTTTTAAAAAGATTTATTTATTTGTCAGAGAGAGAGGGAGTGCACAAGCAGGGGGAACAGCAGGCAGAGGAAGAAGCAGGCTCCCCGCTGAGCAAGGAGCCTGATGCAGGACTTGATTGCAGGACCCTGGGATCATGACCCAAGCTGAAGGCAGATGTGTAACCAGCTGAGCCACCCGGGCGCCCTGGAGCATGCAACTCTTGATCTCAGGGTCGTGAGTTCAAGCCCCATGTTGGGCTTAGAGATAACTTTAAAATCGTTAAAAAAAAAAAAAGAAAGAAAGAAAGAAATTACCAGTTTTCCAAAGTGGTAAGGTACTTCAAAGTACTTTTATAATCCCATTCTCACCAGCACTTGGTATCATCAGCATCTTCAATTTTCAGCATTGTAGGTGTGCCTGGGTGGCTCAGTTGGTTAAGCGTCTGCCTTCGGCTAAGGTCATGATCTCAGGGTCCTAATATCAAGCCCCACATTGGGCTCCCTGCTCAGCAGGGAGCCTGCTTCTCCCTCTGCCCTTCCCAACCTCTTGTGCTCACACTCTCTGTCTCTCTCTCTCTCAAATAAATAAAATCTTTTTTGAAAAAATTCGGCATTTTAAGTGGGTGGGTGTGTGATATCTCCCTGGAGTATAATTTGCATTTCTCTGATGACTAATGATGTTGAACATATTCTCATTGTCTTATTGGCCATTCAAACACCTTCTTTTGTGGGAGGTGCCTGCTCAAATATTTTGCCCAATTTCAAAAGTTGAGTTGTCTTTTTAGTATTGATCTGTAGTTCTTTATATATTCTGGATATGACTCCTTTGTCAGGTATATGTATTCCTCAACAGTTTTTAAATCTAGTTTCTTTTACCCAAGATATTTCAGGCCAAGTCTATTGTGAAAAGCAAAGGCCAGGGTTTGGGTCCTACCGGTCCCTCTTACTTGGTATGTGATTTTTTTTTTTTATTTTAATTTTTTTTTATTCTTATGTTAATCCCCATACATTACATCATTAGTTTTAGATGAAGTGTTCCATGATTCATTGTTTGTGCATAACACCCAGTGCTCCATGCAGAACGTGCCCTCCTCAGTACCCACCACCAGGCTAACCCATCCTCCCACCCCCCTCCCCTCTAGAACCCTGTTTGTTTTTCAGAGTCCATCGTCTCTCATGGTTCGTCTACCCCTCCGATTTCCCCCGCTTCATTCTTCCCCTCCCGCTACCTTCTTCTTCTTCTTTTTTTTTTTTTTTTCTTAACATATATTGCATTATTTGTTTCAGAGGTACAGATCTGAGATTCAACAGTCTTGCACAATTCACAGCGCTTACCAGAGCACATACCCTCCCCAGTGTCTATCACCCAGTCACCCCATCCTTCCCACCCCACCCTTTTTTTTTTTTTAATTTTTACTTTTAACTGAGGTATAGTTGACATACAATATTATGTTAGTTTCAGGTGCACAACATAGTGATTCGACATTTATATTCATTATGAAATGCTCACCATGGTAAGTGTAGTTGACCATCAGTCGCCATACAAAGTTATTGCAATATTATAGACTATATTCCCTATGTTGTACTTTTCATCCCTATGACTTATTTATTGTACAACTGGAAGTTTGTACCTCTTAATCTGCTTCATCTATTTCACTTATCCCCTCCATCCACCTCCCCTCTGGCAACCACCAGTTTGTTCTATTTATGAGTCTGTTTCTGGTTTTGTTTATTTTGTTTTGTTTTTAGATTCCACGTATAAATGAAATCATGTAGTATTTGTCTTTCTCTGTCTGACTTATTTCATGTAGCATACATAATACCTTCTCAGTCCATCCATGTTATCCAAATGACAAGATTTCATTCTTTTTTATGGCTGAGTAATATTCCATTGTATATATCTACGACATTTTCTGTATCCATTCACCTATTGATCTATTGATGGACACTTAGATTGCTTCCATATCTTGGCTGTTGTAAATAATGCTGCAATAAACATAGGGGGATATATATCTTTTTGAATTATTGTTTTTGTTTTCTTTGGGTAAATACCCAGAAGTGAAATTACCGTATCCAATGGTATTTCTATTTTTAATTTTTTAGGAAACTCCATACTGTTTTCCATATTGGTGCACTGATTTACATTCCCTCCAACACTGCATGAGGGTTCTCTTTTCTCTACATTTTCACCAACACTTGTTATTTCTTACCTTTTTGTTCTGACTGGTGTGAGGTGATATCTCATTGTGGCTTTGATTTGCATTTCCCTGGTGGTTAGTGATGTGGAGCATCTTTTCATGTGTTTGTTGCTTATCTGTATATCTTCTTTTGGAGAAACGTCTATTCAGGTCCTCTGCCCCCCCCCCTTTTTTTTTTATATTTATTGAGCTACCTTTACTAGTGTCCTCCCTCCCTTCCTCCCTCCCTTCCTCGAGCCAGTGGGGGATGCAGAGAGTGTGGGAGAGAGACAGAATTTTAAGTAGGCTCCACACCCAGCTTGGAGCCCTACATGGGGCTCGGTCTTACAACTCTGAGATCATGACCTGAGCCAAAATCAAGAGACCCACACTCAACCAACTGAGCCACCCAGGCACCCCCTGGTTTTTTAAATTGGATTGTTTTGGGTTTTTGGTGTTGAGTAGGAGTTCTTTATATATTTTGGATATCACCTCATTATCAGATAGATCATTTGCAAAACGTGCCATGTGATCTTGCCACAGGTCACGTCCCCTCTCTGCCCCTCCACTTCCTTATCTGGTAAATAGGTCTGTTAATCCTATCTGCCACCTTGGGTTCTAGGATAATTAAAAGGAGATGTTTGGAAACCTATCAAGTAGTCCACGTTGTAGAGTGTTATTTTCTAATTATTATGATTATACCATAGTGAGTACAGAGTCTTCTTCCCAGCTCAGACCCCATTCTTCTCTTCTGGAGGTTGCAACCCCAGTGATGTTTTCTTCCGCCTAAAGGAGTGTTTTGCCCACAGAGGCTTCCTCACTTACAAAAGGGAGTGGCTCCTGGGACAGAACCTCGTTCTTTAGAGAACTGGAGGTTCTTTCGTTTCAGAAGGAGATGCAGGGACGTGGCCCCTCGAAGGAAGTGAGGTAGTCCTGGCTTTGTTAGCACACGTGTGAAGTCTGAAGTCGGGATGGCACAGAGATTAGCATGACCCCGCCCTAGGATGCCCGCAAATTCATGAAGGGACTGAGATAAAAGTTGGGCTGAGGACCACAGGGTCTGGATGGGATCCTCCCATCTGGCACATGAAGAAACTAGCACGTGATAGAAAAACTGCTTCAGGTGACACAAAGCCTTGAAGCCAGGACACCTTGATACCAGTGGCCAAGAGCCAAAGGCCACAACGAGGGCTGGGAGGTACCTGGGGCATCGCTGCATTTTACTGCGCGATGGGGTGTCAGATGTCAGTCTCTGGTCTCACCTGGTTCTTGCCTTTCTTCCTCAGTTCATCTCAAAGAGGGACCCAGAGGATGTCAAAGAGGTGAGGCTCCTGGGAGGAAGGGGGACCATTCCCTAGTTCCAGATGCAGGCGCAGCAGAGGAACACGTGGGAACTCGGCGGCGCTGGGAGGAGCAGGCGCGGGGCCCCGACGCACGCACGCGCTGGCCCAGGCTGGGGGTGGGGAAAGCCTCTTTCCACCGGCACCACGGCCGGCCTGGGCCAAGTCTCGGGTCCCTGGCAGGTGGTGGTTTGGAAGCGGTACAGCGACTTCCGCAAGCTGCATGGGGACCTGGCCTACACCCACCGCAACCTCTTCCGCCGCCTGGAGGAGTTCCCGGCCTTCCCCCGCGCCCAGGTGTTTGGTGAGTGTTGATCTAGGCATTCAGGCCAGAGATGGAGGGAGAGGTGGGCAGAGGGGACCCCTGCTGGGCAGGGCGGGGAGCTGGCTGGGGGGCCAAAACCCCCAGCAGAAGCCACTTTGGGGGAGGGCCCTTAGAGACAGCCTCATTTCACACATGGGGAAACTGAGGCTCAGAGCAGCCTAACCCTCAGTGTGTGTGGAGCCCTTCAGCATTCCTTCTTCTTTAGCCCCATTTTCAAGACAAGGCAGCTGAGGCTCAGGGTCACAGAGGGGCTTGGCCTGTAAGTGGCAGAACCAGAATTCCTCCCCCGGAGCGGGGGTCTGCGCTGTCCAAAAACAGCAGCTGTGAGCCAGAGGTGGTGAGTCTGAGCCGAGGTGTGCCGTGTGGGTTGAATGCACACTGAAATAGACTGTAAACTATGGCGATAATTTATATATTGATCACAGGTACAAATGAGACTATTTTGGATATACCGGGTTCAGTGGAATAAATTATTCAAGTTGAGTTAACCTGTTTCTTTTTAACGTGGCTACAAGAAGATGAATAATTGCACATGCCACTCGTGATGTATTTCTGGTGGACAGGACCCATCTGTTAGCTGGGTCTCTAGACTCCCGTGAGATACTCTTTCACAGTGAGGCGAAGGGTTGCTGCCCGCAGGGGATGCAGGCTGTGGGCGGTGCGGCCAGCTGCTAGGTCAGAGGTAGTTCATTCCGCTGCAAGCCTAGAACAGAGCAGGGAGACTGTGAAAAAGGAGGTACTTGCTGTGTGACCTTGGGCAAGTCACTTCTCCTCTCCGAGACTTCCTTTCCTCTCCGTTACATCAAAACCATCTGAAATTATTTTGTTTCTTGTTGGTTGCCCACCCACCTCCCGTGTCTAGGATGTGAATCCATGAGAGCAGAGACCTTGCTTTCCTTCCATTCACCTTCTGAACCTAGCACATTAGTAGGTGCTCCGTAAACATCTGGTACATGGAGGCCTAGGGGGCTTGGTCCCTGTTTGCAAGCAGCCCACGCCCGCCCCCCAGGAGGAACCAGGGAAGATTGCTGGGGGGATGGCCGGCTGCCGGGATCCTCTCCGGCAGAAGCAGGAAAGTGACCCCTGTGGCTCGCTGTTTCTCTCCCCACCCCTCGTCCTGGGGGGCGCTGCAGGCCGGTTCGAGGCCTCAGTGATTGAAGAGCGGCGGAAGGGGGCTGAGGACTTGCTTCGCTTCACTGTGCACATCCCCGCGCTCAACAACAGCCCCCAGCTCAAGGAGTTCTTCCGGGTATGTGTCCCTGCTTGTCCCTCCTCCCCGGCACCTGGGAAGCCCACCTGCCCCCTGGGCTGCACCCTGAGACTCCCACCCGCCCCCTCCCCCGCCCTGTGCCTGTCTTTCTCTCCTGCAGGGTGGGGAGGTGACCCGGCCCTCCGACATGTGCAGAGACCTGCACATCCTGCCACCCCCTCTGATCCCCACACCGCCCCCTGAGGATACCTGGTTGCCCCAGCCGCTCCCCACAGAGAGGAGAGGCCTCGAGGAACTGGACGTGCCAGGTACATCAGGGTTGGGAAGGGAGCCAGGGATGGAGGGCCTGGGGGTGGTGGAGAGCACACACTTCCTTCTCGGTGAGCTTAGTAAAAACTCTGCAGTATGTCCCAGTTCCTCTACCACTAACGTGCTGAGGAGCTCTGGCCAGGCCATTTTCCTTCTCTAGGCTACAGCTTCTTAGTCTGTAAAAGGGGTACCACCCTGACGAGGAGTGGGCTTGTCTATGCCCGTGGGTGCCACGAGGAGTTAGTGAGAGGGTAATTGTGTTTTGGAAGCTGGGAAATGATAAGGACAGGCATGAATGTCCCCATTGATTGGTTCCACAGCGGATCCCCCACCATCCAGCCCTGCCCAGGAGGCCCTGGATCTCCTCTTTAACTGTGGGAGCACCGAGGAGGCGTCCGGTTCCCCTGCCCGAGGCCCCCTCACAGAGGCTGAGCTTGCCCTCTTCGACCCCTTCTCCAGGGAAGGTAACAAGCTGGGACAAGCAGAGGGGGGCTGAGGTGGGGGCAAGGAGGGCGGGCAGAGCCACCGACGAGCGTGTGTAGTACCTGTGTAAATGCTAGAAAGACGCCCCACTCCGGGCAGTTGGCAGCCTTAGTGAGCATTGGAGGCCGGCACCCCGGTGCCAGGGCTCATGAGCTGGATGTCCCTGGACAGTGAGCAACCAGGGAGAAAGAAAAGGGAGATCTTCTCAGGGACAGGTGGATTTTCTCCCCAAGAAAGCTCTGGAACAGGCAGGCATCACATGGTCTTGGGAGGATTTGAGTTCTTTCCGTTGGAAGCCCAAGGTGGGGGTTTCCTGGCCGGCTTAGGGTCGCGCTGCAGATCCTGAAGGCAGGAGAGGCCTGTTGGTCAGGGGAGTGAGACTTGGGCTCAGAGGAGGAGGCCCTCCCACAGGAGGCCCAGGCATGTGGGGGCACCACAGACCCGCCATAGCGGGGGAGGCCCCCTCCCCTCTTCCCGTGGAGGCCTGGGTCCTGGAGCTGAGAGTCCCAGGCTCTGAGACACTGCACCTTTTCCTTCTCAAAGTCTCCGACCCGGTGCTGTTGCTGCAGCTGGGGCGTTGAAGCGGCTGATCTGCTTCAGGATCATCATGAAAGCGTTTCAGTTTGGAATCCTCCCATCTTTTTAAGCCCATTTTGTTGGCTTTTCTTCTTTGCCCTTTGGTGACCTCCCGGGCACACCCTCAGCTTTGTGATCAGGTTTCAGGCATCTGGGTTCGCTCACCCCGGGTCCGATCCAAATCGGGACCTCAGTCTTCCACCCAGTTACTCAGCTCCAAACCACCGCCCTGCTCGCCTGAGAGGAGTATCCTTTTACTCTTCTTGTTCTGCTTCCTCCCGTCCCTGCTCCTTCAGCCCCTCCACAGCTGGGATGGGGAGAAGGAATTAGGGGGAAAGGTGAGGGTGGTGCCACCGGGGCCTGCCTGCCTTGCCCCAGCTGAGCCCCCAGGGGTGTCCAGTGGCCAGATGCTCCGACAGGAGCCTGTCAAGATTCCTAGGACGTAGCTCCCATCAGACATTCCCTTGGCCCATAAGAAAACTCCCGAACTCTGGGACGCCTGGGTGGCTCAGTTGGTTAAGCGTCAGGGTCCTGGGATCGAGCCCCACATCAGGCTCCTTGCTCAGTGGGGAGCCTGCTTCTCTCTCTCCCTCTGCCTGCCGCTCCCCCTGCTTGTGCGCTCTCTCTCCCTCTCTCTGACAAATAAATAAATAAAATCTTAAAAAAAAAAAGAAAGAAAAGAAAACTCCCAAACTCTTGCCCCGCCAAAGCCTGGAAGTACAGTTTGCTCAGATGTTGCCTCATCTCCTTGCCCCACTGTTGTGGGCACCTCTAGCAAGTCCCTCAACATCAGAGTCCTCCAGGCAACGAGCTGGCATTCGTCTCTCTCTTCAACACATGCATCAAACTCTCGTACTCATGTTAGGGCATCCCAGGAACTCCTCTGCCTTCTGTTCCATGAGCAACACTGGCTGTATGTCCAGCTGGGAAGTGAGAGGTCATCTTCCCTTCCTGCAGGAGGCCTCCCAGTCTCCTCACAGGGTCACTGGGATGGAGTTAGACCGGTGAGTGGTGCGCCATGGTGCTTCCTATTCTGGCACCTTCCCTCCAAAGGCCTTTACGCCAATGATGGACCAAATCTCTAGCCTTCTCTTGTATAAGCTGCAGAGGGTATGTTTGGTCCCCCTTTTGGCCAGTCCTGGGGTATATAAGGGGACCTTCTCTCTGGAATGTGAGGACACCCACCACCCACTGTCTTCATGTTTGGGTCCTCAGCTGAGGTTGTAAGACCTGAGATTCTCTGCATCTATTATTCCAACATTCCAAGGTTTGGAGCATTTCTACCCTTGGCCTGACTTAGTTGGTCTGGCATCCTTCAGTTAAACTTTACGGAGGGAATTCTTAGATTTGTAGATCAACTGTAGTCAGGAAGGAAGTAGGCCCAGTGACCCAGACCTCGCAAACTAATGTTAATATGTACCTAAAGAATTAGGAAGGTAATACTGTTTTTACAAAAGCACAGGAACTCCACCAATTAAACCAATCGTGGCTAGTCTGTTATATATGAATGGCTTTTGAATTGCTCAGGCACTGCTTCCCTCCACCTGGGCAGGCTGGTACCTTGATGGGCAAGGGAGGTCTGGGGATGGGCCGCAGGCCCTGGGAAACGGAGGGCAGTCTGGCCTGAGCCCTCCGTATCTGATTGTAGAAGGTGCAGGCCCCAGTCCAACCCACATGGGTGAGCTGGCAGCGATGGAGGCAGAGTCTGAAAGGCTGGACCAGGAACCCTGGGAGCCTGGAGGGCAGGAGGAGGAAGAGGACGAGGAAGGCCGGCCAGCCCCTGCCTACCTGAGCCAAGCCACAGAGCTCATCACCCAGGCCCTGCGGGATGAGAAGGCAGGTGCCTACCCTGCAGCTCTGCAGGGCTATCGGGACGGCGTGCACATCCTGCTACAGGGCGTTCCTGGTGAGTACGACCGGAAGGGGGAAGGTTAGGCCTAGAGTCTCAGACGGTGGAGGGAAGGGAAGGGAAAGTGAAAGACAAGTCAAGGATCAGAATTGGTCATCACTGACAAGCTGTGCTACCGTGGGCAGCTTCTTTACCTCTTGTGGCCTCAGTTTTCTTATTTGTAAAATGGGGAGAATGGACCTGATTCCCAGGGAGGTAGGGAAAGACACATGTTGATGCTCTGTGAACTGTAAGGGGCCCGACCAGGGGTTTTGAACCCAGGGATCTCAGCTGAGCCATTCTCTCTTCACAGGTGACCCATCACCTGCCCGCCGGGAGGGTGTGAAGAAGAAGGCAGCCGAGTACCTGAAGAGAGCAGAAGAAATCTTGCACCTGCACCTGTCCCAGCCCCCCTCCTGAGAGGGAGTGAACCCCTGCCCAGGACTGTAGCCCCAGCACTGCCAGCTACCCCCTTTCACTCTCCCTGGGGCCTTGCCTGATATCCTGGTCTTGTAACACTAGGCGTCATTTCTGTATGTAACTGGACCAAGAATGAGACAAATAATGAATTCAGAGCTCCTTGACAACACCTGCCACTTTGGAATCAGGACAAAACACTTAAGCTGATCCTGCCTGTCTGTCTTGCATGGGCAGCATCCCTGGTCCTGAACTGGCTGTTCACCCATCTAGAACCGGGGTCTGCAAACCATGGCCTGCAGCCACATCTTGCCCACGGCCTTTTTTTTGTAAGGCCCGTGAGCTAGAATGGTTTTTACATTTTTTATTTTTTATTTTTTTTTATTTTATTTTTTTTTTTTTAAGATTTTATTTATTTGCGAGAGAGAGAATGAGAGACAGAGAGCATGAGAGGGAGGAGGGTCAGAGGGAGAAGCAGACTCCCTGCTGAGCAGGGAGCCCGATGTGGGACTCGATCCCGGGACTCCAGGATCATGACCTGAGCCGAAGGCAGTCGCTCAACCAACTGAGCCACCCAGGCGCCCTACATTTTTTAATAGTTGAAGAAAAACCAAAAGAATAGTATTCTGTGACAGATGAAAATTACATGAAATTTAAGTATTAAAAATAAAATTCTGTTGGAACACAATCAGACTCATTCACTTAATATTGTCTTTGGCTGCTTTCCCACTACACCAGCAGAGTTGAATAGTTGCTGAGTTGCCCAGTTGCGACCTTCAAATCCCAAAGCATTTACTATCTGGCCCTTTGCAGAAAAAGTCTGCTGACCCCTGATCTAGAAAATGGGGAGAATAGTCTCCAGGGAAACGAGAGTAGAGAATGGCAGGAGGCCGATTGAACCAGGTTATTGGGTGAAGGGAATGATGAAGAGGAACCCAATTTGGGGTTACCCATTTTGGAAGGTGCCCAAAGGCTAAGAGCGAGGGTTCAGGGTTCGGTGGGCTGAAGCCTGGGAGGGCGTGGCTCCATTCCTCCCCCGCCCCTCCGGCGAAGTGATTGGTTGCGGAACGGACTACAAACTGGTGTATCATGGGAGTGGGCTGGGCTGTGCGCGGGGCATCCTGGAAGCTTTGGCGGCGTCTGAGTCGGAAGTGGCGGCGCTGAACTACAGCGCGGTGTGTCTCGGGAGGCCCACTCCAGGCTTTGTGGGAGGGGGCGGGGCCCGGCTGGGATCCGCCCGCCCCCGCGCCGGGGCCCCGGCCGGCCTCCGCCAGCCCTCGCGCAGAACGGGGCCAGTGGCCGCCGTCGTCTCCGAGATGTTGAGGGCTTCTCCTTTCCCCTCAGCGCCCCCATGGCCGGCTGCGAGCTGCCCGTGGGCACTTGCCCAGACATGTGCCCGGCCGCCGAGCGCGCCGAGCGCGAAAAGGAGCGACGCCTGCACCGCTTCGAGGTGGCGCCGGGGGGCCGCAGCGACCCGCCCCGCGCGGACCCAGAGCGCGCCGTGAAGGAGTACAAACGGCCGGCCGCCGGCAAGGCGCGGCCCCCGCCGAGCCAGCTGCGTCCGCCGTCCGTGCTGCTGGCCACCGTGCGCTACCTGGCCGGCGAGGTGGCCGAGCGCGCCGACGCCTCCTGCGCCGAGGTGGCCAGCTTCGTGGCGGACCGGTTGCGCGCCGTGCGGCTGGACCTGGCCCTGCAGGGCGCGGGCGACGCCCAGGCGGCGGCGGTGCTGGAGGCGGCGCTGGCGGTGCTGCTGGCCGTGGTGGCGCGGCTGGGGCCGGACGCGGCGCGCGGGCCCGCGGACCCGGTGCTGCTGCAGGCCCAGGTGCAGGAGAGCTTCGGTTCTCTGCGGCGCTGCTACGGGCGGGGCGCCGGGCCGCATCCCCGCCAGGCCGCCTTCCAGGGCCTCTTTCTGCTCTATAACCTGGGTGAGTCGGGGTCTCGGCGGCGGGGCGGGGGTGGTGCCTCCGTGGTGACAGTGGAGGCCGGGGAAGGAAAGAGAAACTTGGCAATCTCGCCATTAGCTCCGTCCCCATCCCTGCCTTCTAAATGTGCGTCGAGTCCATGCGCCAGATCCACTGAACCCCCCCGTGGGCCTTCTGGCCTGTCCCTTCCCCTATTTGGGTTTTTGTTTGGTTGTTTTTGTTTTGTTTTGTTTTGGGGTGTTTTTTTTTTGTAATAAAAGTGGAGAGGACGGGGTTGGAACGGAAAAATTGACCTAGTGATTTTCAAACTTTTTTTAACTCTCTGTTCAGTTTTGCAAAACAGCCAAGAATATATCTGACACAGAAGTTTCAAGACATTAGATCCTTCCAATGGATGGCTGGTGCATTCTAATAAATTCTGTTGTATTTAATTGTAATAAAATGCTCTTGGTTTCAAAACCCACTAATGGGTCAGAAGCCTCAGTTTACAAAAGTGGCCCAAGGTTCCAGTGTCCATGATTCTTCTGGAAGGGAAGCAGAAGCAGAATGTCCTCGAAGAAAAGGCTTTACCGGGTGGACAGCTGAGCCATTTCCTAATCTGTGCAGCAGCTAGGGCAGTGGAGAAAGGGCTGTGGGTTTGAAGTCAGAAAACTTGGATTTTGTTGTGTCAAATGGTACTACATTCGAACTCTTTTTTTAAATTAATTTATTTATTTTGAAAGATTTTATTTATTTGAGAGAGCGAGAATGAGAGAGAGAGAGAGCACATGAGAAGGGGGAGGGTCAGAGGGAGAAGCAGACTCCCCGCTGAGCAGGGAGCCTGATGCGGGACTCGATCCCGGGACTCCAGGATCATGACCTGAGCCGAAGGCAGTCGTTTAACCAACTGAGCCGCCCAGGCGTCCCTACATTCGAACTCTTAAGACAGTCTCAGGCAAGTCATGAACTTATCTGGGCCTGTCTCCGTCATCCAAAAACAATGCCTCACTTTCTTACGAGGATCCAGACTGAAGGGGCTCTGGCAACTCACTCAGATAAGGCTCTGGAAGGGGCTGATAGAAAAAAGGGGGCGGGAAGGTGAGCTTGGCCCAGGGGAGGGGCGTGGCCAGAGAGGAAGGTAGGCGAGCCAAGGTGCGAGATGAGCTTGGTCGTTGGCCAGAGGTGGGCCTGGCTGAGGACCCCAGCCTTTGGGAGAAGAGATGGGAGGGGGCCTGACCAGATGGGATGGAAGGTGGCCCGGTAGGGGAAAGACAGAGTTCTCACCCTGGCTTCCGCCCTCACAGGCTCCATGGAGGCCCTTCATGAGGTTCTGCAGCTACCAGATGCCCTGCGTTCCTGCCCGGCCCTGCGCAGGGCCCTGGCTGTGGACTCGGCCTTTCGCGAAGGCAACACCGCCCGCCTGTTCCGCCTGCTCCGGATCCTGCCCTACCTGCAAAGCTGCGCAGTGCGGTGCCACGTGGGCCGTGCCCGCCGGGGAGCCCTGGCCCGCCTCGCTCGGGCCCTGAGCACCCCGAAAGGCCAGACCTTGCCCCTGGGCTTCGTGGTCCACCTGCTGGCCCTGGATGGGCCCGAAGAGGCGCGGGACCTCTGCCAGGCCCATGGACTGCCCTTGGATGGTCAGGAAAGAGTTGTGTTTCTCAGGGGTCGCTACACTGAGGAAGGGCTGCCACCTGCTGGGACCTGCAAAGTGTTGGTGGGGAGCAAACTTGCAGGGCGCACCCTGGAGGAGGTGGTCATGGCTGAGGAGGAAGATGAGGGTGTGGACAGACCCACGTCCCCGGCATGAGGAGAGGGCGTGCACTCTCCCAGAGCCCAGGACTGGATCTAAGCACTCAGGTTTCTTTTTTCGTAATTCCTACACAATAAAAAGTTTTGTAGGGATAATAATTATGCTTGGTTTATTTGGGGGAGAGCAGGGAGGAGTTGAGACACGATAGGGGTGTACGGGGAGAAGAACCCAGACTATCCATCCTGGGCCTCAGTTTCCCTGCTGGTCCCTGAGGGGTAGCTCTCGTTGGCATTATGCATCCCATCCTTACTCACCCACACCAAGAGCACCACTCCCCACCATTCCTGTCTCCTGTTCTTCACCCTTTGCCAACCAAGAGCCAGAATGAGGAAGGCTTCCCTCCCCTCAGGTGTCCACAACTGGTGGGACCCTAAGCTGTTGTCTCAGAAGCTTAATAGGGTCCCATGATTGTGCCTCAGGTTGGCATCAAGGAAGACTGGGACACACCCAAGAAAAATTGGAGTGGGATAGGTTGAAGGACGGTGGGGAGCTGGGGTCAGAGGTCAGCCACAGGCCTTAGGGTGGCTGCTGCGCCCTCCAGGGCCACCACCAAGATGCTGAGCTGCCTCTGCACTTCAGCCCAGGCTGTGGATCCAAGGCCTGTGTTCATGGCCCTGGAGCAGGCATTGGCCAGGCCGGGGAATGTGGCTACGGAGCCAGTGCGGGGTGCCCAGAGCACGTGGCTGACGGGAGATACAGGGGAGAAGCAAAGTCACTCGGGGACCCGGAAAGAGAGGAGCTTCAGCCTGAACGGGCTCATCTGTATATAGCAAGGCACAAAAGCACCTCCCCACTGCCTTTGAAAGCTGGGACCCTCAGAGCAGTGGTGGTGAGAGACGCAGCTTACAGCCCCAGGGTGACGTGGACTGATTTGCCTCCCATCCTCTGAACCTGATTCCCCACCTGTTTCAAGGGGCTGGATTGTGTTCTAAAGGCCAGCAAAACTCTTAGATTCTCCCTCAGATGGGTGCCCATTGCCTAGCCTCACCCTGCACTTCCCCAGGCCCACCTGTAGTAGCGTTCCTCTGGGAAGGCTCGCGGGTTTAGGAAGGTCCGTTCCAAGAGCATCAGCTGGTCGTTGAGCATCCGGACCTGCAGGGGGCTGGAAGTGGCAGGACCTTTGTCACCCTGGGACCAGCAGCCCAGCGGCCAGCCTGCATTCTGCCCTGGATGCTGCCCTCCCAGACACCCTGCCTGCTGCCCTTGCTCACTCAGGGGTGCCCTTCTGCAGCGCTGATATGTGTTGGTCCAAGGCCACAGCTGCTCCCTCAAACTTCTCCACTGCAGTCACCAGAGGCCCTGTGGGGGACAGCCAGCATCTTAGCCCTGGAGGTGCAGGGCGCCCCATACCTCCCGTGTCAAGGGGGCTCCATACCCAGGCTGATGCTGTGCTGCTCCAACAGGGCCCCCAGGTTCTGCTGGGCAGCCTGCAGGAAACTTCGGAGGGTCTCTCCATAGTCACTGACATTCAGCGGAAGAAAGAGGCTGTCACTGAGCCTAAGAAGCACGCTCCCTGCTGTCCGGGCCACAGCCTGGTGGCTGCCGAAGCCTGCAGGGAGGGTGACCAGGCCAGGGCTCGGTCTTCAGCCCATCCTCCCCCAGCCTCAGGATTCCCCTTGCCCCCCTCCTCACCAGGGTCCACAAATTTGTCCACGTAACCAAAGGTGTCGAAGGCCGTGTGGTAGGTGGGGTAGATCCTGGCTGAGGTCTTGCTCTAGGGGAACAAGGCCAAGGTGACAGGCTTGGGATGAGAAGTGAGGGGGAGGTGTACCGACAGTGAGCTACAACATAGAGACATGACTGAAATCATCGCTACAGCCACGAGGTAGGTTCTAGAATTCCTACTTTACAGAGGAGGAGACTGAGGCTCAGAAAGACTGTCGCCTGCCTGACCTCACAGCTGATAGTGGCAGAGCTGGGTCAGCTGCCAGTTTCCCATTTCACATGAAGAAGAGCCTGAGGCTGCGGAGTCAGATGAGAGGATTCAAATCCTAGCTCCGCCACCCAGGAGCAGTATGGCCATGAGGGGGAGAAAGGGCTTTGTGGAGCATCGAGCAGGGAGACACAGGCTGGGCCCTCCACATCCCTTACCTCATTTCACTCTGCACACCAACGCTATGAATCCATCCCTGTTTCATACTGTTATTTAATCTATTCTGGGGTAAACATGTTTTCATTTTTTAAGATCTCTGGAATCAGAATGCCTCTTTTATTTTAAGATTTTTTTTTTTTTTAAAGTAATCTCTACATCCAACGTGTGGCTTGAACTCATGACCCCAAGATCAAGAGTTGCATGCTCCATGGCTTGAGCCAGCCAGGCGCCCCAGGATGCTTTTTAAGTCAATGTCATCCTACAACTAACTGGCAGTATGTCGCCCCCCTCCCATAGTGCATATCACAATGTTGCATCTTAAAATCAGTAGTATCTTTTTTTTTTAAAGATTTTATTTATTTATTTGAGAGAGAGAATGAAAGAGAGAGAGCACGAGAGGGGGGAGGGTCAGAGGGAGAAGCGGACTCCCCGCTGAGCAGGGAGCCCGATGCGGGACTCGATCCCGGGACTCCAGGATCATGACCTGAGCCAAAGGCAGTCGCTTAACCAACTGAGCCACCCAGGTGCCCAAAATCAGTAGTATCTTAAATTTGATAAAATATAGGTGAGCATAAACAGATGCTCAGAGAGGTTAAGAAACTTGGTGGAGGGAGCACAGCTACTGAGTGGTGAAGCCAGACTCAGTCTGCACTAGAGAGGCTCTAAGAGAGGAAGGGGATGGGGGAGCAACGTACTGAGCTGGGGGACAGAGGGGTACCACTCACCCGGTCATAGGTGTAGGCGATGTCCATGGAGGAGATGCCCAGGAAGTGAACGAACGGTGCATAGTCGCTGCCGGCACCCAGAGAGCCCAGGCTGCGAAAACAAAGATGGTCGGGCTGGAGGGCGCTGGGCCAGCCCGCCCTCCCCGGTCCCCCGTCCTGGCCCTCGGCTCACCTGGGGACCAGGCCGTAGGCTGGGCTGCTACGGTTGGAATACCGGATCCAGTTGTCGTAGATGCTGAGGCCAACAGGGCTTGGTGCAGGGATCTGACCGGAAGAGGAATCTAGTCTGGGGCTGGCCCCTCCCCAGGCCCACCGGAGTCTCCATCCTAACCACTGGCCCGCGGGTCCTACAAGGCCCACTCGCCCCCCCCCCCGCCCCCGCCCCGGCCTCAGTCCTACCGCCAAGCCCCTGCAACAAGGACCAGCTCCAGCCCCGCCCGCCCCGCCCCGCCCCCTTTCACCTGTTTGGTGGCAGCGAAGATGACGCTCTGGACCGGGGGCGTCCCCTGCGCCCTCAAAGTGGCATTGGCTGTGGGAAGACCAGAGAAAGTATTCGGGCCGCCGCCCCTTCGTTTCTCCTCCCCATAGTCAGCCCAGCCGCCCCCCGCCCCCGTACCAAACACCGAGATGTCCACGTTGATGTAGGCCACGGTGCGCTCCTGCAGCTTGCTGAAGAATTCCTGCGGGTAGGGGGGCCGAGGTGAGCCCGGCCAGGCCCCGCCTCGGGAACCCCTCCACCACCCGCTTCTCAGGGCTCACTCACCTCGGTGAATTCTGTGGAGCCAATGAGCCCAAACTCCTCTGCCCCCCAGCTTGCAAACACTATTGATCTGCGGGGACGCCAGGTGCCTGGGGAGGGGGATAAAGGGCTGGAGGAGGACACGGTCCCCAGATCTCGGGGTGGCTTGGGGGAGATGCTAGGGACGTGGAGAGCAGGAAGGGCTGGTCTGGGTGGGGCAGCCAGTGACAGGAGGTAGGTCCCGCTGCCTCTCCAGCCCAGCCTTCTCCGAGAGGCGGTCCTCCTTTTCCCAGCCTCCGCCTGTGCTGGGACCCTGCCCCAACATTGAACTCTATACCAATCTCAGGTGGTCCCTTCTGCCAGAATGGCCTGCCTCCCCCTTCCTTAGAGGTATGCTTTGAGTAGACCACTCGACCCTCCATCCCCAGTTGTCTCCTTCACGCATCCCATGCCAAACTCTCCAGCAACTTTCTCCACTCGGTGATAATACAGTGAAGTCCTCTTAGGGCGTTATCCATATTGAGTCAATCCTCAAAACAACGCTTTGAGGGATAAGAGCCTTATTGTCTCCATTTCACAGATGAAACTGAGCTGCACAAAAGTTAAATGACTTGCCCAGGGTTACACAGCTGGTAGGCATAGAGCCAGGGTTCAAGTCCAGGGTCTGGCTCCAGAGTCCAGAGGCTTAAGGAATTGGCCACACCACCTCCCACAGCCTCTGGCAGCCTACAGCACCACATGTTCCTGGTTGTGCTCCCCTCTTGAGCTCCAACTCAGTACCCTTTGATCATTTCTCAGATTTTTGTTTTAATTTTATCTTCTTAAGTAGGCTCCATGCCCAGCATGGAGCCCAATGTGGAGCCCAACCTGGGGCTTGAACTCAGGACCCTGAGATCAAGACTTGAGCTGAGATCAAGAGTCCGACGCTTAACCGACTGAGCCACCCAGGTGCCCCCTTTTGTTTTAAATGAAAATTGTTGGGGCGCCTGGGTGGGTTCAGTCGTTAAGCATCTGCCTTCGGCTCAGGTCATGATCTCAGGGTCCTGGGATCGAGCCCCGCATCAGGCTCCCTGCTCCGCGGGAAGCCTGCTTCTCCCTCTCCCACTCCGCCTGCTTGTGTTCCCTCTCTCGCTGTGTCTCTCTGTCAAATAAATAAATAAAATCTTAAAAAAAAAAAAAAGAAGAAATTTCTTTGCTCTAAAGGTCATCATAACATCATCATCAACATTGTTCATTTCCTGATTTTGATCATTATACTGTGGCTATGAAAGAAAATGTTCTTATTTTTAGGAAATACACAGTGATATGTTTATGGGTAAATGTGCAGCATTTCTGCAACTTTCAAACACTCCAGAAAACAATAGAGAGAGAAAGAGCCAACACGGTAAGATCTTAATATCAGGAGTATTTGGGTGAACTGTGTCCAAGGCTCCTTTGTACTATTTTGGCAAGCCTCATGTATTCTGAAATTATTTCAAAATAAAACACTTGAACAACAGAGACAGAAATTCCTACACTACCAAAGGGGGTAAAGCCACACTCCCAGCCTCTTTCCACAAGCTTGCCCCACTCTGCTATCAGTTGATCTCAACCACACCTGTGGTTTTACCTGTCGTTGATTTCAACAACTCAGTTTATCTCTGGAGTCTCTTTTCTGACCTTGGAGATCAGCACCTTCAACCGCCTGCTTGCCCTCTCCCCAGGAATGTCTTGTAGGCCCCTCAAAATCAATATGTGAATGGGGACACATGTACAAAGATGTAATCTGTAACATCAGTACCATAAAGGGGAAGGACAGAGCTTTATAGGAGTAGAGCTTTTGTATGAGATTAAGTTGGTATCAATTCAAATTATATAGCTTTAACTTTAGGATGCTGTATGTACTGGAAGATGAAAAAGTTCTAGAGATGGTGATGGGTGATGGGCACACAACACTGAATATACTTAATGCCACTGAATTGTACACTCAAAAATGGTTAGAGGGAGCCTGGGTGGCTCGGTCATTTGGGCGTCTGCCTTCGGCTCAGGTCATGATCTCAGGGTCCTGGAACTGAGCCCCACAGCCGGCTCCCTGCTCAGCTCCGAGCCTGCTTCTCCCTTCCCCTCCCCTACTTGTGCCCTCTCTCTCGCAAATAAATAAATAAATAATTTTTAAAAAATAATTTTTTAAAAATAATAAACTTAAAAAAATAAAATAAAATCCCACACCATCTTCCTGCCAACCTCAGACTGAACTTTCCAGGCCCTCCTTTCCACATGCTGTGCCCTCCACCTGGATCCCCCACCCCTCCCCAAACTGCCAGCTCCACAGGAGGCCTTCCTGAGCTTGTGCCCAGAAAGCCCCTTAGATATTCCTCCTTAGAGCGCAGACCCCAGTTGTCTCTGCAGGCGGCAAGTCGGGTGTTCACTGTCGGGGTCTGCTGTGCCTAGAACTGGCCTGGCACACAGTAGGCACACGGGACATATTTGTTCAGTTAACGACTGTTTGTCATCCCTGCCTGAACTGGGCCGAAGCTCCCCGAAGGCAGAGCCTGGGCACCGCCTTGCTCCGAGCGGCGCACGGCCCCGCTCCACTGGAGGGGCACGGAGGCTCTCGGAAGCCACTGCACGAGTCCCCATACCCCACGGGGCGACTCGAGCGAGGCCAGGGCTGGCGTCCACGCAGGTCGGCCCCCAGGGCCCTCGGGCTTGGCACAAGTGGGCACCGGAGCATGAGACAGAGGAGCTGGGACAGGACTCCTGCGAGCTCAGGGAGGTGTCCCTGCTGGGACAGCCCGTAGACCAGGGACCGGGGCCGCCTCACCCTTCTTCAGCAGGGTCCCCAGGACTCGGGAGAGCTCCAGGAGGACGGCCGTGCCACTGCTGGGGTCCACGGCCCCGTGTACCCAGCTGTCCCGGTGGTTTCCGTACAGCACATAGCGGTCTGGCGAGAGGAGCAGAGACTCAGAAACCAGGGGGGGAGGGAATGTGGGCGGGGCCAGGCAGGCGGGGCGCGGGGGGCGTGGTCAGAGGGTCCTCGGGGCGGGGCACGGCCCTAGGGGCTCAGGGAGGCCTGAGGGGCCGCTCACCCGGCTCCACGGCGCCGCGGATGATCCCCAGGACGTTGGAGGAGTTCCGCAGCTCCAGGCGGTTGTGGACACTCACGTTCACCTGGCTTGGGGAGCCAAGGGGGCGACCAGAGTCTTGGCCCTGCCCACTCCCCCTCCCAACCCAATGCAGGGGAAACTGAGGCCCAGAGCGACAAAGGGACACCACCACGTCTCTGGCCCACAGGTAACTGGAGAGCAGAAAGGCCCTCTCCCTCAGCACGCTTCCCTGCCCACCCCCCGCAACGGTTAATCCAAAGACCAAAGCTTTTTGGTGGCTTTTTCCTCTGCCATCTCTCAGACCCCCTGCTCCTCCTCCTTGCTCCCCACCCTGGCCCCAGGCTGGAAGCCCTCCCTCCACTTAAGTTATAGGTGTTTTGTTTTTTTTTTTTAAAGATTTTGTCAAAGAGAGAGAGCCCAACAGCTGGCAGAGGGAGAAGCCGGCTCCCCACTGAGCAAAGACCCAGGCATCCCTTAAGTTACAGTTTTAAACTAAAGTTTACAGTGTCAGTTGGTGGCCCAGACCCTGTCTCCACCCTTCCTCCATCCCACCCTGAGGACCCTGGGACTCAGTAGAGGCTGGGGGCCCTGGTAAGCCCCACTCTACTCTTGGCCAACCTGGAGGAAGGAACGAGGGCAGAGGGAAAGAAGGTGCACAGCCCTAGGGGTTCTCAGCTCCTCAGGCAGTGGGCCCTGAGCCCTAGTCCCAACCCTGGACTGCTTCCTGGATGCTCTCCAGAGCTCTCACTAGGACCAAGTCCCCCATCATGCTGGTAGTGTGGATTCCAGCAAAGGAGCTGGAAAAAAGGTGAGAGTCCACAGAGCCCCAATGGGGGACCCCAAGTTAGGCCAAGGATTGGGTGTGTTGGATGCTCATGATACCCCAGGCCAGGCCCCTTTGCTGAGAAGACTCCATGAACAATTTTCCAAGAACCTCCCCCCCCAAACACCCCTGCACAAGCCAGTCCTCCTGAGAGGCAGGGGGCCCTTGGCCCCCTCCCCTATGTACTTCCCCACCCGTGTTCTGTTTGACCAGCACAGAAATAGTAAATGTCCTCTATTCACCAGAAAAAAAAAAAAAAAAAAAAGAGGAAGCATGCCCCGCTCTTCTAATTCCAGTTCTTTTCATGGAGTCACTCAGTTAAATACTTATTGGATACTTAGCATATGCGGGCACTGGGCAGTGACTGGGACAGACACAGCCCTGCCCTTGTGGGACCTCCCTCCCCTGAGCAAGACAAAGCCTGAGGAACTGAGCAAATGCAGGGGTGAAGCAGGGTGGGGAGGACACTAACAGGTCCACCCGTGAGAGGTTACCAGGTGGCAGGTGGGGAGGTTGGTGCTGGCCAGGAATGGCAGGAGTGTGGGGAAGGGTGTTTCAGGCAGATGGAACAGCAAGTGCGGAGGTCTTGGTTTGGGAATGAGCTTGGCGTGTTCAAGGGAGGAGATGGCTGGAGCGTGGAGGTCAGAGGTGAAGTGGGGGTGAAGCTCCGCAGGGCCTTGTGGGCCATGCAGCTGTTTCATTAGCTTCCCCGAAGACAGGACAGATATTCTGGAGTCAGGGGAAGGTTGGGAGAGAGAAGAAAGGGAAAGGCTAGGCCTTGAGATGGGCAGGGAAGCGTAACAAGGGAAGAGGAGAGGAGCCTTGAGAAGAAGGGCCCCACCTCACCTGTCTGCTGGGAAGTCACCATCAGACCGGAAGCCAGGCCCCAACCTGTAGTCACAACCCAGTGCTCCCTGCCAGGCAGCCGGGGCCACGATTCCCTGGAGGTTACTGGGGAGGAGGTGAAGGGTGTGGGGATTGAAGGTTGGGGGCCACTGGAGGGTGGGCCGGGGACCCCGGGGGCACCAGAGCTTACCAGAGAAGGATTTTTGCATCATCGAAGCCAATGGGTTGAGTGGGAATTGGAGGAAATCCAGGGGCAGCATCAGGGTCCAGGCGGAAAGAAGAGGGATTGGCTGGAAGGTAGGGAGTCAGGGGATCCCCCAAATACTCAAAGTAGGAGCCTCGCTCCACCCCGGACGGAGGCAAGTGCCAGGAGTTTGGGAAGGTCGCATTGGCGGAGCTCAGCCCGTCGTTGATGTCTGCGGGGTCCGTGTATACCAACACCCCAGCGACCCCGTACTTGGCAGCGTTCACAGCCTGTGGGAGGTAGATGAGGCTGTGTTTAGGGCAAGGGGGAGGCGGGCTCAGGTCCTGTTCCCCGCTTCCTTCCTCGCTCTGGAAGATCTGTCTTCCCACGGGCAAGAGGATGTTTGCACCAACCTTTACTGCAACGCTGTGGAGGTAGCAAAAGACCGTGGGGCATAGGCGGGCTGGTGCTTAGCAGTGCGGTGGGTACAAAACGGGGGCATCGAGCCATGGCCCGCCGGGTGGCTGCTCAGGGGAGCATGGGCAATGCGGCCCTGTTCACAGGAGCCAACAGGTGGGAGCGGCCTGAGTGTCCACCAGCAGGAGTGGACGAGCCAGCGTGCCCCGCATGCGAGAGAATATTGCTCAGCCTTCAAAAGTGCTGACGCTCTACACAGCACCGGGGGCCTTGAAAACGTGATGCTCGGTGAGGAAGCCAGACACAGAGACAGCAGTGCGTGATTCCTTAACTTATGTGAGGTTTCTAGAACAAGCGAATCCATATGTTTCTAGAAAGTGGGCTAGAGGTTACTGGGAGCTGGGGAGGAAGTGGGGAGGGGAGGTGTGAGTGTTTATTTATTTACTTATTTAAAAGATTTTATTTATTTATTTGAGAGAGAGAGAATGAGAGACAGAGAGCACGAGAGGGAAGAGGGTCAGAGGGAGAAGCAGACCCCCAGCTGAGCAGGGAGTCCGATGTGGGACTCGATCCCGGGACTCCAGGATCATGACCTGAGCAGAAGGCAGTCGCCCAACCAACTGAGCCACCCAGGCGCCCAGGTGTGAGTGTTTAATGGGCACAGAGTTTCATTTGGAATGACCAAGAGTCCTGGGAATGGATAGTGGTGATGGTTGCCCAGAATTGTAAAGGTACCTGAGGCCCCTGCATTAAACACATAAGATTTATTTTATAATTCGATTATTTTCATTTTATGCTGGTATATTTTAGCACCATAAAAACAAAACAGTACCTCAAAAAAAGAAAAAGAGGGGCGCCTGGGTGGCTCAGTTGGTTAAGCGACTGCCTTCGGCTCAGGTCATGATCCTGGAGTCCCGGGATTGAGTCCCGCATGGGGCTCCCTGCTCGGCAGGGAGTCTGCTGCTCCCTCTGACCCTCCTCCCTCTCGTGCTCTCTGTCTCTCATTCTCTCTCTCAAATAAATAAATAAAATCTTTAAAAAAAAAAAAAGAAAAAAAGAAAAAGAACAAGGACACAATTTATGTACCAATTGAGAATAATCCCCAGGATGTATTAAGGTGAAAAAAAGCACAGCTTGAAACAGTGGATATAGTATGCTGCTTTTATAGAAAAAAAAGGGGAAATAAAAATATATATTCGGGGGCGCCTAGGTGGCTCAGTTATTAAGCGTCTGCCTTCGGCTCAGGTCGTGATCCCAGGGTCCTGGAATTGAGCCCCGCATCCGGCTCCCTGCTCAGCGGGAAACCTGCTTCTCCCTCTCCTGCTCCCCCTGCTTGTGTTCCCTCCTCACTGTGTCTCCCTCTGTCAAATAAATAAATAGATCTTAATATATATATATATATATATATATATATATTCATATGCACCTCTCCCAAAAGGAACTGTGGGTAGATCTCCCATAAACTAAAAAAAAAAAAAAAAAGTGGTTTCCTCTTTGAAGGATGGCATTACAGGAGAATTTTTCCACTCTAAACTTTTTTTTTTAAACTGGGAATTCTATAATCTGTATAACTCCACCATGCCTCTTCCCTCTTTTCTTTTCTTTTTTTTCCCCCCAGCTCTTATTATGGGCACTTCTTTCAAACACAGATAACGTAAAATTTACTGCCATCTTCACTTTATAGCACGGAGTTCAGCAGGATGAAGGACATGCAGTTATTACACTGCTGTCGCCACCACCCACTGAATTCTTCATCTCGCCAATCTGAAACTCTGTAGTCACGAAACACTCATCCCTCTTCCCTTCTCTCACTCCATACCTTTTTAAATCAAAACAAAACAAAACAAAACAAACCCACATTTTTAAAAACCACAGACTTTGACATACTTAGAATTTTTAGTTGAAAAGATGCGGGCTGGGAGGGAGGCAACAGGAGGGATTTAAGTTGAATTATTCAGAAGAACTACTTCGCAGGAGAACTTAGACTCTGGAATAGCAAAGTTGAACATTTTGCCTGATCCACTTACTTCCTAAGGCTCAGAGGGGTGAGGTGAGGCATCCAGGGTCACACAGCACATCATGAGTGGTAATGGTGAGGGAACAGAAGGCAAACCGAGGACAAAGCGGAAGCTGACACCCTACCGCCCCCCCCCCCCCCCCTTGGGGAATATGTGACGTTCCCCAGGCCCCCCTGGCTGCCCCAAAGGGAAAACGAATGGTTAACTGATAGAGATCACAGTCCTGCAGGACAGGAGTCTCCCTCAGTTTACAAACGTCCTAGTGGTTTACGAGGAAGAAGCTTTCTTATCAATAACCTAACTTCCAGAGACCCATAACTTAGTTTCCTGAAGCCCTAACATGACCCACCCCTCCGTAAAATTAAGGGAGGCTGAGGTGGAAGGAAATGTAAATAAAACTGAATTTCTTTTTAACCTGAAGCCCATTGACAAGGACTTGTGATAGGAGAAATGTAACACTCCTCCAGGAAACTCCCAACTGTCTTCATGTTAGTGCCTATTAGAGGGAAAAACAACCTTGGCTTGACAATAACCAGGCCTCCAGTATCCTGAGAGTCTTTAGCATATGACAGTCCTTCTGGACACCCCCTTTGTCCTCACCTCCCCAACTCCTGAGTATATAATCAGCCACTCCTCAAGACCACAGGGCAGCAGCTCTTTCTGCCCCCGGGTCCTGTCCCCGTGCTTTAATAAGCCACCATTTTGCACCAAGGACACCTCAAGAATTCTTTCTTGGTTGTCGGCTCCAGACTCCACCCCACTGAACCTCACCTATATTCTAGAACTGCATCAATAGTACAAATGTAGCTCACCTCTTCTGCCCCAGCCCAGGGCTCGGCGCACCACCCAGCACTGCTTGGTCCCCTCCCTGCCTCCTGTCCGCGGCTGGCCCCCACCCCACCCAGCCCACCCAGGTCCCTGGCCTGGGGGCTGCTGCTCACCTTGGCCCCGCGTCCTGCACCCCCGTAGCGGGTCAGTGCAATGGTGCCTTCCAGTTTGATGCCCTGAGTCTGTAGATTCGTAAAGTCTTCTTCCGTTCCCCTGTTGGCATAGACGAGGAGGCCCTGGTCCCAACAGGAGGTGATCCTCAGAGCCAGACCCAGGAAAGGGGGGGTGAGGAAAGGAGAGCGAGGCTACGTGGCAGGGTGATGGAGTTGGATTCGATTTTCCCACCTCACCCAGAGCTTGTAAGCTTCCCCAGGAACAGAGTCACCCCTGGTTTTCTCTGTGTCCAGGACCCTGAAGCAGGCCTGGTCTTGAGTAGGGGCCATTAGTGTTTGCAGAATGACTAGGTGAGGGGCGAAAGGACTAGCAATGGAGTATGGCAGGAGGACCCCTGGGCCAGGAAGGGAGAAGCTGGGGTGGAGCCGGAGGGAACTGGGCCGTGGCAGCGGGGTGGCAGGGAGGGGACGGTCCAGGCCCACCTGGGGGGTCCCCGGGGGAGCGTAGGCAGCATATGGTGGTACCACGTCGGGCCCCGCCTGCTCCCCAGTCAGGTTCTGTTCACTCTGGCGGCAGGAAAAGAGGACCCTCCCGGTGGGACTCACTGTGGAGGGGAGGAGGTGTCAGGGCTGGGCCTGGCAGCTCCCCACCACGGGCATCCCCCGACCTGAGCGGCTCCTCACCGACGGTCACGAGGTTGGGCTGCTCCTGGCCGGGGAAGGACAGCAGCACTTGGTAGGCGGGGGCCTCAGCCGAGTCCAGGCCCGACTCCGGGTCCTGCCAGCGCTGCAGCAGGACCTGCACAAGGGCCTCATCTCGGGGGCTGGAGGCCAGGTGAGGCTCCTTGGAGAGTTCTCTGTAGGGTGGGCGGACGGATGGCCAGGCGCGCGGTTAGGGAGGTGTCTCTGGCAGACAGGAGGGGAGGGTAGACGGCCCTCTCACCTGAGGTTCTCCCGGATCCTGCTGGCATCCAGATGTTGCATGACGGTCTCAAGGATCTCCAGATCCAGGTCCTGGGAGATGCTGGGGGCTGGGACATCGGCCTCTATGGGGATGGCAACGTGGCCCAGGATGATCCCCAGCCCCAAGAGGGCAGCGGCCCCCACCGCCCCCCCAAGCACCTTCACCCACTGCATCCTGTGGAGTCTTGGCAGGCTGGGGTCACTCCTTATAGATGGGTGTCGGGTCTAGTTAACCATTACCCTGTGGGTGGCCCTGCCCTTTGGCCCCCAGCTGGCAAGGAGAGTCAGGGAGCATCCTGCAGGAAGGGCCAGGAGCGTTCACCTCGATTTCTGCATCAGTCACCTGGAAGGGACCCCCAGGGGTATCAAGTCCACAGAGGCACACTGAGGCCCAGACAGGGACAAGGTCTCAGCCAGATCTCCCAGTAAAACAGAGGCCAAGCCCGAATGGGAACTCAGAGCCCCTGTTAGAGCAAGACTGCCAACTCCCTGCCAACCCCACCTCTGTCTCTTCAGTGTCATTTGTAGTACATTTTTAAAAAGATTTTATTGGGCACCTGGGTGGCTCAGTTGGTTAAGCGACTGCCTTCGGCTCAGGTCATGATCCTGGAGTCCCGGGATCGAGTCCCACATCGGGCTCCCTGCTGAGCCGGGAGCTCCTTGCGGGGCTCGATCCCACGGCCCCTGGACCATGACCCGAGCCGAAGGTAGGCCCTTAACCCACTGAGCCACCCGGGCGCCCCTCCTCAGTGTCATTTGATTTCCAGCCCTGGCTGCTGGAGCAGGTTTTGAGTTCAAATGCCATCCTTGCTGGACATAGGCTGTGTGACCTTGGGCGGTTCACTTAGCCTCTCTGAACCTGTTTTCTCAGCTGTAAAATGGGGATAATAGACCTATTTCACAAAATTGATGCTGTTTCCATTAAAGAAGTCCACATCTAATGAAATATCTAATCAGGGTCTGGCACATAGTGGGAGCTCAGTAAATTTTAGCCACTCCTGCCTCATCTGGATCCCTAAAATGCAAAGCTTGGGGTTAAAGGAAGAAAGGGGATCCAGAAGAATTCTCTGTATGTATCCTGCAGGGGACCCAGCTTATGGGAGGACATGGAACTCTTAGAGAGGGAGGCCGTTCTAGAGGTCAGAGCCAGGGAAGCCCATTCTTCCTTGGCAAGGTGACCTCCTCCTCCTTTCCCTGACCTTATCTGGAATCCATTCAGCTGTTCATTCATCCATCTACCTATTTATCCACCAACCCCCTACTCTTCCATCCATCCCTTCATCGATCTATCAGTCCATCTATTCATCCATCTATCCACGCAGGGATC
This sequence comes from Neomonachus schauinslandi, assembly GCF_002201575.2. Lineage (NCBI taxonomy): Eukaryota > Metazoa > Chordata > Mammalia > Carnivora > Phocidae > Neomonachus > Neomonachus schauinslandi. The sequence continues at coordinate 7,365,080 of NC_058413.1, read as the reverse complement.
TACCCACCCATCCATCTATCCATTCGTTTATTCACTCCTTCACTAATACCTGCAAGCTTCATTCATGCATTTGGCTCTGTGTAAGACCCATGCTAGGCCCTGAGGAGGAAAAGGTACACAGATCCAAGTCCTGGAAGACCCAGGGATTCAAGTCTAGCAGGGAGACAGGCGGCTTTTGGCTCAACCTTGTGATAAGTGCCCCTATAAAGGGAGGGCCAGTGTGTTTCCAGTGGCGAGGATGAGGAATTCTGTCTAAGAGGGAACATTTGAGGGGATCTTCCAAGGTTGAGAAGGCATTCAGCACGCAGAGAAGGTGAGGGGCAGACAGTCCACGCAAATGGCCCAGCACGTGCACAGGGAGAGGGAGAGGAAGACACCAAGTACTCAGTACAAATACTGAGCCTCTTCCAGGCCTCAGGGAGCCAGGCAGGGTTGGGGAGGTCCCTGGGGCTGTGACTCCTCCTACACACACCCCCCCCCCCACCGCCCCATGGCCTATCCTGCCTTGGGCCTTGGCCCAGCCAGGCTGCAGCCACTGATTGTCCCAAAGATGCCTGAAGAGCTGGGGGAGCTAGGCTGTGGTACACTGTGTGTGTGTGTGTGTGCGCTCACGCACGCGCGCGATTCCACGGCCCACTCTCAGAGCAGCCCCCTTCCTGCTCACAGCCCTGTCTCATGGGCACCACCTGCCCCTCACCCTCCCATGTCCATCTCCCCATGTGCTGCTGGTCGGGAGGATCTGCATGTTCGCATGGGAGGACTACAGACGGGGTCTAGCGTGATCCGTGACTTCAGGGAGGCACACCAGGAAGCCACAGCCTTTGGCCTGGTGATTATCAGTACTCGGGATATGACCTTGGATCTTATCGGAAGCGCGTCTGTGTAGGGAGCACACACATTCCTGAGGACACAGGAGGGAGGCAGGCAGTGGGAGGGACATCAAGATCGGCTGATAAGCTGAAGAACGGACGCGGTAATGACACCATGAGGCCCCAGCCCCATGTCCTGCACCACCCGCGCCCGGAAGGATTTAGCCCCTTGAACACGGGCTGTTCCAGACAGGATACATGGACAAGAGTGTGTGACATCTGTGCGTGACATCTGAGAACTCCAGCTCAGGCTGTTGGAGTCAGCTGGTGTCTACACTGCTGTAGGCACCTGACAGAAGCCTGGTCAATTTTCCTTTCCCCATCTTGGCCCGGTGGGTGGTGTGGCCCCTCCCTGAACATTATTTTTTTAAGACAGTGTTATGGCATTATAAGTCAAAGCCAAGGTCTGGAGCACAGGGAGGGGAGGGTTGGGGTTTGTACCCTACTACAAAACTCTAGGGCCGGGATATGCCTTCATCCTGAGATTCCAAACACCCAAAGTACAGGGAAGAGCTGGTTGGCAACATGACTCAAGATAGTTTTTCCCCAAAATTCCTAGAACAAGTAAACTTGAGCTTCCTTTGTCACTTAAAAAAAAATTCCCTTTTTTTTGGTAGGAAAGAAAAGAATGAAAAGGCACATAGGGATTTAAAAAGAAACACAAAGAATCGAGTCAGAAGAGATATTATAAATGTTAGGTTGATTTAGAAGAGTTGCTCCGGGCAGTTAACAGTTTGTTTACTATGAGGAGTGTCTAACTCTGAACCTATTGCACGTGGCAGTTAGAAGTCGTTGTGGCAAGGGAAAACCACGGCCGGCCTGCGGCAGCCAACATAAACACAAAAACAGCCAGACACCATAGGGAAGGGGTAGGGATGAAGGTGGGGTTTGCTTTTTATTATAAAAGAAAAAGTAACTCCTCAGAAATCTTAACAGAGGAAAGGCTAATCTCACACCCAGAGACTAGACACCAGGACAAAATGGCAAATGTTCTGACTCCAGGGCTGTCCCCATCTCCTCACAGAGCAGAGATGGGAAGGGGACAGTTGAAGCAAACAAGTAATTCTGCAAAGACAAAGACTCAGAAACCTTATAGATAGGATTAAAATCTAAACTTCTCTTTTGCTTTTTAAAAAATGTTAATATATCAAAAGGCCTGCCTGCATTAGTGACCTGCTAGAAAATAATCCCAAGAGCCCCTTATCAGTACCACGCTCAAGTTGACCAGCCAACTCTTCTTAAAACCTCGGTGTGTACATGTGTGTCTTTTAAACCAAAGCCATAGGACGCCTGGGTGGCTCAGTCAGTTAAGCGTCTGCCTTGGGCTCAGGTCAGGATCCCGGGGTCCTGGGATCCAGCCCCGCATTGGGCTCCCTGCTCTGCGGGAGGCCTGCTTCTCCCTCTCCCACTCCCCCTGCTTGTGTTCCCTCTCTCGCTGTGTCTCTCTCTGTCAAATAAATAAATAAAATCTTAAAAAAAAAAAGAGCTTTTTCTTCTAAGATAGGTCAATCCATCCTTATGCTGCGCTTGTCTTCAGGTGAGGGCCATTTCACCCCAGGGAAGGGAAGGACTGCACCAGGAGGATGAGGGAGGGGGGCATTTTCCTGCTTGGTTCTCTCCTAAGTCTCACTTTTTTTTTTTTTTAAGATTTTATTATTTATTTGACAGGGTGAGAGAGCACAAGTAGACAGAGGGAGAGGGAGAAGCAGGCTCCCTACTGAGCAGAAAGCCCAATGTGGGGCTCCTAAGTCTCACTTTTCATGGAAAGTTGGTTATAACCTTACATGAAGGGGAACTTCCCACCAAGAGGGGAAATCCTAACCTGACCCCAGAGTAGTAACCCCACCCCAACACTCAGCTACCTTGAAGAAAGAGCCCTCCTCCTCCCTTCACAAACTGTGCTCTGTCCGGGGAGCTACGCCTATTGGACAAACACGCCTGATTAAATGGGAGCAGTGGTTATGTCTCCCCATCCCCTCCCCACGAATGTATCAGACGGCTTCAGTGACAGGGGAGAAAAGGGAGGGATGTAAAAAGGTTAAGAACTTGACCCCTCTATCCTGGCCGAAGAAAGCAAGAGATATTACCTGGGCATGAGGAATAAAAAAAGATCTTGATATTCCGCCCTTTGAGTTACAGCTATTAGGACAGTTGGGAGAGGGGCAAACATGGAGGCAGGATGGAGAACGAGGAAGGGTTTGATGGCTGCAAGTCTAGTCCACTTCGTTTTTGTATGGGAAATGTTTGTCGCCAGTTCCGCTGAGAAGACATGTGTGGATGAGGGCTTCTGTCACCGGAAAGGGGTCACAGTTGGCAGAGGGATGCCAGTCTCCAAGGTAACCCTTCTTCTCCTGGCTGACAGTCCGGGGAATGCGGATGCTGGCCCCACAGTTGGCCATGCAGGCGGAAAAGTCGTTGATGTTGGACGTTTCACGGAATCCAGTTAGGCGCCAGGCGGTATCCAAGCCCCCTTCGGGATCGTAGGCTGGGATATACCGCTGCTGCTTGCTCAGTTTCTCGGTGGACTCCTCAGTGTACTTCCGACCATTCTCCTCTCGCATGACCTTGGTGCTGAAGCGTGGCCGGCTGCACCATCCCAGGTCCCGGGAATGGGCTCAGGATCAAAGGTTGCTATCACTCCAAAGTCTTCACATACACGAGGCAAGATGAAATGGGCCACCCAGAGATGATCTCCCATGTCAATGCCCTCACGGGGTCCCGTCTGGACTTCCCACTGGGTGGCCATGACCTCAGCATTTGTCCCAGCGATCTTGATGCCGGCATCCAAGCAGGCCCAGTAGAGAGCCCCCGAGATACCCCTGCCTCAGGCTTCGTCTGCTCGCATGCCACAGTGGTAGGGACCTTCGGGCCCTCCCTAAACGTGTTGGATTGTGGTGTTGATGGAAACCACTTAAGGTAGCAAACGCATCTCCTTTTCTTTTCCCATCTCGCTCCTCGGTCCCACTGATAGCAAGAGTTCTCGGGTCCCTCCAGGACTCCCGATTCCGTGGTGCCAGTTCTTCCCACTTTCCCGCTCCTCCGTCCAGCCCAGCCCCTTGCAAAGCCTCTCCACCCCCCCGCCCCCCAGTTCTCTCTGCCTTGGCCACCTTCACTGGGGAAAAAACCTGACTCTCTGCCCACCTGCACCTGTACCCCTGACCCTGAATGTGCCTGCAGAATCACATGACCTCACTGGTCTTGCTTTAAATGTATGATCCCAAACCTCAAGCCAGCCCTCAGCACTGCCCATCCCACTGTCTTTCCCTGGTCCCGGCCTGCTCACTCTTCCTCGCTCCTGGAGGGCAAGTTCACCGTCACTCTGCTGCTCAGGCTTCCTGGAACACTGTTCCCCCAGCCATCCTCGGGGCTCCTCCCTCAGGTCCTCCCTGAGACCTTCCCTGCTGCTCCACCTAAGCTGCGTTCCTTCACCTCCCTCAGGCTTCCTCCTCCCTCTCTCTTTCCAGGTTTCTTCATCGCATCTGTCCCCATGTGACTTACCCCTTGTTTCTCGTCTCCTCTCCTCGGATGGAGGTCCTACTGGGGTAGGGGTCTTTGTTTCATTTGCCACTGGATCCCCAGAGCCCAGGACAGAGCCTGGCACACGGAAGCACTCAGCAAATGCCTGTCAGATGGATGAGAACTGACTTGAACCAGCACAGCTCCCCAACACCGGGCATTCACGCTCCAGCTGTCTGGGATTTAAGGAGTGTCCGGGGCAACCTCAAGGGATACAAAAGGTGGGCTCAGAACCCCGGGGAAACAGACCCCACCTGAATGAGCCCCAGCGGGACTGCTGAGCCAGCCATGGGGTGGAGGGTGGGGCTGCATAACACGAATGCCCTCCTGAGGTGGTGATGCGGGATCTAACAGTCCTCTGGAGCAGGATGTTTCCAGAAGATGATGCCCTGGGATAGAGGGTGATGCTGCTGGGCTGCAGGGTCGGGCCCCCCTCTCAGGCAGGGAGAGCAGCCCCTTTAGGCTGGGCAGGCTTTGGGAGCCTGCTGGGGTGGCCTACCCACCCTGCTTCCACAGGGCCTCTGAGGCCGGGGTGGGGGCATGGGTAGACCCACTGGAAGTCGGCTAATGGCCAATACTCACTGGCATGCTAACCACTCACCAAGCCCGCACCAGGTCACTAGTCCTCCGAAGGGCCTCTGAGGTGGGCACCGTGTTACAGAGAGAGAAGCACACGCGGTTGGTTACTCAGTCGAGGTTGCACCGGCTGGCACCGGGCGCAGGAGGAGGGCCCCCTGTCCACAAAGCTGCACCACCTCTCAGTGTCGGAGGCGGGGGGAGAGGCATCCCGGTCTGACCCTCACGAGAGACCCGGGATCAGGGGGACACAGGAGGCTGATTTGCTGACCGGGCCTCAGTGTCTTGATGACAGAGAGGCCAGAAGTTCTGGGTACCACTTGGGACCGACGCCGTAGCGTGCTATGACTAGCAGCTCTGGGGGAGGTGTGTGTGTGTGTGTGTGTGTGTGTGTGTGTGTGTGTGTGTGTGTG
>NC_058413.1:7226534-7359696 GCF_002201575.2 Neomonachus schauinslandi | reverse complement strand
GTGTGTGTGTGTGTGTGTGTGTGTGTGTGTGTGTGTGTGTGTGTGTGAGAAAAGACCTGGCAGCACCCTGGGGCCCCCACCACTTTGCTGTGGGACCTCCCCTTGACAGGGCCTTCCTGATGGGGAAGCAGGCCTGGGGAATGCTCTGTCCCCAGGACTGGCTACAGGGCCTGAGCTCGGGGCGGCAAGATGCTGGGGCCTCTGGGGCATCTGTCAGCAGGTCTGGGCTTTAGAGACAAAAGGGAAGAGACTCCGTTTCCTGCAGTATTCATGTGGCCACGCGTGCTTGCTCTCCTAGGCAGAGATGAAGCAGGCTTAAATGGGACCACGGGGACGAATGTGCCTTGTTGGTAGAAGTCCTTCAACGAGGGGCGCCTGGGTGGCTCAGATGGTTGAACATCTGCCTTCGGCTCGGGTCATGATCCTGGGGTCCTGGGATCGAGCCCCACATTGGGCTCCTAGCTCGGCGGGGAGTCTGCTTCTCCCTCTCCCTCTGCCTCCCCCCTGCTCATGCTCTCTCTGTATCTCTCTGTTTCAAATAAATAAATAAAATCTTTAAAAAAAAGAAAAAAAAGAAGTCCTCCAATGGGCCCATTGATTTAACCCTTTCACTATCGGTCCGACGATTCCCCCCTCAGTCTGAGGATCAGCTGATTCCCTTCGAGAAAATGGCAAGATGGCCCTTTGTAACAGCTGGGCCCCTGGTGGAGAACTGGTCTGGAAGCGGGAGGTGGGGACTCCGGGAGCCAGGCCGGGAGGGTGGAGTCCTGCCCGTCGGGGCTGCTGAATCCGCCCTCAGCTCTGCTCAGCCTGAAGGGACGACCAAATCAAACCTTCACCAGTCGAATGTGTTGGTAGTTTTTGGTCCAGGCAGGATGGCACCAGGTCTAGTGGAAGTCCAACTGGGTCCAAAGAGGGGCCGCAAGCCTGAATTTCCAACCTCTTGTCCCCTGCACTGGGTGTGAGGGCAGAAAGATGGCCACTGTCCTTTCTGTGTCCGACTGGGGGATTTCTGCCCAGGACATAGTAGTACCCTTAGGGACATGGGGCTTTGAAAAAAATTGTTCCATAGGATATTGACCAATTTTTATCTAATTTAGCAATCTTATTTCAGGATTCCTTCTGTTTTCTCCTATGTTGATTTCTTATATCCTCCTTTAAACTGGTTCTGTCATCTTGCTGTCACCATCATCTTCCTCACAAAACTGAAGCATGCTCCCTGTGTAATTGTATGGGAATTCTCTCTCCCCCAACCTCTCTCTTTCTCTCTCTGTTTCAGCTGGGAACTCAGGCAGCCAGCTGCTGCCCAGGGCGGGAAGAGTCCCATTGGGGAAGGGCATGAGGCCTCAGGAGTGTCAGGTGTTAGGTGTTGGACCCTTGGGGAGCTCCCACTAGCAGTCCCCACCCCTGCCCTTGACTTGACTTACCAAGGGGAAGAGATTTATCCAAAGTCCCAAGGCAGCTAGTGGCTCTTACCGCCCCTCCCTAGTCTCTTCCTGCCCTTTGGAGTTAGACCAGGGGCCTCCATCCTTGGGGGAGAGGGGTGTGGCCCCCTTCCAGTCCCACCCCAGCGCTTATCACTGGGACGTTGCCCTTGAGGCTGACACCAACCAGGGACCAAGCTCATTTTGGGGTTGGTGACCTCCCACGCTACCTGACTTCCCGGGCCCACAAACATGCGGCGAGTGGCGGCTCAGCTCTGAAGTTTATTACTGTGACCTGGAGAGGAGCTGCTGCCCTGGCCTCCCGGGAAAGTGTCTAGTCTCCAGCCTTGGGCCCAGCCACAGCTGACAGTGTCTGTGGGTGGTGGGAGCCCCAGGCTACAGGCTGGCTACAGGATGAACACTGCTGCCTTCTGGGAGCTGGGCTGCTACAGGCACGGGGAGCTGGGGGAGCAGCTGGGGAAGGCGTGCCCTTCCTCCCCACAGGCCACAGTGGGGCTGCCTGTGCGCCTGGAACAGCGCCACCCCCTGGGTGGCCTAGGCATCCTCGGAAAAGGCCTGGGCATCCTCGGGGAAGGCCTGGGCATCCTCGGAAAAGGCCTGGGCATCCTCGGGGAAGGCCTGGGCATCCTCCTGGACAGCATGGGCTCCCTCCGCGACAGCCTTCACCTCCTCCTGGAGGGCCTTTGCTTCCTTCCTTAGGCTCTCATATGACAAGGTCGGCTGGAACAAAGGGTTGCAGGGCCCAGAGGTGGGTACCAACCCCAGGCAGGACTGTTGGAGGCCCCCTCACTGGGCTGGGAGGCAGGGAGGAGGAGGCACCACAAAGAAAGGGGGTCCTGGGCTGAGGGCCTTACCAGGTTTTGCAGCTTCTCCCCCAGGGCCCGGTTGTCTGCTTGGATAGTGCTCAGTGACTCCCAAAGTCTAGAATTAAAAGTGACCCCTTCAGCCCCCAGGCTCTTGTCCTAAGCAGCTTCCTCCAGGCCCAACACACAACTCCTGCTTGAGCTGCGAGACCTGGAGCAGCCACCTGGGAACAGGGTTTTATTGGAGCCTAGTCTCGTGGGGGCAAAGCCACAGCGGGGGAGGGAACTGTTCTTCCCAAGTGACTGGCAGCAGGAGACCCAGACAGAGATGACGTGTGTTTTTTCTCTTCTTTAGCAAGAGAAGGGCAGGCCACTCTAGTGTGCGGGCTAGCCATCCCACACTGTTGGGCTGCAGTGGGGACCGTGACAGAATTCTGTGTGGTTCCAGGCTAGCAAGAGGGTCAAGCCTGGAACCAGCCCTGCCTAAGTGCTCTGGGTATGAAAGAAAGTGCTGACCACTCAGATCCACGTGCAGCCCCGAGGGACTGTGTCATGCTGCTCCACCCCCTAACCTCTGGCTCCAGGCAGATCTCTGACCCTGGCATCACCACAGGGGCCAGTGACCATGGCACGACACAGACCCAAACTCCAGAGCCTGACATCCAGAGACCAGACCCCAGCCCCCACCCCTGCGGCTCCACAGACCAAACTACCCCATCAGGTTCTTAGACAATTAAAAGGGGCGGGTCCCTTACAGGCGGCCTATAGACTGCTTGCAGACCAGGTGTGTGGGCGCGCAGTCCACTGATGGGAAAGAGCGGTGGCCCCCAAGCCTGTGGGGCAGGTCCCGCTCACACGGGAGGACACTGATGCTTGGGAGGGAAGGGACCTGATGGCCAGTGAAGGCGTCATTCAGAGCAGAACGGTGAGAAGGCAAGGGAAGGAGGGAAGGAGGAGGGCCAAGGAAAGGTGCACACCCACGGCCATCAAGCCCCAGGCCCTGACCTCAGTGGGGCAAAGCCCTGTCACCCTATCTGCCCCAACCTGCCCCGGCCCAGCTCACCTCATGCAATCATTCTGCAAATGGCTGATTTCCTTTGCGGTCCGCTGGGGCCCCCAGTCTTCCGTGTCCAGGAACCGGCACTCTTGGATCTCTAAGTCCCTGGAACGAGTGCACAGGGAGGGTTGGACCAGAGAGTCTAGAGGTTGGGGGAGGGTGGGGTGGGCAGCATGGGGGGTGGGGTGGGGGAGGCAGCCCAAGGCCCAGGGCCTGTCCATGGGTCTCCCCTCTGCCCACCCCAGGCTGAGTCCTGGCCCAGGTCTGAATTTTAGCAGAGAGAAGCCCCCTCTGCCTCCCTCCCCTGAAGCCTTACTCTTCAGGGTCTTTGGACTCAGTGGGCTCCGCTGTGCTCAGGAGGGTGAACAGGAAGGTCACGGTGGGTTCCGGTTGCAAGTCCAGCTCTTGCTTTGAAGAAGACGGCTTTGGCAGAGAAGGTGCCGTGGTGACGGCACAGCATGAGGCTGGCAGCCCAGGACATGCCACCCTTCCTGCCACCCCTGCTCTCTGCCTTGGGAAGCCCTGGGGCTTCCTGTCACCTCTAAGCCTGGCTCCCTGGAGACTTGAGGGTCTTCTGGCTTTGGCTTCTCAGCAGGCTTCACCACGGGCTTAGAGTAGACTTTTCGTCTGCCCCTGGGAGACTGAAGGAGACGGAAGCCCATTTGGGGGGCCATGTCCACCATCCTGCCAGTTGCCCCTTGCCAGCCCTGTCTGGTTTTCCTGGGGCAGCCTCCAGTCTGGAGAGCCTCCACCACCAGCTCTGTCCAGCAAACCAGACCCCTCAAAATTAGGGTTACCACATTTAGCAACCAAAACACAAGGACACATGGTTCGATCTGAATTTCAGACGAAAACCAAGCACTTTTAAAAGTATAAGCATATGCCATGCAATGTTTAGGACATACTTATTCTAAAAAAATGATTCATTATTTGTCTGAAATTCAAATTTCACTAGGTGGCCCATATGTTATCTGACAACATGCTAATACTGACAATATTTCATGAACTGAATCCCAGCAGATGCAAGTTATTGGGTGTGGGGGCACGAGGGACACCCTGTTGAAAGGAATCCTAAACAAGCTCATAAAAAAGTAGAGAATCCCTCCCATTTTTGGTGTAGAAATTATCAGCTGGACATGGAGAAGCAAATAGTGTGGCATTCAAGCCCCTGTTATGAACACCCTTGTTTGTAACCCCCTTGGTATTCCACTGTCCCTGAACAAGGGTCTGCTCAGACCCGCCAGGAACCTCACTTCCCAACACCAGCCCGAACTTACCCCACCTCCAACTCTTGCCCATGCTGTTCTCCTCTTTCCTGCTCCCTCCCAGCTCCACAATCTGAACTGGACCCGCTCTTTTCTGTGCTGAGCAAATGCACCTCCCTGAGACCCCCTTGGACAGGTTCACAGGGGAGTCAGAGCTGGGCTGAGCCTGAGGATGCTTCTGTCTCTACAAGGCGGTGTTAGATGTCCCCCCGAGCAGGCTTGAAATAGCAGCTTCTCCCCAAGGGACAGAAAGTCTCAATTCAATAGATGGAATCGTCACCATTTTTCACTTCCAGATTTTTCCGAATCTTGTACATCTGCGGGCCTAGCGATGGAGGACAATGCAATCAGATGGCAAATAGTGACCTCAGATGTGTCCTTCACACCGAGCTCCATCTGGGCTTTTGACAGGCCCATGGGTTGTGGCAGGGATCCCATGTCATGTGCTCTCTGCAGTACATCGAGCCTTTCCAGATGGCCTAATATATTGTAATTTTTGTCCACATGATGGTAACAGGATCTTGGTGGCCAGAAATGCCCTGGGGGGGAAGCGGGGGCTGCCCAACTCCGGGGACTCACTGAGCTCCAAGGTGATACGAATGCTCATGTCACCAGGTTTGACTTGTCCCGGGGGGAAGCTGGCAACATGTAATAAGATCTACGAAACTAACCAGGACCTTGCCCCTGGTAACATCACTTTGGTAACTAGTCCTAAAGACACGACTCCATGGGAAATAAAAATAATTTACACGGAGGCCCATTTACACCAAGAAGAAAAACTGGAAGCAGCCTAAAGGGCCCAAATATAAGAAAAGGTCAGTAAACAATAGCATGAACATGATCAAACACAGTTCACTCTGCAGTTAATGGTTCCCAGGAAAGGCTGGCTGACCAAGTGCTGTCTGGGGGACACGCCCCGGCAGGGTCCTGAGAATACACAGACAGGTGATGGTGACCCTGTTCTGCCCAGGAGAAGCTCCCGGGGCCAGGGGAGGCCCCCGGTTCTCAGGTGGCCCCAGCGCAGGGAGATGTGCCCTAACTGAAGCCGGTACAGACAGCCCTGGCCATGAAAGAAGGGAGCCACACATTCAGCTTAGTGCTCCAGACTCCACCGTGAAGGTGCTGCTTGAGCATCAAGAAGTGGGGGATCTTGGCAAGAGGAGAGCAATCCAAAGGAGGGAGCAGTTTGGGGCAGGCCAGTGCTGAGGGCACTCTAGCTGGGACATAGTGTGAGGGGCCTGGGCTGTGGCCCCAGGTGACAAGGCATGGGAGACCTTTGTGTGTTTCTGTGTGGGTTGTTTGGGCCGTAACTGGGATGAGAAGATACTGGGGGCAGGAAGCCAAAGGTCTCGGGAATGGAGAGAGGCAAGCACAAGCTGCTCCATGTGACGAGTGTCTACATGGCAAATATCAGGGAACATGTGCAGGAGACGCGGTTACACCGCAAAAGGAAGCCTCACAACGGTCTGTGCCAATATTTCTTCAAGACGCTGCTTTCCATTCTTTTGGGTGTTACACCCAGAAGTGGAATTGTATCGAAGGGTTTTGAGCAAGGGAGAAACAGGGTATTATTTCTTCTGGGAAATACAGTCTGGCTGCAGTGTAGACAGTTTGGAGAGGTGAGAGGTGGCCAGGAGACCAGTGCTGTCCAGTGGCTGTGGAGCAGAGGGATGTTGAAGTTAGGGCCGACGGGACAGGACGAGGGAGAGGAAGGGCTGCAGATGACCCCCAGGCTCCTGGCTTATGTGGCGAGGTCAGCTGGGGGGATGCCGATGGCATAGGGAGCACAGGAAGAGGCGAGCTGGTGGATGAGCTGAGTTTGAGAGGACTTCTGAGTCGAGGTGTAGTTCTAGATTCTGGTTCGGAGCTCAGGAGGGAGGGAGGTATGGGATGGAGATCAAGACTGGCCATGAATGAGCCAGAGGGCAGCCCAGAGGGCCTGTCCTCGTCTGGGGAGAGCCAGCAGGTTGGAAAGAGGGCCCAGGACTGAACCTGGGTGTCCTGATATTTCAGGGGAAGTCAAGAAAGAGGGGCCAGCAGTGCCATGGCCCCCAAAAAGGGTGTTCTCAGCCAGGCTGAGAGTGTGGCAGCGACCTGAGCCTGTCGCACTGGTCATCAGGGGGTCGCTGGTTGCTTCTGCCTGAGAAATAACGGGAGCAGCCGTGGCACATATGTCCTGGGGCCTCCTTGAGCCAAGTGGGAGAATTCCAGACAGGAGGGGCTGGGGCTCCCTAGAGGCCTCCCTTGCAGGCAGCCCTATGTTGTGGGAGCAGATGGGACGGCACAGAAAAAACCCGATGTGAGGGCGGAGCAGTGATCACAGGGCTACTAGAGGCCAGGCTGGCAGTCCTCTGTGCAAGGGGACAACCCTGGAGACAAAGCCCAAAGAAGGCTTGGCTTCCTGGGCCTCCCACCTTCACCTCTGCCTCGTTAAAACAACAGTCTCAAGTAAGCAGGAACTTTTTAATCAGGATTTTTTTTTATTCAAACAACAGCAACATAATCTTTCTTTACACTCCACACCACCTGGCAGCTCCCGACTCTGCAGGACTAGGACACTTCCCAGGAGTTCCGCCCCACCAGCCGGCGAGGACAAGAATTCTTTTGGTGTCCAGCTCAGGGGCATCCAGGCCCACCCCGGCAAGGGGGCTTGCTTGGGGGGTCTGACAAAGCACGAAGAGTTGAATGGGTAGCCCGGGGCTCCTAGGCCTTGCAAGGGCTTTCAGTAGTGCCCACCAGACCTGCCCCGGGGTCTCAAGTCCCCTAACCAAGCACGAGCGCATCTTCCCTGACACTCTGCTACCACCAGCCCTGCCACACTCCTCGCAGCCTCTACTGCTGTGACCCCGGAAACGTCCGAAGATGCACCGGCGTGGGGTAGCTGCAAAGCTGGCAGGTCTGGGACGAGGGTTAGGACCGTACAACCCTGTTTTCCCCTCTAGAGTGGAGTAGACTCTGTGCGCTTTGTTTAGTAAGAAACAGGTGTAAATGACAAGTGGGGCACCTCCCACCACAGCCCCCTCCCCGGCCCTGTGCAGGTGTCCCGTCCAGAGGCCCGGGCCTCAGCTTCCGGCACCTGGCGGCCACACCCGGAAACGCACCCCCTTTGCCCCAGGCAGCCAGTGTCCCACCCGCCTGGCGTTTAACCGAACATCCCAACAGCAGAGCAGAGCGATCAAACACAGCTTCTCCGAGCAAACGCTTCTGGTCTGAGACCCAACCAAGGTTTCCCCTCCCTCCTTCAAAATGTAAAATTCTACAGTGTCCAGGGTCTTCCTCTCACAGACAGAACTCTCCCCAACCCACGAATTCTCTCCTGGCCCATCTACAGAAACTAAGAGGGAACCCAAGCCTCTTTACATAGATGGACTGGTGGCTGGGAACCAGGTCCCCGACGGAAGACAAGGCAGGGGGATCGCCTGGGCCGGGGCTGGTGCAGAGCAGCTGCGTTCCCCAACAACGGCCCGGGTCCCTGCTCACCTGCAACCCCAGCCCTTCCCCCTCCTCCGGCTGTGCCAGCAACTCCTACTCCCCAGTGTGCAGCCCAGCTGGAAAGTGGCGAGGCTCGGCTGGGAGGCAGGGACCAGACACAGGACAGTGGTGCGCGGCCAGGCCCAGAGAGCCCCATCTCCTGAGACGGCTGTTGCCACCGCACCAGCCCTCTGAGGAACGCAGGCCTCACATAGCCACAGCCTATGTACAGGGAACAGGGCCAGGGGAGGGGACCCCAAGTGTCTTCTCCACGGGGAGGAGGAGCTATGTACACAGGGAGGGGACAGGCTCCCCTGGATGGCCAGGGACACCCCCCCACCCCGACATCTCATTCAACCAGGAGATCAAACTGCTCAGCAGCTTCAAACTCCGCATTCATGGCCGCAGCCCATTCATCCAGCTCCGATTTCTAGGGGGAGAGAAAAAGGTGGCGGGTGAGCGAGGACGGGGGAAGGGGGCGTGCTGGCCGGAGCACGTGAACCCAGACCCTGCAGGCGCTGAGCCCCAGGCCAGCCCGAGTCCCAGCAGCCTCCCAGCGCGTCTGGGGCGACAGCAGAGCAAAGCCCTGGCCCTCACTCACCAGGATCTCGGGCACCTTTCTTTTCTTGCGCTTCTCTTTCACAGCCGGTGGGGAGATCCCGGGGAGAGTTGTATCTGGGGCCCAGGGCTTCACAGGGACCCTGGGGGCTTCGGTTAACTTGGAAGACATCACAGGCGAGACTCGGGCCAAGTCTTCTGACCCCAGCAGCCCCTCGAAACCAAAGCAAGACCGGCGGCCCGGGGTGGAGGTAGAGGCGGAGCCGAAGGTCTCCAGCCGGCTGTAGGATCGCCTGACCTTCTTAGACATTTCCAAGTCTCTGGCGTCCAGCTCTTCTTCCCTGAAGTTGGACTCAACATTCAGGGGGTACAGCACCGGGGTGGTGGTGGGGGTGACGGGTATATTACATGCCTTGAAGAGATCCTCCTTAGCAGGCTCCTTGCTAGGAGGGTTGTTTTCCTTCTCCAAGAAAAAAGCAATCTGGACCGGGACAGAAGAGAGAACACCTCCTTGTTAGTTAGCTGTGTTACATACTTCCCGAAAGGTCCGAGGAGATTCAGGGTGGAAAGACCCATAGGACACTTTTAAAAAGAGAAGACAAGACAGGTCAGGCAACAGATTGGACCTTGAGACAGACCTGGGGAGGGGAAGAAAAGAATCTGTCTGTCCTTGCTTCTGAGTCCACTTTGGTAATGCAAGAAGACTCCTCACCACCGGCTGTTGTCAGCTCCGTTTCCCAACAAAAAGTGACCAGAATCTAGCCGCCCCTACTGACTACAAGCCCCCATCACGTCATCTAGAGCAGTTCGACAAGCTCCTGACTGTTCTGCCTGCTTCCACCTGGGTCCTCTGGTCCATGTGTCACACAGTTGGCGACGGTTTTCCTAACATGTCCATCCAGTCAGCAAGTACTTTCTGGTCACCTGCCCTGTTTCAGGTACTTTCTAGGCACTGGGAGCACAGCCGGGAATAAAACAGAGAAAGCCCTGTCTCCATGGAGCTTCCATTCTGGTGGGGGTAAAACAGGTAATGAACAGGGAAAAGTCATGTAGCATGTTAGAAGTGTTAAGTGCTTTGGATAAAAACAGAATGAGATAGCACTGGGGTGGGTTGGGATTTTAAGTAGGTGAAGGTCGATGGAGGCCTCACTGGGGGGCTGTCTGAGCTAGAACTTGAAGGGGGTGAGGGAGTCAGTCACAGGGAGGCCAAGTGTTGTAGGCAGAGGGAACAGAAGGTGCCCAAGTCCTGAGGTGCAGGAATGTCCAGAAAGGTAAAGGAACGAGGCCAGTGTGGCTGAGCGAGAGGAAGTGAGGAGGAACTGAAGATGGGGTTCGAGAGGTAATGGGGGCTGCTAGAGGGCCTTCTGTAGGACATTGGAAGGGGAGGCCCATGAAGACCCTTGCTCTGAGACCCAGGGAGCCACGGCAAGGTTGTGAATGGCAAAAGGCCTAATCTCATATGTGTATTAAGAGGTTCACATGTTGGCTCCTTAAAATTCCACTCTCGGCTCAAATGCTGCTTCCTCAGAGAAGCCGTTTTTGTTTTGTTTTATTTTTATTTGACAGCAAGAGAGGGAACACAAGCAGGGGGAGTGGTAGAGGGAGAAGCAGGCTTCCCACCAAGCAGGGAGCCCGATGCGGGGCTCGATCCCAGGACCCTGGGACCATGACCTGAGCCAAAGGCAGATGCTTAACGACTGAGCCATCCAGGTGCCCCGAGAAGCCGTTTCTTACCACAGAATAGCAGGGAGCCCCGCTACCACTGATCTTTACTTCTGCCCCAACAACCTCTCTTGTACACTGGTCACCTATCACCCCAACGAGAACATGAGCTTGAGAGCAGGGGTCTTCATCTGTTTGACTGACCCAGCCTCTAGCCAGCACCCTCCGCAGAGCGCTGTGTTGAGCGCATGAAACATCCTTAATAACTTCAATACTCACTGACTTAATGTACCCAAAACGCGTCACTGAGCTTTATGGCAGCCAAAACGCCGTAGGAAACAGGACAAATTCAGTCCCTCTTGTGGTCTAACAGAAGGAATGACGTTGGTTATCAATAGAGACACTTCCTGGCTACAAGCACGGGCAATCTGAGTCTTAGTAATGAGTCAGAGTAAAAGGGATGCTGCACAAAATGGGGGTTAGCCCTGACAACCTCTTCCTCACCCTCTACAGCAAGCAGTCACACGAGTCCTTGCAGCTTCTTTGGCTCAATGTCATCAATCTATCGTTCAACCAACAAGAATGAGTGATTACCACGGGGAGGCAGAAGTCTCCACCCGCAAGACAACATGCAAACGTTCGGATATGGAGAAGGCCTAAGGAGAACTACATAAACAGGACAGTGACATGGCACAAGTGGTCAGGGAAGCCTTCTGGGAGGTGTCCTTTTGGCGGAGTACTGTGTGATGGGTAGGTCATGTGGTGAGATGAGGAGCAGAGCATCACTCTGCCCTCACCTTACTTTAGGCCTCCGCCATCCCGCTGCAGGATTCCGGTTGTCTTCCTACCTGGTCTTGGGGTCCCGAGCAGGCTGTTTCCACCCCAGTCTCCACCCAGACCCCAGGGAGATTTTTTTTCTGAGCATACCTTAGTGACTACCTGAGACTTAGTGAGCTTGAGACTCCCCAAAGGCTCCCACGATGCCGAGGACAAAGCCCAAGCTCCTGAGTGTGGCGTTCATGCCTCCTGAGGAATGGCTCTGGCTTAACATGCTCTATCGCCCAACAAGATCTGCCACAGACACACTGAACAATCTGCCGTCCTCCAGACCTCAGGATTTTCTTTGTGAATTCCAGGGCTCTGCCAACAGAGCGTCCTTTGCCCAAACACTACTTTTCTTTAGAGACTCAGTTGAAACGTTTCTTCTTCTGTGAAACAGCCCCAGGGCCAGCTGGTCTGTTAGGTGCCTTCATAACATCTAGTACTTTTCTTACTGCAGCCCTCAGCACGCCATGCTGTTATCACTTGTTCATCTGTCTTTCTCCCCACTTGACATAAGCTCCCTGTGCTCCTAAAAGGCAGCTAGCATTTCTCACTTCTTATATCTTTAGGCACAGGTTTTCTGTTCATAAAACATCCTTAATAACTTCTGCTGAAACAGTAAAAATGCTGTACGCTTATCTTACCAACAACCTGTTCTCACAAATTGAGGAGATGGACTAGAGAGAAGGAATATTTAGGACAAGGCTCAGCTCTTAAGATGACGGTAGAGAACGTTAGGACATCAAGACCTAAACGTATGAAATCCACAGGGAGTGAGCAAGACTGGCAATGCATGTGGGTGTCCAAAAGCAAAGTGTTTCAAAATACAGATGCTTCCCGACCTAATGACGGTTTGACTTAAAGTTTTTCAATGTGATTGTGGAGCAAAACTGATATGCATTCACTAGAAATCATACTTCGAATTTTGATCATTTCTTGGGCTAGTGATACGTGGTAAGATCCTCTCTCATGATGCTGGGCAATGGCAGCAAGCTACAGCTCCCAGTCAGCCACGCCATCACGCAGTAAAACTGATAAATTTACAACCATTCCGTTGTTTGCTTTTAGTACAGTACTCAAAAAATTAGAAGGTATTTAACTCTTCATTATAAATAGGCTTTGTACTAGATGATTTGCCCACCTATACGCTAATGTAAGTACTCTGAACACATTTAATGTGTTCGGCATGCTAAACTAAAGTACAATGTTTGATAGATTCGGTATATTAAATGCATGTTTGACTTATGGTATTTTCAACTTATCATAGGTTGATCAGAATGTAACCCCGTCCTAAGTGGAAGAAGATCTGTACCTCAAAACTGCTCCCTGGGCAGATGTGAGCAGCCTGTATGTCCTGCCCGATCTCTAGAGTGCCCTGGATTCCACTCCATTACAAAGATAAAAATGAACTCACCCTTGTGCTCCTTCGAGGTGTGTGGACAGGCGGGATCTGTGGAAACAATAATTGATAACATAGCCACCCCCAATTTTGGCTCCCAACCCGCAACCCCTCTCTCAGTCTTCACCTCTACAGGTTGGGCTACGATCTTCTTCAAAACGATGGGCTTTCTGACTGGAGCCGCATGGGGTGCCTAGAAAAGAAGAGTGAATATGAACTCCACATTAGTCCAACGCCTTCCGGGGCAGAAACTGAGAAAGCCGGGGCTCACCTTGGGCCAGATTTCAGGGAGGGTGCTTGGGAGATCAGGGCCTGATTTCCGCTGGGACCTCCGCAGAGACTTAGTAGGAGATGGGGCCCCGGGCCCTGGGAAAAGAAAAAAGTTAGGAGGTAGGGTAAGACTCCAGGCCTCAGAGTCTAGAGAACAGATTCAGGAGTGAGCGAGAGGTTCCCAAACAAGCTCCTTTCCGGGGCAGTGAGCCTCCTACAGCGGTGGGGGGAGGGCCTCCTCGCGGGACTCCGTCCCTCAAACGGCTAGGCCCCAGGCTCCCGCGCGCCCTCCGCTCACCAGAGCGCTGGGCGGACCCTCCGGACCTCGTTCGCCTCTCGGACATGTTAGCCTTGGTCTCGATCTCGGCCGCCGCCTCAGCCGCCGCCGCCGCCGGGCCTCGCGCCAACCCGGAGGGCCGACGGAAACCTAAACGTTCGAATTACCCGCTCTGCCTGGAGGAAGCGGAAGTGACGCAAGGAGGGCGGGCCGCCGCGTTCCGTTCACCGTTCGTCGATCTTCACGTCTGGCGTCAGCAGGGGCGGGGCCAGCGGCACGCTGGCGTCATCAGAGCGCGCCGCACCCGGAAGAGACGTGGCAGCAGAGGGATAATCGGAGCGGCCCGAGGTAGAGAGCGCAGAGCGGGAGCTCCGGTGAGCGCGGTGTCTGTTCTTCCGCGCGTCGGGCCAGGGCTCGCGCCCGTCGGGACCGGTGCGGCGGTCGATCGGTAAACACGGAGAGAGGGGTATGTGTTGAAGGTGGGGGCGGGGCTTGGAGGGGGTGGGGCTCAGGCGGAGCCCCTGGGGGCGGGGCCGGTGGTTTCGGAGACTCGCTGGTGGAGGGACCTGGCTGGGGGCGGGATCCAGGAGGAATGACAGGTCACCGCAGGTGGGATTCGTTCGGGGGGCGTGGCCCGGAATGTAGAGGGGCAGTGGGCAGTAATTGGGGGTTGGGGCGATTATGAGAGGTGTTTAGGGGAGTTAAGAGTGGAAACGATCTGGGCTTGTGAGTTCGTAGTGGCGGACACCGGAACCTGGCTGTCAACTCAGACCTCTTCCTCAGGGTCGAATATGGGACTTTGCAAGTGCCCCAAGAGGAAGGTCACCAATCTGTTTTGCTTCGAACATCGGGTCAACGTCTGCGAGCACTGCCTGGTAGCCAATCACGCCAAGGTGGGGCCTTCAGGGCAGGGGCTGAGCAGGGCAGTAGGTGGGCAGGCGGTATTGGTTTTCTCCAACTCCATGAAGGGCCAGGGGTTGGAATGAAGCCCTCCTGGAGCTTTTGTACTCAGCTCTATCTCCGGAGAGCCCTTAAGGCAGACTCTGGCACACTGTGTGCTCAGTAAATACTTATTGATGGAAGAATGAAAGGATGAGTCTCCTCTGTACAAAAAAGCAGCTGGGCCTTGAGGAGATGGGCCCCTGTTGTGATCTCTCTCTCCCACTCCAGTGCATCGTCCAGTCCTATCTGCAGTGGCTCCAAGATAGCGACTACAATCCGAATTGCCGTCTGTGCAACATACCCCTCGCCAACCGGGAGACGACCCGCCTCGTCTGTTATGGTGAGGCCTGCCCAGCTTGGTGACCAGTTTCCAGGTCCTCTCTAAGCAGCAGGGCAATGAGATCTCCCAAAGCTTGGGAGGCTGGAGCCCCAAATTCTAGTCCTGCTATGTTATTTACCTGCTGTGTGAGCTCAGGCAAGTTATTTTTTCTTTCTAGGCCTCAGTCTTTTTCCCTAAAAATTAAAGCTCCTGGTTTCTTACCTGCCCATTTCGAGGGTTGGGTGAGAGCCAGTCCAACTTGTGGGTATCATTTTGACTGTGAGCAGTAGCTGGCTGGACCAGCAGGAAGCTGAAGAGATGAGGCTTTTGGACATTTAGGATCTGTTACTCATTCCAATTAAACAGGAAGGGAGTTTCTCCAGTACATTCAGCCAGAAGAAGTCAGCAGTCACATGTATCATGACCTTGAGCTGACTGTGGTGTAAGAGGCTTAACTCCATTTTTTGAAGGAGCTAGTGCAAAAGAGCTTCGTGTGTGTTTCTCAGTGTGATGAGCGTGTGTGTATATATACATGAATTTAATGTGTCTTATGACTTTACGTGTGTTAATTAGTGCCTTTTAGTACCTGCGGATGAGTGAATGGGTAAATGTGCGTGAATGTATGAACACGGGTGTGTTGTGGGGTTGCAGGAGAATGTGTGGGTGACAGCACTTGAGTTTTAGCAAACGTGAATGTATAGATGTGTATATGTAGGAGTTAGTGTGCCAACGTGGTGATACAGGGGATGGTACTTGTGTTTGATTATATGTATATGAGTATGTGTACATTTGTGCCCATAGGTGTGTACATGCATACGTGTGCCTGTGTGCGTCTAGGAACTTTTTCTGAAACTGTTCTTAACTAGCTGTTAGCCCGAGGAGCTTGTGATGAGTGCATGTTCAGCGAGGACTCGCTTTTAAGGGTCGCTGGCATCTTCTTCCCACCCTAGTGGGCTTCTCCCTTTTACTGCGCCGGGGTAGCATCTGCCGTGACTGAGTTCAGGTGGTGGTGGCCAAGAAGGCCGAAGTCTCAGGGAACACTGATGAAATGGACCTGAGTGAGGACAGGAAGGAGAAGGCTGTGGGCTATATGTGTGTGTGTGTGTATACATCCATGTAGCAGGCAGGGGGCTGTTGCTGGGCTAGACGTCCTAAGTGTCTTCTTCTTCATGCCTCTCCTCCCCTATTTCATGGGCCCTAAGACCTCTTCCACTGGGCCTGCCTCAATGAACGTGCTGCCCAGCTGCCCCGAAACACAGCTCCTGCTGGCTACCAGTGCCCCACCTGCAGTGGCCCCATCTTCCCCCCAACCAACCTGGCTGGCCCTGTGGCTTCTGCATTGAGAGAGAAGCTGGCCACGGTCAACTGGGCCCGGGCAGGACTGGGCCTTCCTCTGGTGAGAATCTGTCTGTCTGTCTGTCTGACTGACCATCTGCCCTGGGTCCCATCTGGGCCAGATGGGTGGGGAGGGACAGCACCGGGCAGTCTGGTAATACAGGTTCCTTCCGCCAGATCGATGAGGTGGTGAGCCCAGAACCCGAGCCTCTCAACACCTCTGACTTCTCTGACTGGTCTAGCTTTACTGGTAAGTGGTGGTCTGCACTGCCCTTGGGGGCCCTTGCCTCCCTGCTCTGCTGACCACTCTCTTCTTGCCACAGCCAATGGTACCCCTGAACAGGAGAAGATAACCAGCGCTTCCGCTGCCCCATCCTTCTACAGCCAAGTCCCCCGGCCCCCTGCTTCCCCAAGCCGACCCGAGCAGCACACAGTGATCCACATGGGCAGTCCTGAGCCCTTGACTCACGGTGAGCCAGGGAATGGTCCAGTCTAGAGGAGGATAGAAAGGAAGTGGGGTGGCTCGCATGGGGGGAGCTCAGGGTTCCAGACGCCCACCCGGGGGGCCCCCTCCTCACTCTAACAGAGACATTACCTCCCCACAATTCTGAGATGGTCTGTCGGGCTGAGAGGGCAAGGACCTCCTGCCCTCCCCACTCCCCACCCTGCCGCAGGCCAGTTTCTCTGAGCCTGTGGATACCGGTGGCTCTGTCCCTGCAGCCTCAGCCCCGAGGAAGGTGTATGACACACGGGATGATGACCATTCACCAGGCCTCCACGGGGATTGTGATGACGACAAGTACCGTCGCCGGCCTGCCCTGGGCTGGCTGGCCCAGCTGCTCAGGTATGCATGGTCAGGTGGGCCCGGATGCCAGGAGCGGGGAGGAGAGGAAGTGAGAGCCAGAGGCCCTGGGCATGATGATTGCATGATAGATAAGAGGGGCTTCGTCTGGGTAACAGTAG
Organism: Neomonachus schauinslandi; assembly: GCF_002201575.2. Taxonomy (NCBI): domain Eukaryota; kingdom Metazoa; phylum Chordata; class Mammalia; order Carnivora; family Phocidae; genus Neomonachus; species Neomonachus schauinslandi. The sequence continues at coordinate 7,343,108 of NC_058413.1, read as the reverse complement.
TCTCTGGGGTCTGGCTATGCAGAGAGGCTTCAGCTGGCCCTAGAAGTCTGCTCCACTGTAGGGCTGTTTCCTCGCCTGCTAGGTATCTGAGGCTTGAGGTTGGGCTCTTTGAGGCCCGTTCCTGCTCCGACACCACCTGAGCCTAGTGACCCTACCGTGCCTGACACATCCTAGTTGCCTCAGCTGGTTTGAGCTGCACGGTCCCCTGTGTAACGAGCAGGTGCAGGGATGAGCCTGCACACCGGAAGAAGCAAGGCTCAGGAATGGTGGCACCAGGGCCAGAAGACAAGTGTCGTGTCTGGGGTTCCTCTCGGGCCGAGGGGCTGTCAGGGATTGAGAACCTGACCTGACTCTCCCCTCGTCCCCCGCAGGAGCCGGGCTGGGTCTCGTAAGCGGCCGCTGACACTGCTGCAGCGGGCGGGGCTTCTGCTGCTCCTGGGGCTCCTGGGCTTCTTGGCCCTCCTCGCGCTCATGTCTCGCCTGGGCCGAGCTGCAGCTGACAGCGATCCCAACCTGGACCCACTCATGAACCCTCACATCCGGGTGGGTCCCTCCTGAGCCTTTGCTTGTAGCCAGGCCAGCCTAGGACCCGGGGGCCTGAGGTAGGGAGGCCTGGGGACTTTTTTTCTGCTCCTCTTCTTCACGCCTGAGACACTAAGATCCCAGGCCCAGTCAAGTCCACTAGAGTGGCTGCTGGCTGGGCCTGGGGCCCCTGCAGGTCAAACGTTTGTCTTGACCCACTTACCCTGGGTCTCCAGCCTCCCGCCCTCCTCCCCACGAAGGAGATGACAGGTGAAAATAAATGACAGACTTTATTAAAACACCGAAGCCTCCTTTTCCTTCCCCCTTCTCAGCCCAGTCCTCAGGCCTCAGTGGTTCTCCTGACGGTACTGGATGGCCAGAAACTCAAGGGACAGGCGGTTGAAGAACATGGCTCCATTTAGCACTGAGCAGAGGAGGGAGCCCCTATCAGCATTCCCTGCCCACTCTCTGCCATGTCTCCGGGATCCAAAGCTCCCCCTCCCCCTTAGCAGGACCCTTTCCCCAACTCACTCAGGATGGTCAGGGCAAAGCACCGAAGAAACTTGTCATCTGTCATCTCAGCGTAGAGTGACCCCATGGCAGCCCAGCAGATGCTCATCACCTGGGAGAACTGTAGGCCCCATCCAGTGGGAGAGTGGCCCCCTGAGACAACAGCGGGGTTTCCATCAGCCCCTGGGCCTCCCCCGACCAGCCCTTGAGTCCCGGCCCCAGTCTACCATCAGGACAACTGTGTAGTGGAAGCTCATGCGGTCGTAGCGGTGGGTGACGCAGAAGTTGTGCACGTCGCTGGCAAAGACCCCAAGGTGTATGAGGAAGAGCATCAGGGCAGCTGCAGTGAGCACCATGCCTTGTGGGAAGAAGAGCACAGCCAGCCGGTCCCGCCACCGCATTGTGGTGGCCGCACAGACTCAAGGCCAGCGGTGGAAGCTGAGCAAGCCAGCACTGTTCAGGAGAAGCAGCTGACCCCTCCGGTTCTAGAGTGTACGGTCTGGAATCGCAGTGGGATGCTAGAACGAGGACATAGGAGGGGACGAGATTCTAGAATACAGGCTGGTTCCAGCCAATACAGGAGTGGTTCATGGGGGGGGCCAGGGGAGCTCCAAATTATGGAAGGTCAGATGGAGGGCTGAAGGTACAGACCAGCAGGAGTGTTGAGGAAGGGACAGTGTCCCTTATCATCCTGCCTGCAGGCACGCTTTGCGTTCTTGTGCACATCTTCTCACTGAGTCCGACTCTTCTCACTGAGTCGACCCCCCACGCCCCCGCCTCCTACCTACCACAGAGGAGGCACTGTGGGCACATTTCTCCAGAGCCGGGTCTCAGAAAAGTGGAAGGGCATGTCCTAGGTCCACAGCAAGGCTTAGGCCAACGAGAGACGAAGCTCTGGCTGTGTAGCTGGTGGGCATTCCCAGGTGAGGAGGCCTGGGCTGAATGACAAGCTCCAAGTATTTATAGCTCCGTTCCCGGATGGGGAGGAACAAAGTGAAGGGAAGCGATAAGAGCTTGCCCAGAGCTGTCCTGGGACCTTACCCATGCCCTCCCTAGGGATGGCCCAGACAGCAGTGGACTTTTCCATCCTCCCCAAAATGTCCGAGGACCTGATGCTGACCAGCTTTCTCCTGTGCCACCTTTAAGCACTCAGCACTTCACACCCATCACCTCTGTCCTTTCCAAGAGTCCCAGATGAGGCTGGTGGCATAAATCCTGTTTTGCACACAAGTCCGAGGTACAGAGGAAGTGTCAGCCCAGGTGCTCACAGCCAATGAGTGAGGGAGTCAGTACTGAGACTAAGATCCAGTTCTACCCGAGGCTGTGACTGGGCAGGGACACTTACAAGCAACAAGAAAACATTTCCTCCATACGTGGGAGAGGTGAAAACTCTAGGATTCTCAGCAGTATCACCCACAAAAATGGGCAGAAATGGTGTGGAGGGACATGAAAGCTCCCAGGAACTAGACTAGAAGAAGGATAACTTGAACTCAGCCACCCCCATGGCCTCCTTTCTGTCTGCCTGCCCCAGAAGTTAGGTTCAAGGTCCGGCCAAGACCCTCGGTCTCCTGCCACATCCATGTTTACTGTCTAGTGTCATTAATCACAACAGTCCCTCAGACCCCCATTCTGACACAGTACAGGGGTGACACCCCCCATGCCTAGCCGTTGGCCCACTGTTGAAACCACTGTTCGCACCTCCATTCTCATGTGAATACAGATGAACTTTCATTAGACGTTAGGGCTTCTGGCTCAACACCATTTAAAAATTACCCAAGTAGCACATGACTACATTCTTGTAAAAGATGTGTGTAATACACAGCATACAGAGGAAAAGGCAATGATAGCATGACAGCGCCCCCCCCCCCCAGCCTCCTACCTACCTAACAGAGGTAACCCGCTCAACAGTTTGGTGAGTGGGCATCTTTTGGGTCCCTTCTTAATGTAACTTCATGTACCTACATGTACATCTACATGGATAATTTAAAAAAGCATTCTAGAGAATCACCAAATGTATTGTCAGAGTATAATTTTCAAAAAGTTAAAAATATGATGCTAGATCTGGAATGAACATGTAACTAAGATGTATAAACCCAGCAGTGAGGGGTTCCCCCTCAGTAAGGTGGTAATGCGTCTTGGGGACCTGGATATGGACAGGCATTTAAAGAGGAATATTAGAGGGGCACCTGGCTGGCTCCGTCGGTTAGGCGGCTGCCTTCAGCTCAGGTCTTGATCTTGGGGTCTTGGGATCTAGCCCCCTGTCGGGCTCCCTGCTCAGTGGGGAGTCTGCTTCTCCCTCTCCTCCTTGTGTTCTTGCTCTCTCTCGAGTAAATAAATAAAATCTTAAAAAAAAAGAATGATAGAGTATGATTCTAGGTTAGATACAAAACTGGTTGATGTCCTACAGGACAATAAGAAATAGAACTTTTTAAGTTCTTTTTTCTTTTTTTTAAGACTTTGAGAGAGAGCGCACAAGCAGGGGGAACTGCAGAGGGAGAGGGAAAAGTAGCCTCTCCGCTGAACGGGGGAGCCCAATGTGGGGCTCGATCCCAGGACCCTGGGATCATGACGTGAGCTGAAGGCAGATGCTTAACTGACTGAGCCACCCAGGCACCTCTGGAGTTACTTTTTCTACTGGATATAAATGTCTTGTATCTCTCCTGGACAGTATCTACTTGTAATAATCAGCATCTGAACATGTAATGGTAAATAGCAACATCAAATGTTCATTCCTGTGGGTAATTAAACAAGGCCCCAGGATGGCACCAGCAGGACATGCTACACTCTTGGTCTTATTTCCAGATTTTGGATAATTTTTCTTAACAGTATTCTGCAACTTTTTAGTTTATAGACTTCTTGGAGTAGATAATCTTTATGCTCTGCATTTTTTAAAAAAAAAGATTTTATTTGACAGAGAGAGCAAGAACACAAGCAGGGGGGAGGAGCAGGCTCCCCTCCCCCCGAGTAAGGAGCCCAACGCGGGGCTTGATCCCAGGACCCTGGGATCATGACCTGAGCTGAAGGCAGATGCTTAGCTGACTCAGCCACCCAGGCGTGCCTATACTCTTCATTTTCTTAAGATTATAGCATCATAGGCTGCCTTTAAACATCCTTCGGAACATAAATGGAACATCTCTGAACACAGATTTCGGGGGTCAGCAAACTTTTCCTGTAAAGGACCAGATAGTAAATGTTTTACGTTTTGCTAGCCATAAGGTCTCTGTTGCAACTACTCAACACTTCTGTTGTAGTGAAAAAGCAGGCATAGATAATATGTAAACAAATGGGCCTGGGTGTGTTCAAATAAAATTATAGACACTGCAATATTTCATATAATTTCACATAATTTTCATATTTTATGAAAATTGTCTTGGGACACCTGGGTGGCTCAGTCACTTGGGCGTCTGCCTTCAGCTCAGGTCGTGAACCCAGGGTCCTGGGATGCAGTCCCGCATCAGGCTCCCTGCTCAGCCAGGAGTCTGCTTCTCCCTCTGCCTGCCGCTCCCCCTGCTTGTGCGCTCTCTCTCTCCGACAAATAAATAAATTAATTTAAAAAAAAGAAAATCATCTTTTAAATCAAGATAGACATTAACATTACATTATTTTCTCTTTTTTAAATTTGTCAGAGCAAGAGAGCACAAGCAGGGGGAGCGGCAGGCAGAGGGAGAAGCAGACTCCCTGCTGAGGAAGGAGCCTCATATGGGACTCGATCCCAGGACCCTGGGATCATGACCTGAGCCGAAGGCAGATGCCTAACCGACTGAGCCACCCAGGCGTCCCACATTACATTATTTTCAAGTGTACAACGTAATGATTTGGTATTTGTACCAAATTTGTATTAAAATTGATCACAATAAGTCTAGTTGACATCTGTCACCATACATAGTTAACAAAATTTTTTTTTCTCCTGATGAGAACTTTTAAGAGCTACTCTGATTATATGAATTGTACATAATTTTCACATCATGAAATGTCATTCTTATTTTTTTAACCATTTTAAAATGAAAAAAAAAAAAACCCAACACACCAGTCTTAGCTCACAGGCCAAATGAAAACAGGTGGTGGGATGTGTTTGGCCTGCAGGACCCCTGCCAAAGAATAATTAAACAAGGTGGTTTCCATTCCAATACCTTCCCCCCACTCCCCACCACCAGCCCATCACAAGTAATGTTTCAAGGACCACATGGATAAAGTCGTTTTCTCTATTAAAACTCATCTTATCTCACCATGAGAGACGATGGACTCTGAGAAACAAACTGAGGGTTCTAGAGGGGAGGGGGGTGGGAAAATGGGTTAGCCTGGTGATGGGTATTAAAGAGGGCACGTTCTGCATGGAGCACTGGGTGTTATGCACAAACAATGAATCATGGAACACTACATCAAAAACTAATGATGTAATGTATGGTGATTAACATAACAATAAAAAAATTAAAAAAAAACCCTCATCTTATCTCAACTTGAACTTCATTACCTGTCCAATTGAGCGCTGCACCTTGGTGAACACCTGCATCTTGTTGAAATCAGACACCTGAGAATTACCCTCAACATCTCCACCCAGCCCCTCACTCAGCACGGCCCACCAGTCACTGAAGATCTGAAGAATCGGTCTTCTAAGCACCTATGTGGAGGTGCTTGGGGACTTAAAAAAAAAAAAAAAAAAGCAGCAGCAGCAGCTAGGTCTGGGGAAGCCGAGTCTGAAGGCACACTGACCCGTGTCAGAGGACCGGCCCCGAGAAACACTGTGCTAGAGGCACCGCGAGCACTGTATGTGCCTCTAACCCTCGCAGCCTCCTCGCAGAGTCCTGTGAGGTCAGCACCCCGATATTAGGAATGGGGGAAACTGAGCCGCCACCCAGGTAACGAGCCAATGCCAGGATGTCAGGCACACGCTCTCTGGCTCCACGGCTGACGCTCCGTCCACGGCATCCAGGGACATATTCCAGGGCCTCTGCCTGCGGGCGTGCGGGGTTGGGAGCCAGGACCCGCTTTCCTTCTGGGAAGGAAGCACCCCACCAGTTCCACTCAATCCTTCCGCTCCAGATGCTGGGGGAACCCACGGCTCTGCCGGAACCTTCCGCTCGGGGAGGAAAGGTACGGGGGAACGCTAGTCTCGAAGGACCCAGGGCTGCAGGGGGACGTTTCAGCTGAAGGACTGACTCGTTACAACAAGAACTTTATGGCTCCCGGAAGTGCCTCCTCCTGGTCCCCTTCCCAGCCGCACGCCCGTGGGCTGCAGTTGGAGCGATGGCGGCGGCAGCCGCTGGGCCTGGCCCGGGGTCTGGACCTGGGGACTCTCCGGAGGGGCCCGAGGCTGAGGCCCCGGAGCGTCGGCGGAAGGCGCACGGGATGCTGAAGCTTTACTACGGCCTCTCGGAGGGGGAGACTGCGGGGCGCCCCCCGGGGTCGGACCCCTTGGACCCGACGGATCTCAACGGGGCGCACTTCGACCCGGAAGTGTATCTGGACAAGGTGTGTGTGTGTGTGTGTGTGTGTGTGTGTGTTTTGGGGGAACCAGGCCCCCGATACATTGCACCCTCAGATCACGCCTTCGACTTTGTTGAGGGGGTGAGGGAAGCAGGGGTTCCTAAAAACAAGACGACCCTCGGGCAGGAAGCAGGGGCAGAGCTGGAGTCTAAGGGGGGCATGGGCAGACTTGCACTGGCCTGAGGAGGTGCGGGGTGTGAGGTGTCCTGGGCTGATGTTCTGATAGGCTCGGGGTAGGGGGCGTGGCCCAGGAGCTGACAGGCTCTGGAGTGGGCCCTGGCTGACTCTGAGCATTTCAAAGGCAGACAAACCCCAAATAGGGTCGAACTGACCAGTAACTCCTGACCTGTGCCACTGATAGGCTCCACGTCTAGGATTCCTGACAAGGGTGGGATGAGGGTTTTCTTGCACCGAAAGCCGACCAGTAGGGGCAAGCCGAGGGCCATGAAAGCCCCCGACCTGAGCACTAACACCCCGATTTCCTCCAGCTGCGTAGAGAGTGCCCCCTGGCCCAGCTGATGGACAGTGAGACAGACATGGTGCGACAGATCCGGGCTCTGGACAGCGACATGCAGACCCTGGTCTATGAGAACTACAACAAGTTCATCTCAGCCACAGGTGATTCCCACGGGGACGCACCCTTCACAGTCCCGCTTACCTGTTGTCCTGTGTTGGGGAAACCAGCAGGGGATTTAGGGGGAGGAGACCCAGATGCTAGTCCTTCCCTGACATTAATCCACTCTCACCTCTCAGAGCTTTTGTGGTTGAATGACTATAGAGGTAATAGCTGGTCCCAGAGGGTTGTTCTGAGGATCAAAGGGGAGAAAAAAACAAAATGAAATGTTAGACTGACATGGATTTATCTGAACCACTTAGAAACCCTGACACTAAGGATGTCTCAGGAAGGGTTCATTTCTCTCATTAGTGGTAACTTTCTTCTCTTGCCCACGTCTGTCTTGAGGGTGGGCTTGTCTCTCTCTTTCTCTCTTTCTCTCTTTCTCTCTCCCTCCCTTCCTCTATCCCTTTACTCCTTTTAAATTAAGCAAAGAAACAGAAAATTTATGACATTAAGGGACACAAAGATCATGTAAAGGTTTTTTTTTTTCCCCCTCCTGCCCCCTTTATTCTCTGTCTAGGACAGTGCTAGACAATGTTCATCTATCATTCACACTAACTGCTGTCTTATATTCATGAAATGCACTACTCAGACTTTTGTGATAGTTTTGGACCCCTGTATACTTAGTCCTAGAGGCAGATCTTGAGGGCCTACATGTGGTCCATGAGAATGTTGGGTGAACTTTTGTGAGGTTCATTCTAACGTCTCTTACTCTACTAGTGTCACGATGCTGGGTGTAGTCATTGTTCTTTTGTCTGATTTGAAGCAGGTCTAATGAGTAGGCACCTCTTTATTTGCTAATACCAGCATCAGCCAGCAAGAAATCATAATTTCTAGGGGCACCTGGGCGGCTCAGTCGGTTAAGAGTCCGACTCTTGATTTTGGTTCAGATTGTGATCTCAGGGTTATGAGATGGAGATTGAGCCCGGTGTTGGGGCTCCAGGGAGTCTGCTTCTCTCCCTGTCTCTCTCTCCCTTTGCCCATCCCCCACCATGCTCTTTCTGTGTAAAATAAATAAATAAATCTTTTAAAAAATCATCATAATTTCTGAGCTATGAAATTTCTTATAAGAATTTTGCAAGCATTACATTTTCCATTTGTTAGAATTTGTACAGTTTTGACATTTAGCTCTTGCTTAATAAGGATGGCTTGTTATTTTATCTTTTTCCTAAGGGAGAAAATTATAAAGTGAGTGTTGGAATCAGGGGTTCTAAACCTATACATACTGTAAAGTCTTATATCCATTCATGAAGTATTCATTGAATGCCTTTTTTTTTTTTGAGAAGAGCTGTTCTGCATATTGAGGATATAGCAATGAACCAGCTAGATCAAGCTTCTTCCTGCAGCCTGCATTCTAGGTGGGAGACGGACAACAAATGAATACACAAATAAAGGTGGTAGTAAGTGCTAGAAAAAGAAAATAGGGAGAAAAGGGTAATGTGTGTGTGGGTCTGCCTTTAGCTAGAGTAAGTATGAGAAGGCCCCTCGGAAGGGGTGACATTTGAGCAGAGCTTTGATGAGAACGAACCAGCCCTGGTGGGGGAGGAAGCAGCAGGGGCAGAGGCTCTGAAGAGAGGGCACATCGGGCATATTCAGAGTATAGCAGGGAGTTTAAGGGGATTGAGGGAGGAGGAAAGTGGTAGGTGATAAGGTAGAGGGCTAGTGAGAACCAGATTTTGTAGGGACTTAAAAGTGGTTATGAGGATCCTGCTCTTCACTCTGACTGAGATGAAATGAGAGGAATGGGGTGACCTGACTTTTTTTTTTTTAAGATTTTATTTATTTATTTGACAGAGAGAGACACAGCGAGAGAGGGAACACAAGCAGGGGGAGTGGGAGAGGGAGAAGCAGGCTTCCCGCGTAGCAGGGAGCCCGATGCAGGGCTCGATCCCAGGACCCTGGGATCATGACCCAAGTCGAAGGCAGATGCTCAGTGACTGAGCCACCCAGGCACCCCAACCACTGGGCAGAGAGAGAGGGAGAAGCTGTGTGGTCAGCGCCCAGGCTGGCAAGGCCCCCTCCAGCCTCCTACCAGTTACCACCCACTCCTCTCCCAAGCTAGTATCTTGATGTCTAAACAGTTACCATCTCACTCTAATAAATAAATAAATAAATAAATAAAATCTTAAAAAAAAAAGTTCATCTTTTGATTTTGCTCATGGTGGTTTTAGTGGATCGAACAGTTTTATTAATCTCCCCTTTGATGGCTTCTGACTTTGTGGTATTGTAGAAAGAAATTTCCATCCCTAATATTATTTTAAAATTCTCCCTGATTTTCTTCACATACTTCTGGAATTACATTTTTTTTTATTTAAGATTTTTATTTATTTATTTGAGAGAGAATGTGAGACAGAGAGCACGAGAAGGAAGAGGGCAGAGGGAGAAGCAGACCCCCTGCTGAGCAGGGAGCCCGATGCGGGACTCGATCCCGGGACTCCAGGATCATGACCTGAGCCGAAGGCAGTTGCTCAACCAACTGAGCCACCCAGGCGCCCTGGAATTACATTTTTTTAAGAGAGAATTTTTTTTTTTAATTTATTCATTAGAGAGAGAGCATGAGCAGGGAGGTGGGTCAGAGGGAGAGGGAGAAGCAGACTCACCACTGAGCAGGGAGCCTGATTCGGGGCTTGACCCTAGGACCCTGGGATCATGACCTGAGCCCAAGGCAGATGCTTAACCGACTGAGCCACCCAGGCACCCCCATATGGGTAAATTCTGTTTTTGTAGCAAATTATTCATTTCATTCAAGTTTTAAATTTCTTTACATGGAATTGAGCAAAGTTGTATCTTGTGATTATTCTAATTTGTGTATTTGTGATTATTTCACCCCTTAATTTCTTATTTTCCCCTTTTAAAAAATTAGCGGGGCGCCTGGGTGGCTCAGTCGGTTAAGCGTCTGCCTTCCGCTCGGGGCGTGATCCCGGGGTCCTGGGATCGAGCCTCGCATCGGGCTCCCTGCTCAGCGGGGGGCCTGCTTCTCCCTCTCCCTCTGCCTGCCGCTCTGCCTGCTTGTGTTCTCTCTCTCTGTCAAATAAATAAATAAAATATTAAAAAATAAAAAATTAGCTAACATTTTGTAAATTTTATTTTTTATCCTTTTTTTAAGTGACCCTGATCTTTGATTTATAGTTCTCCCATTTAAAAAATTTATTAATCTTGGGGTGCCTGCGTGGCTCAGTTGGTTAAGCATCCAGCTCTTGGTTTTGGTTCAGTTCATGATTTCAAGTTTGTGAAATCGACCCCCACGATGGGCTCTGCACTTGGCATGGATCTGCTTGAGATTCTTTCCCGCACCTCTCCCTCCCCCACTCACACCCTCTAAAAATAAATAAAATAAATAAATAAATAAATTCCTTTAAAATGTATTAATCTCTGCTTTTAACTTTACTAATTCCTTAATTATGTTTTTTTTATTTTTATTTTTTCTAACTTCGTGAGTTGAATGTTTATTCTAATTTATTTATATAAAGATTTAAAACTGATTCCCTCTGAACATTGCTCTAGCTATATCCTATAGATTTGATCTATAGTGTTTTCATTGTTATATGGTGCACTTTGTTTTTGATTTTGCTTTTGACCCAATAACTGATTAAAAATGAAGTTTTTTCTTCCCCAAATGATGGGGTCTCTTTGCTTTGTAGTTTTGTTATTAATTTCCAGTTTAATTGCATTGTGATCAGAATGCTGTCTGTAGAATTTCAATTTCTTGTCTTTGTAAATTTACTGAGATTTGCTTTAAGACCTAACATATGGTAAGGTTGTAGTGTATTCTATGGAATCTGAAAAGAATTCAATATAAACCAAAAAGGTCACCCATATTAGTTCTTTAGATCTTCTGTAGCTTCCCTTCGCTTTTTGCCACTTGATCTGTCATGGATTGATAGAAGTGAATTAAAGTCTCCTATGACAGATATGTTTCTGCTTCATCCTTGCTTTCCTTCATGAATATATATATATATATATTTTTTTTATTTAAAAGATTTTATTTATTTGACACAGAGAGAGAAAGCACAAGTAGGCAGAGAGGCAGGCAGAGAGAGAGGGAGAAGCAGGCTCTCCACTGAGCAGGGAGCCCGATGCGGGGCTTGATCCCAGGACTCAGGGATCATGACCTGAGCTGAAGGCAGCTGCTTAACCGACTGAGCCACCCAGGCGCCCCCTTCATGAATATATTTTTAAAGTAACCTCTACACCCAACATGGGGCTCAGATTCATGACTCTGAGATCAAGAGTCGCATGCTCTACTGATTGATCCAGCCAGGCAGCCCTCCTTTATGAATATTGATGATAAGTTCAGGAGTAGAGTTAGGGAGATTATTTGGGAAATGTTGGCCATAGTTGGACAAGAGATGATGGTGGCTTGGAAACAAAATGTTGGAGGCAGAACTTACAGAACTTGCTGATGGACTAAATGTGGGGAAAGATAAGAATAAAAAGGAAAGATAAAAATAAAAAGAATAAAAAGGAAAGATAAGACAAAATGACTCTGAAAATGGCCAGGAGCCAAGATGGAAAAATTTAATGAGGGAACAGTTTTGGGGAATTCTGTTTTGGACATGTCATACTTGAATAGCCTGTTTGCCATCCCCATCAAGGTGTTAAGTGGGTTGTTAGGCTGGGCTCTAGTCAGTACTGGAGACAGTAATGTCCAAGTCACCACAGCCATGGGACTCGATGAGACCCCTCAGGGAGGGGGAGAGCAAAAGGCATGGATCTATACCTGTACTCTGCAGATTTGGAGGGAGTTGGTGTTTGCTTGTATTTTCTTTGTGAAGTGTGAAACAGTCACCAATTGAGAGTTGGGAGCATGTATTGGAGTTTTAAGGACTCTGGAGAAAATGTTATTTTAGAAAATGGGAAAGCAACGGGTTTGGAAGGATGGAGGTACTTGAAGTCATAAATATAAAGGGAGGCCAGTTGGCAACTGTGGCTCAGTTTTAGCTCTTCGGGTGCCTGGGGTGGGTGGCTTGTTGGGCTTAACCTGCCGTAGGGTTTCACTAGCAAGTAATAGAAGGAGGGGGCAAGAGAGGCAAGGGGGCTTGTAAATGCCCGATGACCGATGACCCTGGTGGCAGGTTAGAGATGCTGGGGAATGAGTGGGGAATGAGTAGGGAATTGCAGCTGTGAGAGGTATTATGAGTAGTGACACTGTGCTAGGGTCACCAGGTCTGGAGTTCCTGGAGGCCAAAGGACTGTTAGAGTGGGTAGACAGGGTGAATGATCAGAGTTACAGAAGGTGGCGAGGCTTGAAGCTGAGGGCAAGGAGAGGGTGGCAAAGATGGGGCAGAGGGAAGGGTGGGTGGAACTGGGGCGGTCGTGAATGGAGAATCAAGAATGTCTGAAGCCTCATCCGTATGGACGTTCTTGCCCACAAGGAGGTGACAGTGATCAGCAACTGAGAGGTGTGGTACAGAGGACAGTAGGGATGGCAATAAGAGAGGTGTAGTTTGATGGCATGGTCTTCAAAGAAGCTGGGGTCTTAAAGGGAAGAAGAGTAGAAACTATCTAGAAGTGTCAAGGGGCCAGCCTCTGAGGCACTGGGTGTGAAAAGAAGAACTGTCTCCTTAGGCAGGTTTCCCTTAAAACAAAGGGAAAGGACCCTTCAGAGAGGGTTGGCTGTGGTCCAGAAGGTGGAGTGAAAGGGCTTGGGAGGTCTGGAAGGACATAAGGGTGTCTCCTCTGCCAGGCAGTGCATTGGATATGGAGGATGCCCCTCGGAAGAAGCAGACAGGTTCCTGCCAAGTGCTCTGTGCCCTCCTTTGGCATCTTCTGAGTGCAGGGACTGTGGCTCCTTAGGCTTCTCCCCACCTAGCAGGGCGCACAAGGGGTGCTCAGAAAACGTGGCCTTCCCTCCCATTTACTGTGGCAGCCCCTTTTGCACTGAATCATCAATGTGACCCTTGAGGAGAGGGCTCAGGAGCATTTGGGAAGGAGGCCTGTGCCTGGGCACGTGCCTGTGTGTGTGTGTCGAGGGGTAGGGAGGGAGCCTTTGGACCCTGCCGCAAGCTGAGTGCTGCCCCTGTGCCAAGTCATCTCCTTTGCCCTCTCCCGCTCCCTTGCCCTCCCAGACACCATCCGGAAGATGAAGAACGACTTCCGGAAGATGGAGGACGAGATGGACCGGCTGGCCACCAACATGGCGGTGATCACGGACTTCAGCGCGCGCATCAGCGCCACCCTGCAGGACCGCCACGAGCGCATCACCAAGCTAGCAGGTGGGCCGGGTCCCGGAGCCGGTGCCGGAGCGGGCCGCCGGGGGCCCTGGGGCTCACACCAGCTGTCCCCGTCCCCCAGGCGTCCACGCGCTGCTGCGGAAGCTGCAGTTCCTCTTCGAGCTGCCCTCGCGCCTCACCCAGTGCGTGGAGCTGGGCGCCTACGGGCAGGCGGTGCGCTACCAAGGCCGCGCGCGGGCCGTGCTGCAGCAGTACCAGCACCTGCCCTCGTTCCGCGCCATCCAGGACGACTGCCAGGTCATCACGGCTCGCCTGGCTCAGCAGCTGCGGCAGCGCTTCAGGTGAGGCCCGGGGGCCCTCGCCCACCCCGCCGGGGTCCTGGGCCTGCCAGTCGCGGTGCGTGCCCCCGCCCCGAATTCTGTCAGCCTGCCCTTCACCGCCACCTCCCACCTCGCAGGGAGGGCGGCTCGGGCGCCCCCGAGCAGGCCGAGTGCGTGGAGCTGCTGCTGGCCCTGGGCGAGCCGGCGGAGGAGCTGTGTGCCGAGTTCCTGGCGCACGCCCGAGGGCGGCTGGAGGCCGAGCTGCGGAGCCTGGAGGCAGAGCTGGGGCCCTCCCCTCCCGCTCCCGACGTCTTAGAGTTCACCGATCATGGAGGAAGTGGCTTCGTGGGTGGCCTCTGCCAGGTGGCCTCGGCCTACCAGGAGCTGTTTGCGGCCCAGGGCCCGGCGGGTGCCGAGAAGCTGGCGGCCTTTGCCCGGGAGCTGGGTGGCCGCTACTTTGCGCTAGTGGAGCGGCGGCTGGCACAGGAGCAGGGCAGCGGCGACAACTCGCTGCTGGTGCGGGCGCTCGACCGCTTCCATAGGCGCCTGCGGGCGCCTGGGGCCCTGCTGGCCGCGGCGGGGCTGGCCGAGGCTGCCACGGAGATCGTGGAGCGGGTGGCCCGGGAGCGCCTGGGCCACCACCTGCAGGGCCTGCGGGCCGCCTTCCTGGGTTGCCTGACCGACGTGCGGCAGGCTTTGGCCGCACCTCGCCTGGCTGGAAAGGAAGGCCCGGGCCTGGCCGAGTTGCTGGCCAACGTGGCCAGCTCCATCCTGAGCCACATCAAGGCCTCTCTGGCAGCTGTGCACCTCTTCACGGCCAAGGAGGTGTCATTCTCCAACAAGCCCTACTTCCGGGTATGGCCTGCCTTTGGGCATCCTCCCCCCCCTCCCCCGCCGCCTTATTCTGGGCATTCTTTTATTCATCCTAGAGTTTGACAGCTATCAGGGCACACAGTCCTTGCCCAGGCACTCTGGATGTGGTTTCAGGCTGTCACGAGGAAGACTGGCACAGCCTGGAGGGGAGGGGAAGGCTGGGAGGGCATCTGCCAGCAGGGTCCCCAGCGCTGGCTTTGTCTTGTCCCTTTGCACTCCACCCCCCCCCAACCCCCTCCCCGCCCAAGCAGGGTAGCTGCTCTTGGGTCCTGGAGTGCAGGATGGAGCTGTCCCTTGGAGAGGGGCTAGGGCATTTAGGGTCCCAGAAGAGGGTCACTAGCAGCCCCTGCCTGGAAGAGGGGACCTGCTGTGTATCTGGGGCCCTCCTCCTCACAGGGCGAGTTCTGCAGCCAGGGTGTTCGTGAAGGCCTCATCGTGGGCTTCATTCGCTCCATGTGCCAGACGGCTCAGAGCTTCTGTGACAGCCCTGGGGAGAAGGGGGGCGCCACACCGCCTGCTCTGCTCCTGCTTCTCTCCCGCCTCTGCTTGGACTATGAGACAGCCACCATCTCCTACATCCTCACCCTCACCGATGAACAGTTTCTCGTGCAGGTGAACCACTAGCTCACAGCAGGGTCGGGGATGGTGGTCCCCCATGGACAGTGCTGTCATGGTCAGACCCAGGCCAGCTGCCTAGGCCCAGCCCACCCTCCCCCTGGCCCAGCCTGTGCCCCGCTCCTGCTTGGCAGGGGCCCCTGAGCTGCCCCCAGCACTCACTGTCTCTCTGTCCTCTGTGCCCCTGGCTCAGGACCAGTCTCCAGTGACACCCGTGAGCACACTGTGTGCAGAA
This sequence comes from Neomonachus schauinslandi, assembly GCF_002201575.2. NCBI lineage: Eukaryota > Metazoa > Chordata > Mammalia > Carnivora > Phocidae > Neomonachus > Neomonachus schauinslandi. The sequence continues at coordinate 7,327,760 of NC_058413.1, read as the reverse complement.
GCCAGGGAGACAGCACGGCGGTTACTGACCCACTATGTGAAGGTGCAGGGCCTGGTCATATCACAGATGCTGCGCAAGAGTGTGGAGACACGGGACTGGCTCAGTACCCTGGAGCCCCGGAACGTGCGTGCTGTCATGAAGCGGGTGGTGGAGGACACGACGGCGATCGACGTGCAGGTGCTTCCCCCCGGGCTGGCCAGGGGGTCCTCATGCCTGCTGTGGGTGTGGGGGGAATAACCCTGGGAGATCAAGACATCAGTGCCTGCGTCTGTGGCCTCGTTCCTCCTCAGCCCTGACTCGGGGCGTCATTGCCCCCATTTCACCTATGAGGAGACTGAGGTCTAGTCACCCAGGGAATCAGGGCGGGCAGGGCTACCACTGAAGATTGGGCCTCAGTACCAGGTCTTATGTCCCGCCTTTGCCCCACTCCCCCACTTCTATAAATAGTGACCAGGTACCAACCAGATACTAGGTCCCCACTACCCTGTGATTCTCGTAATAAATGAGTTTGTAATTTAGGGTGTCCCGGGCCCTCACCCTGGGCACCTGGTGGGCAGGAGGCTCCCCTTGCTCTGGCCTCCTTGCAGTGCCTCCTTCCACCACTAGGTGGGGCTTCTGTACGAAGAGGGTGTCCGCAAGGCCCAGAGCAGCGACTCCAGCAAAAGAACCTTCTCTGTGTACAGCAGCTCTCGTCAGCAGGGCCGCTATGCACCCAGCTATACACCCAGGTCTGGCTGGCCAGGGTAACCCTGGGGGGTTGGAATGGACAAAGGGGGTTGGAGGTGCAGGGTGGGCTCTGATTGCTTGTCTCCTCCACCATCCAGCGCCCCAATGGACACTAATCTCTTGAGCAACATCCAGAAACTGTTCTCTGAACGTATTGATGTGTTCAGCCCTGTGGAATTCAACAAGGTCTGAAGTCCCCAGGGACCCCACTTTCCAGGGGCCCTTGCGAAGTTTGGCTGAAGCAGTCGCACACTGAGTCAGGGAGCCTAAGACTCTGTGGGCTGTTTCTAGGAGGGAATGGTCATCCAGAGCCCCACCATCACCATATTCCATGGCCCTCTGCCCTGACCTTGGTGTGCTCCCAGCCTGGGTCTGGATGCACATCTAGAATGCCTGTTTGGCTCTTGTCCTTGTTGTCACAGTAGTCCAGGTCCTCCCCAGGGATTCCTGTCCACACCATAGTCTCTGCCCCAACCCAGCCCACATTCTAGGACCTGGTGTTCTTTTGCCTGTAACTCAGCAACTCTCCCCTCCCCATGTCAGGGCTGACTCCCATCTCTGCTTCTGATGTCATTGGGCCTTCCCTGTCTGTTCTCCAGATGATGGTGCCAACATTGTATCTGTCCCTCCCTCTTACGGGGGTCCTGGGACTTTTACACCCCATCGCAGCTCCTGGCCTCTTACTGTCTCTCTGGCCTGTGCACAGAATGTGGGTGCCCTCAGGGACCCGATGCCCCTTCCAGCACCTGCTGTCCCCGGGCTGCATTCCTGTATCCTTGCCCGCAGGTATCGGTGCTGACGGGCATCATCAAGATCAGCCTGAAGACGCTGCTGGAGTGCGTGCGGCTGCGCACCTTTGGGCGCTTCGGCCTGCAGCAGGTGCAGGTGGACTGTCACTTCCTGCAGCTCTACCTGTGGCGCTTCGTGGCCGATGAGGAGCTCGTGCACCTGCTGTTGGATGAAGTGGTGGCCTCGGCTGCCCTGCGCTGCCCGGACCCAGTGCCCATGGAACCCAGTGTCGTCGAGGTCATCTGCGAGCGTGGCTAGGCCAGGCCGCTGCCATGCATGGGCCTGTGCAGTCGCCCTCCCCTCCCCGTCCCCTGGTGTCCCTGCGTCCGCTGGCCCTTCCCCTCGGGCCTCAAGACCCGCCAATAAAGACGTGTTGTTTCCTCCTCCCTCTTGCTTGCGGGGGCGGGGCTGGCTGGGGGTGGAGTTGTGAGGTGGCGCAGGAGGCAGCCGCGTCAGACCCGCCCCCCAAACCGATTGGCTGGAGTGTGGGCCCAGGCTGGGCCGGGGGTGGCTCCACTTAAAGACCTAGGGACTCGAGCGGTAGCAGTCCGAGCTCAGGGACCAAGCAGGTGCTTGTGCAGTGGGCTGATCCTTCGCGTCTCCAAGCTCATGTCCTGGGGGAGGAGGTGGACTGTGCTTCTCTGACGGACTCTTGTGTACCCCCCCCGCCGGTGGAGCGGAGACCATGGCCTCTCCTCAGGGCTCCCGGGCTCCGCTGGAATTCGGGGGACCCCTGGGTAATGGGGCGGGGGTGGAATCTGTAGTCAGGCTCAGCGAGGGCTCAAACGGGGCGGGGGGCGGAGGAGCTAGGATCTGAGGGTGGAAAGCTTTGAAGGGTCTCCAGAAGCAGAGGGATCTGGGGCTTGCGAGGGACTGTCTGGGGAGGGGGCTGCACAGCACCGGATTGTGGAGTGGAGGATTGTACCAAGAGCAGGAGGAGGAACTTTGGGGGGGAGAGGGGGCGGGGCCCAAGATGGAAATCAGGGAAGGGGCTGAGGGTTGAGAACGGGATATGGAAGAGGGCAGTGGGAGTGCTGAGGGGTCCTGGAGACGACAGGGCGCCTGGGCGGGGGGGGGGGGGGGTGGGGGGGGGGGGGGGCGGGGGGGGGGGGGCCCGCCGGGGGGGCCCCGGGGGGGGGGGGGGGGGTCTTGGCGTCGGAGGGCAGCCGCGGAGCCGACGCCCGACGCGATCGCCCCCTGTCCCAGGCGCGGCGGTGCTGATGCTGCTGCTTCCTGCCACCATGTTCCACCTGCTCCTGGTGGCCCGCTCGGGCCCCGCGCGCCTCCTGGGCCCACCCCCCTACCTGCCGGGACCCGAAGTGCTGTGGAGCCCGCAGATGCTGCTGCTGTGGTTCACCTGGCTCGGCCTTCAGGCGGCTCTCTACCTATTGCCGGCGGGCAAGGTGTGCACTCGGCTCGCGGGGGAGGCGGGCGGAGGGAGGGGGCTCCGCTGGAGAGAAGACACTCTCACCCCTTATCAGAGCCCCTTTGTGCCTGCAGGTGGCCGAGGGACAGGAGTTGAAGGACAAGAGTCGCCTGCGCTACCCCATTAACGGTGCATGGACGCGGGGGCGGGGGGATGGCTCCCTGCGCTAGAGTTGTGCGGGTGGGGATGGAGCTCTAGGCCCAGTGGAGATTAGCCCCCAGCCCCAAGCTCCGTCAGATGCCTATTTTAGGCTGTGTGCCCAGGGTAGCCTTGGGGGAATCTCACTGTCCCTCTCCACGTCCCTTGTTCCTCCACCCCTACCCACAGCATTTGCTCTTACTCTCTGCACCAGAGCAGTGGTTGGGGTGACCCAGGGGCAGGGCCATTGACCTCCTTGGGCTTTGGACTGTTTGTGTATGGGGAGGGGTGAGGGGGGAGTGAAGGGGAAGGGCAGAGGTGTAGGGGCGCAGCCCCCAGGATTCATTGTGTACTGTGGTTCAGGCTTCCAGGCCCTGGTGCTGACAGCCCTGTTGGTGGGCTTGGCTGTGTCTGCCGGGCTGCCTCTGGGGGCGCTCCCGGAAATGCTCCTGCCCTTGGCCTTTGCGGCCACCCTCACCGCCTTCATCTTCAGCCTCCTTCTCTATCTGAAGGCCCTGGTGGCCCCTGCCTCGGCCCTGGCCCCTGGGGGGAACTCAGGTGAGAGGGGTCCCAGTAGGGTGCAGACAGAAGCAGATGGGGGTGCTCACTTGCATCTTCAGCCTCCCTTATTCTCCAGGCAATCCCATCTACGACTTCTTCCTGGGACGGGAGCTCAACCCGCGCATCTGGTCCTTCGACTTCAAATATTTCTGTGAACTGCGACCTGGCCTCATCGGCTGGGTATGCTGGGCATGTCTATGTGGGCCAGGAGGAGGGGTGGGACGCCTAAGCAGTGCTTGGGCAGGACAGGGCAGGGCCACTGTTGCGCAGAGGTAAACCATTAATCACTCATCCCACAAATATTTGTTGAGTGTCCTGGGCACTACTCTAGATACAAGGAGACAAAAGAGAAAAAAAGTTATGGGAAAGCAAAAAACAAACAAACAAACAAAACTCTGCCCTCGTGGAGCATACATTCTAGGAAAGACAGACAAAACACGAGTGAAATATATGTAGCGTGGCAGGGGTGCTACGTGCTAGGGAGAAAAGCATGGAGGGAATTAGGTGAGCAGGTGCAACTTTAAATAAATCAAGCTCAAAATCTATTCTGAGGACAGGAGAGGCTGATGCTATGCTGCCTGCTGGTCCTAGCGGTGCAGCACTTGAGACTGATCATTGGGTGAGCAAGCTGTCCATCACTAGTGGCCTCGAGGACATGCCAACTGTGGGTTTGGGTTATAATCACCCATGCTGGACTGTGGTCACGATTTCCCAAAGGGTCTCTTGGGCAAGGTCCCTCATGTCACCCTGGAAACTAGAGGTGAGAGGAGGCCAAGTGTCCACCATGGATCTGCACCCTGGCCCCCGAGGCGGTTTCCCCATGTGTGAAATGGGATAAAGTTAGAACTTCCTGCGAAGGTTCTTGTGAGGGTTAGAAGTGGTAACGTTAATCACAGCACCAACCCAGTGCTACCAGAATGGGTTTACTCACACGAGTATTTATTATGTGCCAGACACATCATGTTTCGTGCTGCCCATTCACTATGTCAACGAGTCCCCAGACAAGCTCCGTGAGGCAGGTCCATGATTATCTCCATTTTCCACATGGGGTCGGGGAAAGGAGGCTTTGGAGGCGGGCTGGGGACAGACTGCCCTGTCCTCCCTCTCCCATGTCCCCAGGTCCTCATCAACCTGGCCCTGCTGATGCAGGAAGCAGAACTTCGGGGGAGTCCCTCCCTGGCCATGTGGCTGGTCAATGGCTTCCAGCTACTCTATGTGGGTGATGCTCTCTGGCATGAGGTGAGGCTGGACTGGGCGAAGAGGCAGGGAGGGCATTTGAGGACCTCATGGGGACTCAGTGGGTGTGTCTGGGTCCCACCCTTGCAGGAGGCTGTTCTCACCACCATGGACATCACACACGACGGGTTTGGCTTCATGCTGGCCTTTGGGGACCTGGCCTGGGTACCCTTCACTTACAGCCTGCAGGCCCAGTTCCTGCTCCACCACCCGCAGCCCCTGGGGTTGCCCATGGCCTCAGTCATCTGCGTCATCAATGGTTAGTCAGGAGGGGGCTCCTCCCCCTTTCATTCATTCATGTTCTGTTTATTCAGCATCTGGTAGGTACTAAGCCTCAGGCACTCCTCTAACACAGGGGTGGAGGTTGGGGGTGGGGGGGGTAGGGACTGGGTCCTAGGTCTCCAGGCCAACTGGGCTGTGGGTGGATGGTCAGGGTCAAGTAGAAGGCTCTAAACCTCAACCCTGACCACTTGCTCATGCTTTCCCCTAGCTGTTGGTTACTACATCTTCCGGGGGGCCAATTCCCAGAAGAGCACCTTCCGAAAGAATCCTTCTGACCCCAGAGTGGCTGGTGAGCTGGGTTTCTAGGGTTCCATGAGTGAAGTGGTGCAGCCAGGCTTCCTCCAGGTCCCTCATCCCATTCCCTGTCTTTCCCCAGGCCTTGAGACCATCCCCACAGCCACGGGGCGGCAGCTGCTGGTGTCTGGGTGGTGGGGTATGGTCCGCCATCCCAACTACCTTGGAGACCTCATCATGGCTCTGGCCTGGTCCTTGCCCTGTGGTGAGTGGCTTGGGAGGGCACAGGACGGGGACCGCGCGTGTGTGAGGGACAGAGGTGGTGACCACAGGATGCCCCGTCTGGGTGTGGAATGGAGAACGGGGATGCAGCCTAGTGGAGGGAGCAGTCAGGGAGCTGGGAATTGATTCAGTGAGTGGCTGGGGGCAGACCTCCCCGCCAGCCTCGGGGAGCCAGCCCCTTGCTGCAGACCCGGACCTTTCACCAGAGCCCCAGAGCCCGTGTCCCTGTGAGCCATTCGATGCGGAAACCTTTGTGAGCTGGGGAGCTGCTGGGCGGTCACAGCCTCCACTTCCCCACAGGAGTGTCTCACCTGCTGCCCTACTTCTACCTCCTCTACTTCACGGCTCTGCTGGTGCACCGGGAGGCCCGGGACGAGCAGCAGTGCCTGCGGAAGTACGGCCTGGCCTGGCACGAGTACTGCCGGCGCGTGCCTTACCGAATCCTGCCCTACGTCTACTGAAGCGGCTCCACTCAGCCCAGACGGGGGCAGGTGCCCACCCATCCGGCAGCGCGGCCGGCCCGGGAGCCTGGGCCCCACCCTGCTCTGAGCTCCAGCAAGCAGGGACCAACAGCCTCAGGGAGGTGCTCTGGAGCAAGGAGAGGTGCAGCCAGTGCCCACAAATGGGAGTGGAGGGGCTCGCTCTTCCTCCTGGATAAACATCTGCAACCCACGGTACCACTTCCCTCCCTTTCTGGGGCTAGGGTGTTTAAAAACTGGCTGGGTCAGCTCTGGCCCAGGACAAGCTGAGAGGTGGCTTGTGGGCCCGAGAGTCTGGGGTTGGGCGGCGGGGGTGGGGAGTGGGGGTGGGGTGGGGGGTTGGGGACACGACAACAGCTGTTCCTCAGAAGCAGGCACTGCTCATAGGGCAGACCAGTCACAGCTTTATTAGTGACAGAGGGATCCCAGTTCAGCCAGGGAGTTCCTCGATGAGAATTCTTGGAGCAGGTGGCAGGGAGCCTCCCCAAAGCCGCTCCAACTCCCCGGTGAGGGCTGCCACCTCCTCGGCCACCACAGCGTGGGCTCGATGGGCCCGGGCACAGTCCAGAGCCAGGGGTGTGAGGGCCAGCTCATTTTCATTGGTCCAAGCCAGTAGGAACTGGCACTTCTTCCGCGCCCGGTAGAGGCGATCTCGCTCTTCCGTGGCCACAGCTTGCTTCCGGGCCCGGCCCAGCGTCCGCGCCAGGTGCCCCAGTGCTGCCAGCGTGTAGCCTTTCTGGTCGGCCGGGCCTTCGCCCATTAGGATGCGGGCGGCTTCGCGCATGGCACCCCGTGTGCCCAGGGGCCCAGGCGGATGCTCGCCTGCTTCGAGCACCTGGGCGGCGGCCTGCAGGGCTTCCTCGGCAGAGGCGAAGACCTGCTGCGCACCCAGGGCTCCGGAAACGCCGAGCAGCGTGGCACAGAAGTCGGAGAGCAGCGCATCGTCGCCGCCGTGATACAAGGCAAGAGTGTGCGCGTAGGAGAACAGCACGTTGGGCAACTGGAAGCGCACGAGCGGCGAGGCCGGGCTGCGGCTCAGGCTGGCCAGCGTGGGGATCCGGGTGGGCACCGCGGGCGCGCGGGCCTCGGGAGCGTCTTCGAGAAACGGCTCGGCGGCGGCCTCCTTCACGGGTTCCGGTGACGTCCTCGCGGGGGTGGGCTCCAGCTCCGCAGGGTCATGGTCCGCACCATCATCCACCTCCTCCAGAAGCCGCGACCCGGCCCCGCGGCCCCACCACCACGGCCGCCACGGGGGCAGCAGCCGCCCGGCCTCGCCACGGCTCAGCAGCCGCTCGAAGGCCGCCTTCTCGGCGGGGGCCAGCAGCTCCCAGAGCCTGGTGAAGCCGCCTGGCGCCGGGCCAGGCCTGAGGCCGGCGTCCTCGGGGTCGTCCTCGGTCTCGCGTTGCTCTCGCAGCCGCCGTAGGGCGCTGGCCAGGCGGCTAGGCGAGGCGCTGCGGCCGCGGAGCTCTCCCAGCACCTGGTCCCGGTAGAAGGCTTCGGCGCAGGTGCCATGCGCCCGGTAACAGCGCAGCGAGCAGTAGGGCACATTACAGCGAGGGCAGGTGTAGCGCGCGGGCTGGGCCTCCCCGGCCGGGCAAAAACCACACGGCCCGGCCGGCTCCATGGCAACTGGCGCCCCGCGCCACTTGAGAACGCTCACAGGCAGCGCTGGGCAACTTCCGGTGCTAATCGGTTACTTCCGCCTCCTTGCGAGGCCAACGGAGCGTACTCAAAGCTCCCGAGGACTCTCGGCAACTTCCGCCCACACTCGGAAGCCAAGCCCCACCCCTCTGTCAAATGGCGCTTGAGCAGGCGCAGGAGCGGGTCGGGACGCACAGGCCCCGCCCTGCGCGGTGAGCGAGGGAGGGCGAGTGCACCTGGCCGGTGCTCCGCTGGTACCAGCTCGCCCCCTAGTGGTTCCCTTTTTAGCACGATAGAGCCTCCTGGCGGAAATCGATCTTTGAGAAGCACCTACTCTAGGCCCCTAATTGCGCCAGGCCCATGGGGGATGAGATGCATCCCTGCACTGGAAGGGCAGTCATTCTACTAGGGGACACAGACAAAGGGGAGTGTAGAAAAAGGGTGAAGATGGACTACTTGGCCTAGTCTCTGTTTATGTGTGTGTTGGAGGCATTTCCCCTCTTGAGAAGAAAGCAACGTTTAACAGATATAACAGATATTATTTCCCCTCCAAATCTATGGTTCATCCAACTTTAAGGTGAAGAATCCATACTAGGTGCCAAAACACATCGAGAAGCAAAGAGATGGGATCCCTGTCCTAATGAGCTTGGTTTGTGGTAGAGTGGGGTGATAACCCACACACACCATGCCAAGGGCCCCAAGAACTTGATCCATGGCACCCACACTGGTTCTTTAGACCCACCCCCAGTAAGTTTCGCTTTCACAATACCTTGTATTTATATCCGTATGGATCATCTACTTCCCTATCAAGATCTGGATGGATTTGATGACCTTTTAAGTCCACTCATTTTTTACATCCCCATTACTACCGGTAGTCTCAGCTACTAGTCCCTTAACTGGTTCCCTTTCTTGCCAGTTGTCCAGAAAAATCAGCCAGAGAAAGCACTGGATCACAAGTCAGATCACATCAGGCCCTTGCTTAAACCCTTCCTTGTACTTGGTGACCCTCCACTGCACTTGGACTCAAACCTAAACTCCTGTCCAGGTTTGACAAAACCACACAGCTCTGCACATAGTTCTCTGGGCTGGACCTCTTTCGTCATCTATTTGATAGGTTTCAGGCTTCACACATCCCATTTTTAGAGACCTTCCCTAGGATATTATGTCCACCCCCAACCACCCCTCTTTCATTACAACACCCTGCTTACTTTTTTTGAGGCTCTAACACTTAACTAGCTTCTGCACTTAAACCACAAGAATCGAAACACCTAGAAAGGTGACCGTCATTTTCTTAAAAGATTACTAGAGATAAAAATAGCCTATATGTTTGCACACTATGTGGCAGGTGCTGATCTAAGAACTTCACATCCTTTATTTATTCTTCACAGCAACTCTCAAAAACGTGATTTATTAAATAATTTGAAGGTAGGAAGTGAGAAAATAAATGAAGCAAGAATTCAAACTTAAAAGGCAGTCCAAGTCTAGATCCAAGGTCTTTACTTCATGTTATACTGTTTTCCAAGAACCAGCAGGTTCAAAAACCTTCGCAAAACGAGTGGGTACCCATGTTGCCAGGGGAATCTCGAATCAGTCCCAGAGAATTCCACTCCTAGGAACACTCAACCAACCAACCCACCAACCTGAGCTACGATTAGGTTAAGGTACAAACAAGGTTACCACAGTGCCAATGTAATCAGGCAATGCTTTCTGTAGGGCCACTTTTAGGCAACAGGCTTGGGCAATGGAAGACCGAGTAAGGTAGAAGGGCCCATAGCAACCACCCGGCTGAATGCAAACAGGTCCATCAGGAAACCCACCTCACAACAGCCGTAAGCCCTTGCTGACCAATGGGCTGCTTACATCCAGGCACAGGAACTAAGAAAAAGTAAAGTTCCACATGTTCCCCTACCTCCTCCCCCTCCCCCTTAACTACAGGCCCCCCACCACTGCCTCCTGGCAGACAGTCTCTCCTCTGCTCCCTTGCAGTGTGTTCAATAAACTTCCATCTCCTCTGTTCTGCCCTGGGTGAATTCTTTCAGGGCCAGCACCGCTGACCTCCCAATCGGGTCGCCCCACTTTCCAGAGTAGGGACATACTAGACCCCTGCCCTGGACTCCACTAAGGCCATAGCTGGTCCCAAGTTCAGGAAAGGTCCGACTGGCCTCCCCTGATACATCTTCTACTCACACTTCTCTACTGATCCTCCCACGGAGAATTCTCATCTTCTCTGTTTAAAGAACAAGAACAAGGCGCCAGGGTGGCTTATTCGGTTAAAGGTCTGACTCTTGGGTTTCAGCTCAGATCTTTGAGCTGGAGCCCTGTGTGGAACCCCACGCTCAGTGGAGGGCCTGCTAAGATTCTCTTCCTCTGCCCCTCCCCCACTCTCTCTCAAATAAATAAATCTTTTTTTTTTTAAGATTTTATTTATTTATTTGAGAGAGAGAGAATGAGAGACAGAGAGCATGAGATGGAGGAGGGTCAGAGGGAGAAGCAGACTCCCCGCCGAGCAGGGAGCCCGATGCGGGACTCGATCCCGGGACTCCAGGATCATGACCTGAGCCGAAGGCAGTCGCTTAACCGACTGAGCCACCCAGGTGCCCATCAAATAAATAAATCTTAAAAAAAAAAAAAAAAAAGGAACAAAAACAACAAAGGATTTGGGAGAATTATCAAGTTATTTGGAGTGGGAAATTTCCCCAACTCTCCATCTGAAGAGTTACCATCTGGGGTTACCAATTTTCATAGTAAGCCTTTTCTTATAGTTTACCACGCCTTCCCCATCCCAGCTGAGGGCCCCTGCCTCTTCCAACCTGACTGTGTCAAGAAACCAGAACCAGGCCTCACTATTCTAATGAACACACCACAGCCCTAGAAGCTGTGTATCTTCCCGAGGCCCTGCACGTGAAGATGAAACAGTGAGATGACTGAACTATGTGGCTTTATTGGGGAGAGCCAGGATTACAATGGACTTAAGAGTTGGCATTGGGGCCCTTCTTCTTGCCAAAAGTGGGCACAACGTTGACAAAGCGCCGGTTGTACTGCATCCGCCGTTTGGCTCGGCCTGTCTTCTTCTTCTTTTTCTCCTGTTTGGCCACCTGGGAAAAGGGAGGGATGATAAAACCTTCCACGCCTTCCCTCAGTCTTAACTCCAGGCAGGGAGAAGGCAAACAGAGGAAAGACCAAAGGTCTTGGCTTAGCTTAAAAACAAACAAACAAAACCAAACCCGCACACAGATAAACAAAAACCCAAAGTCTAAACACCACCACTAATACTCTCACCTACCTTGGGAGTCTGCCCTCTTACTTTCCCAGCACGGGCCAGAGAACCATGGACTTTACCTGCGGTGGGAAAGGAGGTCAGAAGACAGGAGAGCAAGAAGGCCCCACCCAGTAGAATCCCTTCTCCCTCAACTCAAGCCTTTGAAGATAAACAGGGACCAACAGGGAATGAGAACAAAATTACAGAGATATGATCTCTGACCCAAGAGTGTTTATTTAGTATGGTATGTTCCAGGGTTTCACTTCAGGATTTTCCAGCCCCTGACTTTAAACAAGAACGGAGAGTACCCTGGAGAATCTAGTTTGGCTCGATCTTAGTGACCAAACAAGGGACTAGTAAATAACTGAAACCGAACGAGGCTCTGGCTCAGTCTCCTATGGACCTCTTAATGAACAAGGTAAGCAGAAAGAACCACCCTGGGTTGAAGACACTGAACTTCACATCCCACCCTCATTATGAGTTTACAAACATTTCAAACAACAATGCTCCCCAACTCACCTCCGAGCATGCGGCCGGCTACTTCCAAGGTGGTCAGAGCCTCCACTCCACACTGACCTAGGGTAGCCTCATCCTCCAGGGGCGTGCCTGCCAGGAGCACGACTTGATCTTCTGGCGCGATGCCCTCCAGGGAGGCTACATGAGCCTCGGGGAAAAATAAGACTCATCAGCGTTTCCGCGGGGAGGTGGAGACTGAAGAACACAAGAGAACGGGGCCCAGGAAGCACCACGCAGCCTTACCTTGATCTGGGCGACCGTCTCCTGGCCGGTCACCTCGAGGGTGTGTAGCTCCTGGGCGCGGACAAAGAGCTGCATGTCGGCGACTGAAGAAACAGAGACTCGTAAGAGAAGAATGCTCTGGGAGAGAGGGGGGTCGGGGGAAGGTAGCGGGCCGGCACCGATCGCGCTGGAATACAGGAGGTCGTGGGATCTCACGTGGGGTAAGGCCGGGCCTGCCGGGGGGGGGGGGGGTCGGCTGGGGACCGGGAGCTGGCCCTCAGAACACATCCTCTCCTCTATTTTTCCCGCGCTCTCTGACTTCGCGGCCAACCTGCTAAGAGGCCCTCCAGATCCAGCGGTGGCCCAAATCTTACCTGAACCGCGGGCACCGCAGCCACTACCGCGAAGATGGAGTCGAGAAAGAGGAAGGAGCAAGGGCGCGCACGTCCTCACCGCCTGCTGCGTGTCACGTCACTGCTGGGCGACCGCTGGAGCCTTTGGTGTTTGTACCGCCCACGGCAGTCCTAGCTCCGCCTCTTTACGCTTTGCGCAGGCGTTCTTTCGGTCCCGGGCGCGCCCAGGAAGGGGCGGGATCTGGCCGGTTGTACGCGCAGAAGGCCCGTGTACGGGAGCAGTTCAAGATGGCAGCGGCCATGTTCCGGGCAACGCTGAGAGGGTGGAGAACCGGCGTCCAGCCGGGCTGCGGGCTACGGCGGCTGGTGAGAACGCTGAGCCTGGAGGTGTGGGAGGAGGGCTGCGTTGAATCTCATTGTCATTCCTGTAACCCTGGAGCTCAGATACAAGATAGAAACAAGGTTCAAGGCCTGCAGGGCGCCTCGGTGTGTGGGGCTTAGAACCTGATTGGTGGATAACTTGGGTTAGTCAGAACTGGGAGGGGCTGCACATCGACTCCTGCCGATTTTTTAAAAGGGATACCGTTCCGGGCGCCTGGGTGGCTCAGTTGTTGAGCAACTGCCTTCGGCTCAGGTCATGGTCCCAGGGTCCTGGGATCGAGTCCCATAGTGGGAGGCCTGCTTCTCCCTCTCCCGCTCCCCCTGCTTGTGTTCCCTCTCTCGCTGTGTCTCTGTCAAATAAGTAAATAAAATCTTTAAAAAAAAAAAAAAAGGGATACCGTTCCACAAGGTAGGGGCTCGGCCCCAGATCATTGGTGACACGAATGGGAACCTAGAGTTCACGATATACAGGTCCCTTCATTCTGCTTCCCTCTTCTCGTAACCCCGGGGCCTATCAGGACTCCAGGGTATCTGTTGGGAGAAGTGTCCAAGAAGGATCTTTAGGCTGGAGGATGGGAGGACAGATGGCAGAGAGTTACTCTAGGTAGATTGTTTATTATTGTCTTAATTTTTCCCAGATGGAAAAAGGGGGTAATAAAATACCTAACCTGTGTCATTGTAAGAATTAAGTCAAAACAATACCCGGAATACATTTAGTCCAGTGCCTGGCGGTGTTTATATGAGGCCAAAATGTTCCAGGTAAGCGAGGGTCACATCGGATGATGTGAGTGGATTATCACGATTGCTGAAAGTGCCTAATCCAGAACTACAATATTTCAATAGAATGTTTAGAGGAAACTTTAAAATACTGAAAAAGACTATGTCAGTCAGACAGTAAATTGACTTTGGCTTTTAAGTCCCACAGAAATCCCAAGAGATAGGGGCCCTTCAGAGTGCCTGAATTGCTTTTCCAGACTCACCTCTACCCTGGCAAACTGAAGTCTGGGGCTTTCATATCTCCAGGCTTTTATTTAGCCATTCTTTGCACCTGTGGTGTTTCCTTTTTTTACTTAAGTTCTGCCTCTCCTTTGTTGGGTGGGTGTGTAGTGGGTGGGCTGATGGGAACCGTGGTTGTTTGTTTTTGTTTTTGGCCTCAGAGTCAGACCCAGGAGCCTCCTGATTACCCCAGCTTTGTGGAGTCTGTGGATGAATACCAGTTTGTCGAGCGCCTGTTACCCCCTACCGGCATCCCAAAGCCCCCAAAGCATGAACACTATCCCACTCCCAGTGGTTGGCAGCCACCCAGAGGTGAGCTGGGAGATGGGGATGGCTTGAGGTTTACAGAGGGAAATCTCCCTCTCCCTAGTGGTCTACCTCCCCAGTTGAGGCTCTGGATTCCCCAGTGGGCTCAGGACTTGTGTGGAGGTCTGTCAGGGCTTAGCATCTGTCTCATGTTCAAGGAAGGGCCTGGGAATGCAGCCCTGTTTTACTGGTACCCATCCATCCACACTGTCGGGATGAGGTCTTCCCATTCAGGAAAAGTGAAGCATAGAAGACCTAAGAGCTGGGACCCCCACTCCCACCCGAGTAAGTCTTGTACCATATTTGAGAGCACAGCTTCGTAGTTGGGCAGTTCTGGGTTCCAATTTGGCTCTGCTGTTCGTTGCCAGTGTGATCATGAGTTAGTCACTTAGCTTCTCCCATCTTCAGTTTCAGCAAAATGGAGATAATCTGCTCAGTACATAAAGCACTCAGCACAGAGCCCAGCATGTGGTAGGTAGGTGTTCAGTGCTGTAAATCCCCATTTCTTTGCGCCAGAGGTTGATATTAGCCTCCCTGACCCAGGGGAGAAGTGCAGGATTCGCCCCAGATCGGGACCTAAAGATCCAGGGAGGCATGGCCCTAACATCATTTCTTCTTGAGCACCTTCTGCTGCCAGGCCCTGTGCTGGGCCTGTGAGGTTACCAGGTCAAACCAGCTGGTCCTGGCTTAAATTTAGGGAAAGAGCAGGTCTTCTGACCTGAAATCTAGAGGTGGCTTTACCATTGGGTGCACTGAGTCTCTGTAGACTGTGAGGGGAAGGGCATCGGCTAAGGTGGCATAAAGCCTGGGGAGATTTGGCTTCTCACCATTCTTCCATGTAACAGACCCCCCACCCAACCTGCCCTACTTTGTGCGGCGCTCTCGAATGCACAACATCCCTGTCTACAAGGACATCACACATGGCAACCGCCAGATGACTGTGATCCGAAAGGTGGAGGGGGACATCTGGGTAAGTGAGGGCATGGGTCAGGGGCTGATTCTAACCCTTTCAGGGCTGAAGGGATGGGAGTCTACTAGAGGGGATGGTCTGACCAGGCTTGATTTATCATCGTCCCCCTCTCCCTCTCCAGGCCCTGCAGAAGGATGTGGAAGATTTTCTGAGTCCACTGTTGGGGAAGACACCTGTCACCCAGATCAATGAGGTGACAGGTACCCTGCGGGTCAAGGGCTACTTTGACCAGCAGCTCAAAGCCTGGCTCTTGGAGAAGGGCTTCTGAGGCCCAGCTGAGCAGGCTGCATGATAGCATCCCCCACAGACTAGAGTCCAGGGGGTCTCGGGAGGAGGGAGGTGGCTGTTGGAGCAACTGGGACAGGAGGTATAAATGCCAGGGCTAAGAGCTTGGGCAGGGCAGAGTCAGGGCTAAAGGGCTTCAGAGCAGGCCTCGCTCACATTAAGGGGGAAACGGGACCCTCTCCACAGGTGCCAGCAGTGGGGGAGGGCTGCCTGACAGTGGAGACCCTGCCTTCATTGGAGCTTATTGGGCTCAGCTGTTCAAATTCTGGAGGTTGTTGACTGGTGAAAGTAATAGCCCAGCCCAGTTTAGGGGAGGGTAGCACGGGGCAAACCCACGGAGTACATTTCTTCCTTGGCCCTCAGACCCTCACTGCTGCAGACATTCTCAAGCCCTTGCTCCAGGCCTGTGGAGAACCCAGAGGACTCAGGCCTGGGTCCCCGAGATCTTCAGTTCCAAGTGCAGGCATAGAAGGTCCATGTCAGCCCCTGGGCTCATTTCTTTTACCCATGGAGAAGTAGAAGGCCCAGTCACCTTGGCTCCATTCTAGGGAGAGTTGGGTCTGACTACATTTCTAGCTCTAAGAAGCTAAAGTGATTAGCTTGAGCTGGTCTTTCCACAAGGGGGTGCTCGGGAGCTCCCAGCAGTCCAGCACAGCCAGCCTTCCTTCCCAGCTTGCTGGCCTGGTATCAAGGCTGGACGGGAGCTTTGCAGGAAGAAAGGTGCTGGCCTTTTGTCCCCGCCATCCCGTCCCACCCCCAGCCAATGAACCTTCACACTTGCCCAATTCTTGGGAGTTACAAAGGTCAGAGGCCTGAGTTCCCAGCCTCATCCCACCCTCCAACTAGTTAGGAACAGGGTTCAAAGCCTGGCTCCCCTACTTGTCCTCTGACCTAAGGCAGGGAACCTAACCTTTCTGGGGCTCAGTTTCTTCGTATGGAAAACGGGGATATCTTCATAATAATTT
The DNA here is from genome assembly GCF_002201575.2 of Neomonachus schauinslandi. Lineage (NCBI taxonomy): Eukaryota > Metazoa > Chordata > Mammalia > Carnivora > Phocidae > Neomonachus > Neomonachus schauinslandi. Next base: position 7,311,713 of record NC_058413.1, on the reverse strand, counting down.
AATGACTTGTCTAAAGAAACCCACACCCCTGGGGATTCTCAAGTCGACAGCTTGAGCAAGAAAAAGAAGCCTGGCATACGGATCCTGTGACACCAGCTCCACCAGTCATTAATGCGAGTCTTTATTTGGCTGTATATACAATTTAAGCTATTAAAATTTGTACAATATTTACAAATTAAATAATCACCTGAAACTGTCTCCAGCAACTCTTGTAACACAGAACCGAGGGGAAAAAAGATGGGGGCAGGCAGGCCTCGGCTCCTGTGGTCCCTACCTGGCCCAGTGCCTTTTCTAAACTGGAAAGACCAGGAGCCTGACATTCTTGCTCCTCTTTCCTAGGGTCAAGCACTCAAGTTCAAAGACAAAATTTAAGCCAAAAGACAACAGTAAGGAAGTAGTTCCAATTCTTCTAAACTCAAGAGAAGTTCTGTAAGTTGAGAAGTGGCCTTCCCCAGATTCTGGGGCTTGCAGTGGTTCAGGAGCAGACACATGAGCCCTCAGCCTGGCGTAAGGCTGGGCAGTGGTTGCTGGGTGAGACCAGGAACGGTCTCACTTGATAGACAAACTGCAGGGAGAGGGGGACCTGAGGGGAGGGGCAGGGCACCTTGTGCTGCCCCCCTGCTCCTCCACCCCCAGGCACTCCTTTCCCTGAGCTGTGCGATTGCCAATAAGACGCGGAAACACCACAGGGCCTAAGGGACACAGCCACCATCACAGAGGATTCTAGGGAGTTTAGGGTAAGAAAAGGGACAGCAGTACCAGTCTTGGTGGGTGGCCCAGGGAGCAAGTTCCTGGCCTGCCTCCAGCCCCTTAAGTTCACACATGGGATTGGGGAGCTAATACTGTTTAGCACTGAAGCGATTTCACTCACACACACACACAAGTGGGGCCTGGAGGGACTGCCCCTTCTCCCAGAAACTGCGCCTCCTGCCTTCACGGCCCCAGCGGAACAGGCTGAAGGGTGGGAGAGAGGCTGGAACGGACCCGAGATCCCCCTGGCTGCCCGGGTCGGAAGGGCTGGGGTCAACTGGAGCCTCAGGCGTCTTTCCACTTGGCCTAGGGGATGCCTCCTCCTTTGTCTCAGAGCTGGGGGTCGTTACTCCCTGGTGCACATAGACAGGGAGCGGGCACTTGGTGGCAGGATGTGTTACAGCAAGGGCTGCTCAAGAGAGTGGAGGCAGGGGTAGGACTGGGGTAGTGTCAGTGGGCGACGGGGGACTCCAACTTTTGCAGGCGGCGGCGACGGAGCTCTGCTGCATCGGGCTCCCCATCCTCAGGCAGCTCCTCCGTGCCAACTGACTCAGGAGCTGGGGACAGAGTTCAGAAGTGGAACCAAGAGAAGTTCCTTCCCGGCTCCCCGCCTCCCCCCAGGCTGACCGAGACTACCTGGAGGCTTTTCAGGCTCAGGGGCTGGTGGGTAGACTCCTGGGGATGGGGTGGTGGTCTCAGAGCTGGGGATGCTGGTGGGGGGGGCAGCAGGGACAACTGCAGGGGCAGTCTCCTCAGTGGGGCTGACTGAGGTGGCAGGCCGGGGGGGCCTAGGAAGAGAAGAAGGAAGAGGCAGGTGAGGCCCTGACATCCTGGCACGATTGGGCAGATTCTTCTGCCCCTTGGGAGCCTTGCAGGGTAGCGTCAGCGCTGACGTCCGTCTGTAGCCTGAGTTAGCAGCAGACACAGGCGAACATGTGCTGTGGGAGTCCTCATGGGTCCATACCACAGATAGGCTGTAAGTCAGTGGCCATCGCGAACCGTCGGCCTTGCTCGCTCTGACATTGCATTCTCTAGTGGGTGCCAGGCTCCTTACGGGGCACCCGAAGGCTTTGCACTGAATAAAACTGCACTCAGATCTCAGACTCCAGCTCCCCTCCACGCCTGTGCGGTCACTGCTGTGTGCCAGGCACTCTGTGCACGTGACCTGTGGACGGGACTTAGAACCCTTCTATTCAAAAAAGGTGACAGTGGTCACCGAGCAAGTGAGTGGTGGGACCAGGACTTGAACTTAGGCCAGGCTGGCTCTGGGTGACTTTATTTGTTGACTCAAATCAGGGGTAGTGGTTCCCAGGCACATGGTCACCATATGTGAGAAGGGGATACATGATGAACTAAAGCCCTAGGAATTAGGAGTAATTTGATTTTCGAAAAACGTAAAGGAACAAGATTCAAAGTCTCTAATCAACGTCAGTCCTCCTGAGACCCAGGCAGGCCTTCTTCAGCGAGAGGACAGCGGCCTCGAGAACCTGGAGATCCTACTATGCTACAGACAGGTCAGCCTGAGTTAACAGGCATCATGGGGTGGCACAAGAGAAAAAGGCCAAGAACCCTGGCTGGGGGCCTTCTGTGGGCAGCTGCACGCTGCCGCCGCGCATCCCAGAACCCCATGGGGACTTACCCCAAGGAGGCGAGCACGGTGAGGTACTGGTTGATCTGCAGCATGGCGGCGTCCAGCAGCGTGTGGATGTTGCGCAGGCTCTGCAGCCGAGCCTCCAGGTGCTGTCGCTCGTGGCCTTCCAGAGCCCGCAGCTCCTCCGGGGTCAGCCCGGCAAAGCCCGCAGGGGGCACGGGCATTGGGGGGAAGGCTGGAGAGAGGCAGAGGCTCAGCCTGGGCCTGACACCCCCTACCTTCCAGATCAACCCCGAGTGTGGCTCAGCTTACCAAAAGGTGGAGGCAGCGGCATGCCCATCCAGGGGGGCGGGAAGGGGAAGCCCGGGGTGGGGCCCGCCTCAGGGGCCGGGGCGGAGCCAGGGCCGGGGGCCGAGGCAGAGGCTGCAGAAGCAGCAGCGCTGGCCGCTCCACTGGGCCGAGAAAGGGCTGCTGAAGAGTAAGAACAGGAAGATGGGGAGCGTTAAGAGGCCTCCGCTTCCATTCCTCCCACCCCTTGGCTGTGGCAGTCCCCAAAAGACTCACCTGCACTAGTGGATGGAGGGGCCACAGCCTCTCCTGAGCTGGGGGGAGGTGGGACAGGTGGGAAGGGGCCCATGGGGGGCCATAGCGGGAACATGCCTGGAGGAAAGGGAGGCAGGAGGCCCTGGGGGACTGCAGAGAGAGGACAGGGAGTGAGAAAAGGTCCAAAGTGAGAGAGAGGCAAATCACACACGAGAGGCTGGCCGTTAGGAACTCCGTCCCTGCTCCCAAGGGCCGCTCTGAGCTCGGCACTGATGACACAAGATTACAACCCATTGATAGATTACAACCCATTGATGGCTCTTCCAATGACTCCCGTCCCCACCCGGACTGAGCTTCTGGAGGACAGGGAATCGGATTCATCTCAGTTTCCCATAACCGGCTCAGGGCAAGTACTCAACAGGGTGTGTTGGATGGCCAAATGAGGGGGCCACTCACAGTTGGGGGGCTGCGGCAGGAGTGGTGGGGGGTGAGCGGCTGGCGGTGGCCCTTGATCCGCAGGTTCTGGGGGCGGTGGTGACTGGGTCGGCAGTGATGCCCGGAGGACGTCCATACGGCAGGTAGGGCAGGTCTGCTGCCGCTGGAACCAGGAGCGCAGGCAGCTGGGGGGTCAAGACCAGGTGATGGTCAGCAGGTCCCTGGGGGCCTGCCTTCCAGAGCCTTTCCCCTCGTGTCAGGCCCCCCGGGGCCCCTCCCACCTGGTGTGGAAAATGTGGTTGCAGGGCAGCCTCTTGGCACCAGTCACCATCTCTTCTCGGCAGATGATGCAGACATTGTCCATTGCCTGGAGTTCCTCTGGGGTGGCATCTGGATACCTAGTTAGGACAGGCCAAGGATATGTCAAGACCAGAGGTGGAGACAGAACCTGGGGCAGAGCTCGGGACGGCAGCCGGACCGGCCCACTTACAGTGTGTTCATGTTGCGGATGGCTCGGCGAGACATGATGGCATCCGTCACAGCCTTCTTGAACTGCCTGAAAGGCCAGTTTCGGTGAAAGCGGGGTGAGGGGGGGTGAGGATCAGGTATGGGTCGGGGGCAGGACGGGCTGGGCTGGGCTTACCTCATGGCCAGGTACATAGGCCGGATGGCAAAGAGAGGGAAGGTGTGCACCTTGATCATGATAGTCATGAAGGCCATGTAGAGCAAAACCTTGATGAAGCCTGGAGGCAGGGGGAGGTGCAGAGAGCAGCAGTCACAGGGCCTGGGAGGCAGGGCCGGGGACGCTGGGCCAGGTCAGGGGAGGCCCAGGCTCTTCTCACCTGTAAACAGCTCCGTGTAGAGCATGTACACGGCCTTATTGTCCCAGGGGTTCTCGCTCTGGAGGTCCACAGAGTGCAGGACATACTTGATGAAGATGGTGAGCACCATAGTCATCAGGATGGCATACTGGGGGGGGGGGGGAGGGGGGGGGAAACATAAGCACACAGCGCCCCCTGGCTGCAGTCACACTCTGCTGGTGCTGGGAACGGGCTGGGACATGGCTGCATCCTCCCAGCCCCTCCTCGCCCGGGCTGGTGTCACTTCTGGCAACACCAGACCTCTTCAGCCCGGGCGGCCTGTCGAATGACAGAATTAACTGTCCCTTCGTAACGATATGGCTTTGCCGATGAAAAGATGCAGGTCAAGTGCTCAGCACAGGGTCTAGCGTACAAGTGAGCACCCCAACCAGTGGGGACTCCTCCCCAGCAGTCCATCAAGCTAATTAGGTGTGCGTGTAGAAGGCGGGAGCTGACACTGACTGATGGCTGCTCCTTGGTGGCCCGCACAGGCCTGGCCCCAGAACAGGTGCTCAGTAAGGGCTGGTTGCGTTCTTCAAGCCCCGTTCGGTGCCACCTCAGGCTTGTCCTCCCAACCTCCCAAGCCAGTCTTACCTCAAAGCCAAACACCAGCTGCACAGAGGCCCCACGGGTCAGGATGCTGTGATAGGCATGGCTGACGAAGAGGAAGTCCAGGATACCCAGGAGGAACATAAGGGCTGTGGGGACCCCCAAATTGGGGGTTGGTGGGGTCAGCGCAGGGCCTGACAGCCGCTTCCTGCTTTAAGACCCCTCCCTCCCCCCCTCAAGCCCACCATGGCCCTAGCCATCTAGTCAGGTGGCACACTCCACTGACCCCAGCCCCCTGGGAACTCCAGTTTTGCCTAGGAGGGTATTAGAGCGGCCCGAGCTCCAGGTGAGGAGGCCAAGAGCTAAGGGGCTGGGCAGCTGAGAAGCCCTGGAGTGGAACAGGGCAGAGATGATGCAAATTAACTTCCCAATTTATCTTTCCTGTACAGCTGTGGGTCAAGGGGGACGCCTGTGCTCTAGGGTACAGGACCACGGTTAGTGACTTGTCGTGTTCCAATCGTCCACGGTGCCTCTTCTCCCTCCAGCTCCCTCCTCTCCCCTCCCATGGATCTCACTCACAGACAATGCGGCAGTGAAAGAGCCAGGAGATATTGGGGCTGCGTTCCATCTAAGGCAGAGCAGAAAGGGGGCCCATCAGGAAGGCTAGGGCTCACCCCACATCCCCAACCCAGCCTTCACTGCCCAAGCTATCCACCAAGCCATTCCCTGGCTCCCATCTGCTTCAGAGAACCCCCTGACCCAACTCACAAAGTCCACACGGTCCTCAGCCAGCCAGTGAAAACACTTGAGGAAGAGAAGGAGAGTGAAGAGTGCAACAAAGCGGGGGCTGAAGTCGTCCCGAAAGACGGTGAAGGCCAGACAAGTCTCAGTGACAGCGTACCAGGAACGTTCCAGAAGGTGCTGGGGGGTGGACAAGGAATGATGAGGAACTCAAGGCATTCAGCTTGCCCAGCTCCCTGCCCCTCACTTTTGGAGTCCTGAACATCTTACCTCCATCTCTGCTGCCCTCAACTGTCCAAAGAACACCTTGCCCATCACTTTGCCCAAGAGAAAGACAAGGACAAAGGCCTGGATGTAGAGGACCTAGGAGTGAGAAGAAGCTATGGTTTGAGGTCACTTTCTGCTCTGCTATGTCTGGGGCTCATCATTCGGGAACCTCCCTATGTCCCCATCCCAATTAATTCAAAGTCAGGCAGCTAGTGGGCTACTTGGCTTCTCTCCTACTTACCTGACCTCTAGCTCCGCCCCTGCCTCAAGCAGACTCCTCCTCCCCGCCCAGGGAGCTCCCCCCGACCCTGAGCCCCGAACTCACTGCCATGCTGGGGCTGGACTTGGTCAAGTACACCACAGTGGGGTAGAACTGGTGCTTGAGGTAGTAGGCATGAGCCACCACGGCCCCGGTCAGCGCCAGGCTGGCCGCCATCATCACTGCGGTGCGGAACATTGCCCTGGCCTGGAGACCTGTGCGGGGAAGGGAAGGACCTGTGTGATGCGCACACTGTGCAAACCTAGCACAGTGCCCGACACGCGGTGTCACCAAATGGGGGGGGGGGGGACAAAGCCCGCCTCACCTCACCCTCACAATCATGACGTCAAGAATAGCATACGCTCCCCCAATTTGCAAATAAGAAAATGGAGGCTCACAGGGGTTAAGCGAGCCCACTGACGCAAGGCCTGGAGCCTGGGTCAGTCTTGTTTCAAATCTAGGGCTTTCCACGCCGCCTGCCAAGCCGCCGCCTCTAGGGAGGCAGGAGGAGAGGCAACCGTGCTGGAGGAGGGGGAACCACTACCACGGCCTCTGAAGTGAAGATGATGGGGAGGATGCAAACGCAGAAACCTCCAGAAGCAGGAACGTGCCGTCTGGACTGGGAGAAGCCAGGCGCTGGGGGGCGCAACCGGGCAAGCGACAGCGCCGGTGACAGCTCGGCCAGGGTGGGCAGCTGCGACGCGCGCCCCGCGGGAGAGGGCGGGGTACGTCAGCCTGGAACCCTGGCGTCCCCCAACCCCCAGGGCAGTGTCCACTCGGGGGCAGCGGAGAAACGGCCGATCGCCGGGATGCTGCGGCGGCACGGAGAGGGAGCCGGGGCGCCCCCGCACCTGTGATCGCCAGGAGCTGCGAGCGTCGCAGGCGGGGCCCAGCCTCTGGACAGAGCGGCCGCGCGGGCGCCTGAGGTCTACGGCCAGCTGACAGCTGCGAGCGGGGCTGAGGGGCCGCGCCGACCCCGGAGCCCTCAAGGGGAGGGCCCAGGTCCCGACTCCCAACCACAACCCGGGCCCGACCCCGGCCGACTCACCAGGAGCCCAGCGCCGCGAGCCCGCTCGATCCCCGCGACTGCGGAGGCGGCTCGGGTTAACAACACTCCCCACCCCCTGCGAGCCGGAACTTCGGGGGTGAGACACCTCACTTCCGGCGGGGCTCAGTGTAGATCGTACCAAGTGCACCCTTTCTTTGGCCGCACCGCGCACCCTCCGTGTTGCCGGGAGCGGTGGCCCAACCACCGTATCTAGGCTTCGTGCCCACGGCCTGAGCAAGAGATGCGAGAGGTGGTCGGAGCGGAATAGGGCAGCCCGGCAGGTGGCTGGAGTCCCCCCGCTTATTGGTCCCAGATGGTATCGTCTCCGTCTCCAAGTGGACTCAACCTAGGGGAGGACTCAGGCTCTTAAGGCGGGGAGGAAGGTGGGGCTTTGTGCGGGCCGTACCACTTGGAGGGGGGGAGTGTGCAAGGGACAGACATTACGGGCTTAAGTGGAATAAAATGTTTTAGAGTCTCATTCCAGAAGATTTCAGAACAATTTGACAAATAAGATGCTTTCCTGGAGAACTAGATTCAGAAAAGAAAAATTTGCTCCTCCATGATTACCCCCAAATTGTATGGGAGTGTGTTGGGTCCCCGTGGCTGCTATTAATTGGCCGAGATAGAGTTACGCGGACCAATAAGAAAAAGGAAGGAAATTTGCCGGCCTATGGAAAGAGCAAAGCAGGTGAGCAGTTGCTAGGCACGAAAGGCAGCGTTGCCTAGGTCTAGGTCCAACCCCAGTGGGCGGACAGCTGGAGGGGAGGTGGTGGGGGCTGCAGGCCGTGGGCGGGTGATCTGTGTCTGCGTAGGGGAACGCTTATTGCGCCACGAAAGGGAGGCGCAGGCTGGTGTGTCTAGGACTAAGAAGGCAGCTCTTTAATACCGGCTAATCTTGGGGTAGTGTTTTGTGCAAAGGGACTGACTTCAGCTTCCCTGTGCCTACAGCTTTGCCCTCCTTGTATTATCCACTCCCCGGCCATAACCGCAGCTACCGCTGGTCTTGGGCTGCCCAGTATTTACGTTTGTGTCTCAGTCGCAGCCAAGCCAGTCTGCTCATTCACAGAATGAAGCCAATACGCCCAATTTGTGTCTTGCATTTTCCTCTGTCTCATGTAGCAATCAATCACCAAAGTGTATGGGCTAGGAGGTGCTATGCTCATTTTGTACGTGGGACAATGGAGGTTCAGAGATTTAACAAGACCTGTTCTAGGATTGGCATCGGGTCTGTCTGACGCTAAATTCCCATCCTGTTGGCCTCAGCCACCTTCACCACCTCCTGAATTGGCTTGACCAGTTTAGCCTGTAACCTGTCACAGAGTTGGCTCCCTGACAAGGCCATGTGTTACTTTCTAGTGACTGCATCCAGTGGTGAGCTTTCAGTTTTTGCCTGATTCGACCTCTCTCCTCTTCTAAAAAGTCTCCTCCCTGAGCTTCTGTGATCCCACAGGCCTCTGCTTTTCTTTCTGGCTGTGCATCTGCCCCTTTCCTCGTCTGTCCTTTCCTCTGCGCCTTTCCTCTGTCTGTCTCTTCCCCACATGTCCTAGATGCTGGTGTCCATGTTGGCCCCTTCTGTTTGTTTTCTCTGCATAAAGCCCTCTGCTCCTGTGGATTCCATACCCCCATCATGTGCTGATGACTCCCAGGTCTGGTCTTCACCCAGAATGTCTCCTGTTTTTAAAACGTTTCGGTGTTCCTAGTCCTCCACCCCTACCCCGGCTTCAGAAACCTGGGCATCTTGTTCACCCTCTCCCTCTCCATCTGTCCCCACACCCAAACTGGTAATGAAATCATTTATTCAGTTGTCTACAAATGTGTCGGATGCAGCCTGTTCTAGGAACTTAGGATATCAATGAACAAAGTAATGATCTCTGCCTTTGTGAAGTTTTACCCTGGTGGATGTGATGGATGATAAACCATATACATAATATAAGTGAATGCTCTACTATGTTGGGAGGTAATAAGTAGGTAATAAGTGCTATGGGCAAAAAAGAGCAGAATAAAAGGGATCAGGGGTGTGGTAGGGTGCTTGAAGCAGGTGGCAATATCAGTGAGAAGCTGAACAAAGACTTGAAGGAGGAAGGGGCATAAGCCAAAGGGACGTCTGGGTAAAGAGTCTCAGCTGGTTAAAAATTGAACTGTCCTGGTTTGTTGGGAGGAGGTGAGTATGGCTGGAGTGGAAATAGCAAAAGGGTAAGTGGGAGGAGGAGGCAGAACCAGATGGCATTAGCCGTTACAAGGACTTTGGCTTTTACTCTGACTGACATGAGGAGCCATTGGAGGGTGCTGAGTAGAGGTGTAACATGCTCTATTTGTGTCTAAAAGGGTCACCCTAGCACCTGTGTTATTGAATGTAGTGGGGTGGGGGGCCAAAGTGGGAACAGGGAAACCAGTTAGGAGGCTCTTACAGTATACTACTCAAGAGATGAAGTCCTGTTGATTCTGCCTCCAAAGTGTCTCTAGAAATTCATTCTTTCTTTTCCATCTTCATCTCCTGGTCTTGGTCCAGACCATCATCATCTCCTGCCTGGGCCAGTTTAACAGCCACCCAACTGGTCTCCTTTCCTATACTCTACTTTCTGCTTAGTCCCCACAGTGGCCAGAAAAATCCTCTGCCACCTCAGCTCATTCCTTGCCTCCCCTCCCCACACTCTGCCCTTTAGGCATATGCCCTGTATGTGGGGACCCCAGATGTATCATATATACAAAAAAAGGTAAAAAATGTATTTTTACCAAATCATTATATTTTTTCAAAATTAAATAAAAATCATCACAAATTAGATTTTTTTAGGAGGTGGGGAGGGGCAGATGGAGAGGATGAAAGAGAATCTCAGGCTGGCTCCATGCCCAGTGCAGAGCCTGTCCTGGGGCTCAATCTCACCACGCTGAGATCACGACCTGAGCCAAAACCAAGAGTCGGACAGTGAACTGACTGAGCCTCCCAGGCACTTCGGGCGCCCCACAAATTTGATATTTAATAAGTGGGGTAACAATAATATTTGATTGGTGAGGTTAAAAAAGTTAAAATACTATGGGGCGCCTGGGTGGCTTAGTCGTTAAGTGTCTGCCTTCGGCTCAGGTCATGATCCCAGGGTCCTGGGATCGAGTCCCACATCGGGCTCCTTGCTCAGCGGGGAGCCTGCTTCTCCCTCTGCCACTCCCTGCCACTCTGCCTACTTGTGATTCCTTTCTCTCTCTCTCTCTATGTCAAATAAATAAATAAAATTAAAAAAAATAAAGTTAAAATACTAGGTACAATAACATGTAAAATGGGAAGGAGGGTGTGATAGGAGAGAAAAAATTCCCATGTGTCCATCAGGAAGAGAATGGTTAGATCCATCTATTCCAATAATGTTTAATCCATTAAAAAGGCAGATTTAAAAGAATATCAGACCACTTGCATGATTAAAAATAACCCAAAGTATAGGGTTTTCTATATATAGTATGCCATCTTCAAATGGTGAAAATTTTACTTCTTCCTCACCAATTTGGATGCCTTTCATTCCTTTTTCTTATCTAATTACTGTGGCTAGGACATCCAGTACTATGTTGAATAAAAGTGGCAAGAATGGACATCCTTATCTTGTTCCTGATCATAGGGGGAAAGCTCTGATAAATGAATTTAGTAAGGTCAAAGGATACAAAGTCAATGTACAGAAATCTGTTGCATTCCTATACACCAATAATGAGCAACAGGAAGAGAAGTTAACAAAGCAATCCCATTTACAATTGGACCAAAAATAATAAAATACCTAGGAAGAAACTCAAGCAAGGAGGTAAAAAAACCTGTAGTCTGAAAACTATGAAAGATTGATGAAAGAAATTGAAGACGATTCAAATGGAAAGATATTTCATGCTCAGGGATTGTAAGAACAAATATTGTTAAGATGTCCATACTACCCAAAGCAATCTACAAACATAATGCAATCCCTATCACAGAACTAGAACAAATAATCCTAAAATTTATATGGAACCACAAAGACCCCAAATAGCCAAAACAATCTTGAAAGAGAAAAACAAAGTTGGAGGTATCACAATTCCAGATTTTAAGTTATATTGCAAACCTGTAGTAGTCAAAATGGTAGGGTACTGGCACAAAAATAGATGCATCAGGGGCACCTGGGTGGCTCAGTTGGTTAAGTGTCTGCCTTCAGCTCAGGTCATGATCTCAGGGTCCTGGGATGGGGCCCCATGTCAGGCTTCCTGTTCAGTGGGGAGTCTCTGTTTCTCCCTCTCCCTCTGCCCCTCCCACCCCCCTGCTCGTGCTGTCTCTTTTTCTCTCAAATAAATAAAATCTTAAAAAAATAGACACATTGATCAATAGTACAGGATAGAAAGCCCAGAAACAAACCCACAATTATATGATCAATTAATCTTTGACAGAAGAGACAATAGTATGCAATGGGAAAAAAGACAGTCTCTTCAGTAAATGGTGTTGGGAAAACTGGACAGCTACATGCAAAAGAATGAAACTGGGCCACTTTCTTACACCACACACAAAAATTAACTTGAAATGGATTAAAGACCTAAATGTGAGTCCTGAAACCATAAAAATCCTAGAAGAGAGCACAGGCAGTCATTACTCTGATGTCATTCATAGCAACATTTTTCTAGATATATCTCTTGAGGCAAGGGAAATAAAAGCAAAAATAAGCTGTTGTGACTACATCAAAATAAAAAGCTTCTGTACAGCAAAGGAAACAATCAACAAAACTAAAAGACAACCTACTGAATGGGAAAAGATATTTGCAAATGACATATCCAATAAAGGGTTAGTATCCAAAATACATAAAGAACCTATGCAACTCAACATCCAAAAAACAACCCAATTAAAAAATGGGCAGAAGACACAGAACAAGCATTTCTCCAAAGCAGACATCTAGATGGCCGACAGACACATGGAAAAATGCTCAACATCACTCATCATCAGGGAAATGCAAACCAAAATCACAATGAGATATCACCTCACACATGTCTGAATGACTAAAATCAAAAACACAAGGAACAACAAGTGTTGGCGAGGATGTAGAGGAAAAGGAACCTCGTGCACTGTTGGTGGGAATGCAAACTGGTGCAGCCACTGTGGAAAACAGTATGGAGGTTCACCAAGAAATAAAAAATAGAACTACCCTATGATCCAGTAATCATACCGCTGGGTATTTACCCAAAGAATATGAAAACACTAGTTCAAAAGGATACATGCACCCCTAAGTTTATTGTGGCATTATCTACAATAGCCAAATCATGGAAGCAGCCCAAGTGTCCATTGATAGATGACTGGATAAAGAAGATGTAGTATATATACACAATGGAATATTACTCAGCCATAAAAAGAATGAAATTTTGCTGTTTGCAACAACATGGATAGAACTAGAGAGTATAATGCTAAGTAAAATAAGCCAGTCTGAGAAAGACAAATACCACAGGATTTCACTCATGTGTGGAATTCAAGAAACAAAACAAACGAACAAAGGGGAAAAAAAGAGACAAACCCCAAAACAGACTTTTTTTTTAAAGATTTTATTTATTTATTTTTTTTAGAGAGTGAGCGAGAGAGAAACAGCACGAGAGGGGAGAGGGTCAGAGGGAGAAGCAGGCTCCCCGCCGAGCTGGGAGCCCGATGCGGGGCTCGATCCCAGGACCCTGGGATCACGACCTGAGCCGAAGGCAGACGCTTAACCATCTGAGCCACCCAGGCGCCCCCTTTTTAAGATTATTTATTTATTTATTTGACAGAGAGACAGCGAGAGAGGGAACACAAACAGGGGAAGTGGGAGAGGGAGAAGCAGACTCCCCGCCGAGCAGGGAGCCCGATGCGGGACTCGATCCCAGGACCCCGGGATCATGACCTGAGCCGAAGGCAGACGCTTAACGACTGAGCCACCCAGGCACCCCCCAAAACAGACTCTTGACTATAGAGAACAGAGGGTTACCAAAGGAGAGGTGGGCAGGAGGATGGGTGGAATAAGTGCTGGGGATTAAGAGTACACTTATGATGAGCACTGAGTAATGTATACAACTGTTGAATCACTGTATTGTACACCTGAAACTAAGATAACACTATATGTTAACTATATTGGAATTAAAATTTAAAACTTAATAAAAAATAAAAATAAATTTAAAAATAACCTAAACTAGGGGCACCTGGGTGGCTCAGTCAGTTAAGCATCTGACTCTTGATTTTGACTCAGGTCATGATCTCAGGATCCTGGGATCAAGCCGGGTGTCAGGCTCCAAGCTCAGTGGGAGTCTCCTTCTCCCTCTCCCTCTGCCCCTCCCCCACTCGTGCTCTTTCTGTCTCTCTCAAATAAATAAATAAAATCTAAAAAAAAAAGAAAAACCAAACTCCAAAACTAGGAATCTGTTGGAACTTCCTGAACCTGATAAATGGCATGTATGAAAAACACACAGCTAACATTATACATAATAGTAAAAGACTGAATGCTTTCCCTCTAAGATCAGATACAAGAAAAGAATGTCCACCTTTGTCACTTCTATTCGGTATTACTGGAAGTTTTAGCCAGGGTAATTAGGCAAGAAAATAAATAAAAGGCATCTAGTTGGAAAGGAAGAAATAAAAGTATCTCTATTTGCAAATGGCAGGATCTTGTATATAGAAAATCCTAAGGTGGGGTGCCTGGGTGGCTCAGTCGCTAAGCGTCTGCCTTCGGCTCAGGCCATGATCCCAGTGTCCTGGGATCGAGCCCCGCATCAGGCTCCCTGCTCCGCGGGAAGCCTGCCTCTCCCTCTCCCACTCCCCCTGCTTGTGTTCCCTCTTTTGCTATGTCTCTTTCTGTCAAATAAATAAATAAAATCTTAAAAAAAAAAAAAGAAAATCCTAAGGAATCCATCAGAAAACTATTAGAGTTAGTAAATGAGTTCAGCAAGGTTGCAGGATAGAAGATCAATATGCAAAAATCAGTTGTAGTTTTATTCACTAGCAATGAACAATCCGCAAATGAGATCAAGAAAATTCCATTTACAATGCTTATGAATAAATTGAACAAGAGAAGTGTAAGACTGGTACACTGAATATTACAAAACATTGTTGATAGAAATTAAACATCTAAATAAATGGAAAATATATCATATCTATGGATTATAGAACTTAATATTGTTAGACAGCATAGTCTCCAAAATTGATCTAAAAATTCAGCAGCCCGGGCGCCTGGGTGGCTCAGTTGGTTAAGCAACTGCCTTCGGCTCAGGTCATGATCCTGGAGTCCCGGGATCGAGTCCCGCATCGGGCTCCCTGCTCGGCGGGGAGCCTGCTTCTCCCTCTGACCCTCCCCCCTCTCATGTGCTCTCTCATTCTCTCTCTCTCAAATAAATAAATAAAATCTTTAAAAAAAAAAAAGGATTGTAAATTAGTTATACAGTAAGATTTCAATTTTGTGAACTGAAAAAGAAGTTTGACCCGCACTACACTGACAATTTTTTATCAATTAGTTGTCATCGCTTAAAATGTGTAAGATTTCGCATAAGAAGTAAGGATGTCTGGGGCGCCTGGGTGGCTCAGTTGGTTAAGCGACTGCCTTCGGCTCAGGTCATGATCCTGGAGTCCCTGGATCGAGTCCCGCATCGGGCTCCCTGTTCGGCGGGGAGTCTGCTTCTCTCTCTGACCCTAACCCCTCTCATGTACTCTCTCTCATTCTCGCTCTCTCAAATAAATAAATAAATCTTTAAAAAAAAAAAAAAAAAAGAAGAAGTAAAGATGTCTGGCTCCTCCAGGAAACTTGACTGTCTGGCCCCACTGGGCCCACCTTCCCGGTTAGAGCCGCTTGGATGGGGCCAGTGCTTTCCAGTCCCCAGTGGCCAAGGTCACTCCCGCTCATTACCTGTCCCAGCTCTGTGCGCTTTAGCTTTGTTACTTGGGGCATGCGTTGAAATGGAGACATTCTTGGCACTCCATGACAAGCCATGCTCACCCCTCAATTCAGCTGGGTATTGGCTCCAAGGGCACACATTAGGAATTTGTCCCATCATTTATCTGACACACATTTATTACATTCTGTTTCTTCTCTAGACTAAGCCCATGCTGGTGTGAAAACTAAGAAAAGGAAGCCTCACTTAGAATGGAGCCAGGCGGCCAGCAGGGGGAGCCTCATGCCCAGCACTAGCTGTCAACCGCAGGTCCAACAGGAAGAGAGGGACCTCACAAGGGGATACTCTTGTGCTATCCTAGCCAGAGGAAGGAAAATTTCTCCTTGCCCCAGCAACAGCCCAGCCAATGACAGACAGTCACAGTTCAGCCACTGAGAAGCCACATACTTCAAGCTCCCAGTTTACTCCAAAGGACCTTCAGTTTATAACCCCCAACTCCGCCCTTTCCTCTATAAAAGAGTGGTCCTCTCCTTGGGTCAGGGACTTGCCTGGGGTTTTGCTGGAGCTTGCTTGTCCCAGGTTGTAATTCTCAGCAATTCTCGAATAAACCCTTCTTTTGCTGTTAAAATAACCGGCTGCTCCAGATGACGCTGCATGGAGGAGAAAAGAGCTCACTGCTGAAGGCCTTGCCCAAATTGCAAAATTGTAAGGAAATACATGGTGGTAATTGCCGTAAACCTTTCAGTTTGAGGGTGGTCTGTTTCACAGCAGTAGATAACCATCACCAAAGTGGGCCTGATGTCTGGTTTGTCTCACTGTTCCCAGCCCCAGGTCCAGGGCCTGGGACACAATCCAAGTTCAGTGGATATTGAAGGAGTGAATAGACATACATTTGGATGGATGAATAGATGGGTAGATACGTGCACTGACTCGGGGCTGACCGCCTTGGAGTGGTAGGTTCTGGCAGAATTAGGGACACGGGGCAGCAGCTTCATGGAAGATGGAGGGGGCAGTTTCTGTGGGGATTGTTTTTGTTTGTTTGTGTTTTTTTGTTTTTGTTCGTGTTGGGATTGTTCTAACTCATTTCCTGGGCAGGGTTCCGGTCAGAGCCACTGGAGGTGGCATATCAAGGGTAGGACCTACACAGATGATCCCCATGAGGTGGTGACTGCCATCCGGGGACCTGGAAGCCTCCACAGTGCAGTGGTTCCAGAGCCACACCAGCAGAAGGAATGCCTGGGGCTGGCGGCCGGGGGGAGCCCTCTGTTTCACTCGGTTCCAGAGTTAAGTCTCACATGATTGCAGTTGAACAGCTGGAACATACATATATATATTTTTAAGATTTTATTTGTTTATTTGACAGAGAGAGACACAGCGAGAGAGGGAACACAAGCAGGGGGAGTGCGAGAGGGAGAAGCAGGCTCCCCGCCGAGCAGGGAGCCCGATGCGGGGCTCGATCCCAGGACCCTGGGATCATGACCTGAGCTGAAGGCAGACACTTAACAACTGAGCCACCCAGGCGCCCCTATTTTTTTTTTTTTCATTCCAACCTTTGCAAGTCCAAGAAGGCAGCTGGGAGGAGCCTGGGACAGATGCCACATGAGCCAGATGGCTACACCCACGTCCACTCACTGCTCTGCCAAAGGCCTGTCTCACTGGGCATCCGGATTCCCGCGTGATCTGCCTCAGCCTGCGGCCCCCACCGTCCCTCATGCACTTTGTGTCGTGGCCAAACTTAACTCGTCCTCATTCCTCACACTCTGCTTTGTCTCTTCAGCATAGCTTTCTTCTCTTCTGTTCCTCCTTTGTGTGAGATGTTTTCCTCCTCCTGTTTGCCCAGAAAATGCTTAGTGCCCCTCCAAAGACACTTACAAGCATCAGCTGTAAACCCAGATGAATCTCTCCCTCCTCTTGGTGCGCATGGCACTGAGCCAATGGGAACACAATCTCATCTGACCCTATATTGCCATAGCTCCTGTGTCTGTGACCTCTGTCAGGGCAGGGTGGGGAATAATAAAAATAACTCCTCTGTGTGTGATGTAAATTGTAAGGATTATCACATAGCCCTTGTGTGTTGAGCTCTGACTGTACGCCTGGCTCATCACAATCCTATGAGCCAGGTACCACTCTCATGCTTCTTTAATGGATGGGGAAACTGAGGTACAGAAAGATTAGGTAACTTGCCTGAGGTTTGCACAGCTAACAGGGAAAGACAAAGTCAGGATTTAAACCCAGGCAGCGTGGCCCCACAGCCTCTTTACTTTGCAACACATCCATTTTCTCAATCCTTGTGACAAATAGCCATTTTTTTCTAAAGTAAGCTCTAAGCCAAATATGGGGCTTGAACTGACTCCCAGTTCAAGAGTTGCATGCTCTACTGACTGAGCCAGCCAGGTACCCCAAATTACCATTTTATTGATGAGAAAGCCAAAGCTCAGAGAAGCTAGGGAACTTAGCCAGAGTCACCCTGCTGGACAGTGGCCGAGCTAGGACACTGTCTGGTTCCTCAACACTCCCCTGCACTTCTTGTGAGCCAACAGTCCCCACCGTCTGGATCCAACTCCTCCAGGACCCCCAATAGTGAGTTCCACCCCCAATCCAAGCAGTGTCTGGGGCTCAGTCATTACCCACAGTCTTTGGGCAAAGCTAGGGAGCAGTCACTGCTGGGCTACACAACCTGAGTGTCTTTGGAGGGCAGAGCAGGGCCAGGGAGCCCAAGTTTCTGCCTGCTGCAAGGGGCAGGTGGCCAGGTGTGAGGCCATGTCATAACTCTGAACACAGACCCTGAGGGCATCTATGAAAGGGACATAGAATATAGGGGTGGGCTAAGGACAGGTCCAGGGATAGCACCTGTTACCCAAGTGTATTATAGACAAAGAAAGGTGTTGGGGGCAATAAGTTGCTACCTTGGCAATCGGTTAGCACTCAGTCAATCAACACACATTTACAGGGCCTGTTATGTGCCAGGCATCGGGCTGTGTGCTGGGGACTCAGTAGGAAGCGAAAAGATACTTTTTGCCCTCATGAACCTTCTTGCCCAGTGGAGGAAATTTGGGACAATCACTTTTCCTCCTGCTTCTTTACCATTAGAGTGGATGGAGTCTCCCTGCTGCCCCTGATTTGGTCATTTCTTTATCCAGCAAGTATTTTTTTAATTTAAATTCAATTAGCCAACATATAGTACATCATTAGTTTCAGATGTAGTGTTCAATAATTCATCAGTTGTGTATAACACCCAGGGCTCATCCCAGCACGTGCCCTCCTTAATGCCCATCACCCAATTATCCAGCAAGTATTTACCGAGTGCCCACCAAGAGCCAGCCCTTGTGCTCAGTGTAGAGAATGCATTCATGAGCAAAACAGAAAAAAATCCCTGTCCTCCTGGAGCTTCCAGTCAATAGACAACAAATAAACAAGGAAACACACAGAGAAGTGTTGACATTGGGAAATCAAGAGGGGAGGGCAGGTGGAGCAGATGAGGAGGACCCCGGGTGTCTGAAGGCAGGAGAGACAGTCCTATCCCTGCAGGAGGTATGCACAGGGAGATACAGGAACAGGACAAGGGAACAAGTGTGGGAGGTGGGAGGAGCGAGGAGAAGTTGTGACCAGTTATCTCAGAAAGTGGGACCAGGATCTGAGTAGAGAAACACAGGAGAATTCCAGGAGGTGCATGCCCAGGGGCTCCTGCACCCCGAGTTCACTGTGAGGCAGCCCTCTGTTTACCTGACTTGCTTCGCCTCAGGTACAGGTACCCTGTAGATGGATGAATGGGTTCAGCCAGGGTGTGGCACTTCCAGGATATATCCATGTGCTCTTGATACTCCTCTTTTCCAGAGGCGGCCCTAATTCTCCTCGCCTTGAGTGTGAACTGGACTCCGTAATTCGCTTCTATTGAGTCGATTAAAACAAAAGCGATGGCCTGACTTGTGAGACTTGGTCACAAAAGGCACTTTGGCTTCCTGCTTGCTCTCTGTTTTGGGTCACTCACTCTGGGGGAAGCCAGGGGCCATGGCAGGAAGACACACAAGCAGCCCTCTGGATAGGACCACGTGGTGTGCAATGGGGGCTCTGCAGCCCTCAGCCATGTGAGTCAGCCCCCAAGGAGGGGAACCCCCGCAAATCTCCGGCCCCTACCAAGCCTTCAGATGATGGCGGCCCTGGCTGACATCTTGACTGCAAACATCATGAGAGACAGTGAGTCAGAACTTCCTAGCTCTGTTGCTCCTGAATTGCCTAACCCATGGAACAGCGAGGTAGTAAATTGTTTTTTGAAAGTTCTGGGATAGTTTTTATACAACACCATAACTAATACACCAGCGTCTTCGATGGTGAGAGGAGTATTGGAGGGCAGGCTTCCACCTGGTTATGCAAGAACCCAGGCTCCTTCTATCTTGTGGCTCTGCCATTCCCTGGGCGCCCTTGGAGTTTCCCGGAGATCTGCACTGGGCTGGAAGTCTAGGATATAGAAAGTGAGAGAGATTGTTAGGGCGGTTTTCAATGAATAATGAATAATAAAAAATAGTGAAAAATGGGATGAGGAAGCAACATTTAAGATGGAACCGAAAGATGATTAGAGCGTAGGGTGGGTGGAAGGGAAGAAAAAGAAACAAGGATCAGTAGGAAGATCCTCTGGCCTGAAAGTGTGGGTGTATTTTAGGAAACAAGGAGAATGCCTGGGTGATGAGCTTGGAGAGTGAGGCTGAGAATGGCCGAAAATGAGTCTGAAGAGGTGAGTGGAGACTGAGCACACTTGGCCTTGTAAACAGCCAGACTAGGGTCAGTGGGAAGATGCTGCAGGGTTTAAGCCGGAGATGGAGAAGCAGGTCTGCCCTGGGAAATGTCATCATGGCCACAGTAGAGGAAGGGACTAGAAGAGGGAGGGGCTAGCGGCTGGAGCGGGAAGAGTGATCAGGAAGCTGATGCAGCAAGCACTCAGAGATAAAAGCAGCCTGTTCTGGTCTGGGCGGGTGGACGGGCCCCCTGAAGGCATAGAGAGGGCCAGGATGTGGTATTTGAGTAAAAGGGCGGGAGAGAGAAAAAGGGAGAAGCCAAGCAGCCCCAGGCTTCTGTTTGGAACATAGAATTATTCTCTAAGATGGGGAATCCCAGAGACTGCAGGTTTAGAGATAGCCCGTTGAGTTCACTTTTAAAAATTATGAAATATTTGATATGTACAAAATAATTGATGTCAAGTATACATAAGCAATGGAGTGAAATAATTAACACCCAGCTTGAAAAACAGAACATTATTGACATCGCTGTTTCCCCATTTCCTCTTCCCAATATATCTCCCCGACTCCTACACCCCTACTTTATATTATTTTTATTTATTTTTATTTTTTTATTTTTTATTTTTTATTATTTTTTTAATTTTATTATGTCCTACTTTATATTATTTTTAAACTCATGAACTTGCTATCATTTTTCTCATAAACTTGAGTGGCTGTTTTATTATAAATATGCTTACCAAAATGTTCCAGTTAAGAATTAAAAGGATTCCTTTTTATGTATAAAACTGACTGCATGCCCAATAAAGCTCTCAAATCTAGATCCTGTTTCAACAACTGGCTCAAACTTCCTGCCCAGACCCTGCCTCTCCTGTTGCTCTTGGCCACACATCCATTACTGGTGCAGTGTGCCCTATGGGGTGTGTTTCACTGGGCATGGCAAGATGAACTCTGTGCATTCATTGAGGTGGTGCAAATTTTCTCCTCTAACCTGTTAAAGGGGTAAATGCATTCATTAAATTTCTCATCTCTAACCTGGCCTATTGATTGATTGATTGATGATTTTAAATAGGCTCCAGCCCAGCTCAGAGCCCAACATGGGGCCTGAACTCGTGACCCTGAGATCAAGACCTGAGCTGAGATCAAGAGTTGGATGCTTCAGGCGCCTGGGTGGCTCAGTGGGTTAAGAGTCTGCTTTCAGGGGCACCTGGGTGGCTCAGTCGCTAAGCGTCTGCCTTCGGCTCAGTCCTGGGATCGAGCCCCGCATCAGGCTCCCTGCTCTGCAGGAGGCCTGCTTCTCCCTCTCCTGCTCCCCCTGCTTGTGTTCCTTCTCTCGCAGTGTCTCTCTCTGTCAAATGAATAAATAAAATCTTAAAAAAAAAAAATCTTAAAAAAAAAAGAGTCTGCCTTCAGCTCGTGAACCTTGGGTCATGATCCCAGGGTTCTGGGAGTGAGCCCCACATTGGGTTCCCTGCTCAGCGGGGAGCCTGCTTCTCCCTCTCCCTCTGCCGCTCCCCCTGCTTGTACTCTCTTGCTCTCTCTCTGTCAAATAAGTAAGTAAATAAATAAATCTTAAAAAAAAAGTTGGACATTTAACCGACTAAGCCACCCAGATGCCCCTAACCTGGCCTTTTTTGAATAAATCCAATTTGGGCACAGTGTGTTATCTTTTCTATATATTACTAGATTCAGTTTATTAATAATTTGCTTAGAGTTTTTACATCTATGTTTCTGAGCCTGCAGAATTTCTCTTTTTTTTTTTTTAAGATTTTATTTATTTATTTGAGAGAGAGAGAATGAGAGACAGAGAGCACGAGAGGGAAGAGGGCAGAGGGAGAAGCAGACCCCCCGCTGAGCAGGGAGCCCGATGTGGGACTCGATCCCGGGAATCCAGGATCATGACCTGAGCCGAAGGCAGTCGCTTAACCAACTGAGCCACCCAGGCGCCCCAGAATTTCTTATATAGTCTTTATTGGCTTTTTGGTATCAAGTATGGTACCCTGATGATGTGTGGAGGAAGGGCCCTCTTTTTTTATACTCTGGAAAGATTTGTGTAAGATGCAGTTATTTGTTCTTTGAATTTTAATCTTACTGGTGGAACCATATAGGCCTGGAGTATTCTTTATAAGATTTTGTCTAATGATTCAATTTGTTTACTGTTATAGGACTAAGCAGGATTTCTATTTCCATATGTTTTAGTTTTGGTGAATTATATTTTTCTATAAGGACTATTCTACTTTCATATAAACAAATATAAGTGTATAAAATAAGTATATGTTTCTTTTTAAGATTTATTTTCTTTATTTGAGAGAGAAAGAGAGTGCAAGTGGGGGGAGGGGCAGAGGGAGAGGATCTCAAGCAGACTCCAAGCTAAGCGTAGAGTCAAATGTGAGATTGAGACCTGAGCTGAAACCAAGACGGAGGCTTAACTGACTGAGCCACCCAGGCACGCCAGTATATGTTTCATATATAAAATATAAATATGAAAGTTGTCATAAAGTTGTTCATAATATCCTCATATATTTATTTTCTAATATCTGTAGTTATAGCTCCCTTTTCATTCCTATTATTGTTAATTTGTGCCTTCTCTTTTAAAAGTTATTCTGAATCAATCTTGCTAGAGGTTTGTTAATTTTATGGGTATTATCAAAGAACCAAATTATGACTTTTAAATTTTTTCTATTTTATTAATTTCTGCTCTTTATTATTTTATTCCTTCTACTTCATTAGGCATATTTTTATTCTTTTTATTTTTTTTAATGATTTTATTTATTTGAGAGAGAGACACACAGCAAGAGAGGGAACACAAGCAGGGGGAGTGAGAGAGGGAGAAGCAGGCTTCCCACGGAGCAGGGAGCCCGATGCGGGGCTCGAACCCAGGACCCTGGGATCATGACCTGAGCCGAAGGCAGACACTTAATGACTGAGCCACCCAGGCGCCCCATTTTTGTTCTTTTTTAAAAAGCTATTTATTTTGAAATAATTTTAGGCTTACAAAAAATTGCAAAAACAGTGCAGAGAGTTCCTGTATACCCTTCACCAAACTTCTCTTAATGCTAACATCTTACACAACCACAGGACTGTTATTGAAACCGGAAATTAACAGTGCTAGAATACTATTAGCTAATCTATAGACCTTGTTTTAATTGTGCCAACGGTCCCATTAATGTCTTTTTCCAGGTCCAGAATCCAATCCAATCCAGGATTCCAAATTGCATATAATTGGTATATTATTTGTTGTTATGTAACAATTATGTTAAAACTTAGTAGCTTAAAACAACAAATATTTATTGTCTCATAGTTTCTGTGGGTCAGGAATTTAGGAGCTGCTTAGGTGGGTTGTTCTTGGTCGGGGTCTCTGATGACGTTGCATTCATGATGTCAGCCAGGACTGTGGTCATCTGATATCTTCACTAGGACTGGGGGATCTGCTTTCAAGATGGCCTATTCACGTAACTACTGGAAGCTTCAGTTCACCATATGGGTCTCTCCACGGTGTTGCTCGAGTGGTCTCATGACATGGCAGCTGTCTTCACCCAAAGAAAGTAAGGCTGAAGCTGCAAAGTCCCTTATGACCTAGCTTCAGAAATCACCCTGTGTCATCTCCACAATATCCTATTGATACACCAGTCAGCCCTGTTCCGTGAACAGCAGCATCTCTCAGAGGCCATTTTGGAGGTTGGCTACCACACTTGTCATGTCTTCTTGGTCTTCTCCAATCTGGGACAATCTCAGATTTATTTTTCTTCCATGAACCTGACATTTTTTCCTGGAGTACTAGCCAGTTATTTTCTTTAGAATATCCTTCAATTTGGATTTATCTGATGTTTCGTAATGATTACTTTGAGGTTATTCATTTGGATAAGAACATTACAGAAGTGAAATGCTCTTCTAAGTGCTTCATATTAGATGTTACGTGATGCTGGTATGTCTTATAAATGGTCACGTAAACTTTGATCACTTGGTTAAGGTGGTGTCTTCTGGGTTTCTCCACTGTAAGGTTACACTTTTTCTCTTTATGATTAGTAAATCTCTGTGAAGAGAGACTTTGAATTTATGCAAATATCTTGTTTCTCATCATACTTTCACTTACTAATTTATTTATTTATTTATTTATTTATTTATTTATTTTAAAGATTTTATTTATTTATGTGAGAGAGAGTGAGAAACAGCATGAGAGGGGAGAGGGGCAGAAGGAGAAGCAGGCTCCCAGAACTCCGGGCTTATGACCTGAGCCGAAGGCTGTTGCTTAACCAACTGAGCCACTCAGGCACCCTTTACTAATTTTTTTAGACATGATTTCTTTTCTTTTGTTTTTAAATATTTTATTTATTTATTTTTAAAAGATTTATTTATTTGACAGAGAGAGATAGCTAGAGAAGGAACACAAGCAGGGGGAGTGGGAGAGGGAGAAGCAGGCTTCCCGTGGAGCAGGGAGCCCGACGTGGGGCTCGATCCCAGGACCCCGGGATCATGACCTGAGCCAAAGGCAGAAGCTTAACGACTGAGCCACCCAGGCGCCCCTATTTATTTATTTTTAAGTAATCTCTACACCCAACGTGAGCTCGAACTCAAAACCCCGAGATCAAAAGTCACATGCTCTACTGACTGAGCCAGTCAGGCACCCCTTACTTATTAATTTTAACATCCATCAATGAATCATGCCTGCAACAATTATTACTGTATGGTTTGCCTAATGATGATTTTCTATTTTTTTTAAGACTTTATCCATTCATTTGAGAGAGAGACAGAGAGAGCAACAGAGACTACAAGAGAGAGCAAGAGCAGGGGGAGAGGGAGAAGAAACAGGTTCCCCGCTGAGCAGGGAGCTGGATGCTGGTGGGGACCCTGGGATCACGACCTGAGCCAAAGGCAGACGCTTAACCGACTGAGCCACCCAGGTGCCCCTGAGTTTCTATTTCTATCATTCCTTCTACATTTATTAGAAACCTACAGTAAGGAAGAGCTGTCTCTTCTCCCCCATTTACTTATTTATACCAGTATAGACACATGAATATTTATTTCATTTATAGGTAATAATCTATTAGTATCTGTGATGGTAATTTTTGTGTGTCACCTTGACTGGATCAAGGAGTGCCCAGATATTTGGCTAAATATTATTTTTGAGTGTATCTGTGGGGGTGTTCCTGGATGAAATGAACATTTGAATCAGTGGACTTGTGAAGCCCTCTCAAATGTGAGAGGCATCATCTAATTCACTGAGGGCTTGAAGAGAACAAAAAGGTGGGGAGAGGAAGAATTCGCCCCTTCCTGCCTGATTGCTTGGGGTGGACATCAATCTTCTGCTCTTGGTGCTTCTGGTTCTCAGGTTTTCAGAGTCTGATGGAATTATCCCATGGCTCACCTGGGTCTCCAGCTTGCACATGGCAGATAGTGGGACTTTTCAGTCTCCATAATTGCATGAGCCAATTCTAGTTAATAAATCGCTTCACATATATCCTACTGGTTCTGTTTCTTTGGAGAACTCTGACTATACACTATCATTACTCATTTAATTGCTCACATTGTCCCAGGTTTGGCCCTTGGAAGCTCCTTCAGGTTGATTCTTGTCCTTCTGAAATGTCCCCCATCATTTTTTGAGCACTCCCTTACTTTCTGTCACTGCATGATATTCCAGACTCATCTTGTTTTATCTCTGTCCTAGCCTGGAAATGAACCATTTCTCCAAAGAACCCTGAATACTTTTATTGGAGAATGGAATTTAAGAACCAAGATCAGGGTACTGTCTGTGCTCACTGCTGCTGGGGTGTCATTGTTTCTAGGCCTTCTCAGTGCATAAAGTAGGGAATATATGTATGTCTGCATACATCTCTTTATTTCTAGATCTATCCCTCTGTGTGTGTGTGTGTGTGTATGCATGCATGTGTTACATGTGTCATGTTATATATGTGTTTAACATATATGCAGATCACAAGTTTATACTAATGCCTTTGATTCCAATCCAACACTACCCTTTTCCTTATTTGTAACTCCTTGTTTCAACAGTGAGAAATCTGGTTCTCATAATCCACAGTTTATTACTTACATGCTTAATACAAGTCTATACATTAGATAGTTTTCAGCATTTCTAACCCGTACCAGTCTGAAAACCAAATATTGTAATTCAAGTGCAATACCTGTGTTGTTCAGTACCTCTGTCCTTTGCCTTACAGTACGTAGTCAAAATACTGGTATCCAAAGTGATTTAGGTGAGTTTTTGTCTCCCCACCCCCTTCAGTGTGGCTATGTTACTTACTTTTAATGCAGTGAAGTTCATGTTTTATTTTTTATTTTCCTTTTTGGGTACCCCCCCATATTCCAGTTGACTTTATTTATTTATTGTTTGGGGGGGGGTAGGGAAAACATTAACATGGGCCTAAGAGTCAGCACTACACAAAAAACATACTCAGAAAAGGGTAACTCTTCCCTAATCCAAAGCTTCTATGCCAGTTCCATTCCTGGCTTCTTTCTAACCCGTTCCCACCTACTCCATAAAGGTAATAAATGTCATTAATTCTGGTTTATCTTTCTTGTATTTCTTTTTGCACAAATTAATAGATATAGGTATATTTTCTTATAACCCCTCCTTACATAAAGGATAACATCCTATATGCTGCTGGAAATTACTCCCTTGTGGTTCTTAGAGATTTTCCTCACTCTTTTTTTTTAAAAAAGATTTTATTTATTTCTTTATTTAAGGGAGAGAGTGGGGAGGGGCGGGGAGGGGAGAGGGAGAGACAGTCTCAAACAGACTCCATGCTGATCACAGAGCCCGACATGGGGCTCGATCTCATGAGCCTGAGATCAATCTGAGCCGAAAATCAAGAGTTGGTTGCTCAACCAACTGAGCCACCCAGGTGCCCACCTTTTTTCCCTTTTACAGCTGCATAGTACTCTATTGTCTGGATGTACCAAATCCCCTCACCCATCTTCCATATACGATATAGTATGTAAAGCTTGTTTCAGTTATTTGCAATGACAAACAATGCTTCAATAAATAATATTGTGCGTATATATTTTCATATTGTTGGAGGTGTATCATTGGGAAATTCCTAGATGTGGCATTGCTGGGCCACAAAGTAAGTCCATACGTAGCTTTGTTACAGGTTGCCAAATTTCCCTACAGAAGGGTTATACCAGTTCCCGTTTCCATTTGCAACATGAGAAGGTCTGTTTCACCACAGCCTCGCCAACAAAATATGTTGTTGTATTGTTTACTTTTTACCAATCTGATACGTGTTTCAGTGTTGATTTATTTAAGTGAGTTTGAACATTTTTTCACATGTTTGGAAAAGATTTTCATGTCTTTTATTGGGTGAATTTTCTGTTCAGATCTTTTTCTCATTTTTTATTTTTATTTTTATTTTTTAAAAAAGATTTTATTTGTTTATTTGACAGAGAGAGACACAGTGAGAGAGGGGACACAAGCAGAGGGAGTGGGAGAGGGAGAAGCAGGCCTCCCACTGAGCAGGGAGCCCGATGTGGGGCTCGATCCCAGGACCCTGGGATCATGACCTGAGCTGAAGGCAGACACTTCACAACTGAGCCACCCAGGTGCCCTGCCCATTTTTTTTTTAAATCTAGGTTTTAGTCTTTGGTCCCACAATTTGTAACAGTTCTTTGTATATTAAGGACATAGGTTGAAAATTTTTCTCTTAATTTGTCAGGTGTCTTTGTTTGTTTAGAAGCTGTTTAGGAGCTTTTGTTTTGTTTTGTTTTTTTCTAAATTTTTAAGATTTTATTTATTTATTTGTCAGAGAGAGAGACAGAACACAAGCAGGGGGAGAGGCAGGCAGAGGGAGAAGCAGGCTCCCTGCCGAGCAAGGAGCCCGATGTGGGACTCGATCCCAGGACCCTGGGATCATGACCCGAGCCAAAGGCAGCCGCTTAACCAACTGAGCCACCCAGGCGTCCCAGGAGCTTTTGTTTTCTATTTTGTGTACATGTTTCTATTGTTGGTATGTTTTATGGGGATCAAGTATTAACATGAGATAATTTCAACAGCAAGCAAAACGCTCCTATTCTGAAGGCTTTAAAATAAAGACATTTATTATTTCATACAACAAGAAGTTCGAGTAGGTGGTGAACTCCTCTTGTAATTAAGTGGTTCAATGATGGCATCAGAGATCCAGGATTTTCTTATCTTTCTCCTCTGACATTCTCAGCATGTTGATTTTTGTCTCCTGACCTGTCCTCTCAGGGTCCTAAGATGGCTGTCACAGCTTGTTCATGGTGTTTTTGCCTTGCAAAAATCTTTTCTTCATGTGAGGTGGTCAAATTTATTAATCTTGTCTTTTACCATCTCTGGATTTTGAATCAGAGTTAGAAAGGCCGTTTCTACTCAGAGGTGAATGAGGAATTCACTCATATTTTCTTCCAGTGCTTCTGTGGTTTTATAATTGACATTTAGATTCCTGACGCACTTGAAGTGTATTCTCAGGTAGAGTGTAAGGAATGGGTCTATTTTTTTTCTTTTTCCAAATGGTTAGTGGGTGGTCCCACACCATTTATTATAAAGGTCACCTTTTCTCCAGTGGATTTGAGATCCCTCCCGTGCCTCCTGCCCTATACCAAATTTCCACTGTACTTGGGTTAGGTTTTCTCTTCTATTCCACTGGTTTGCCTATTCCTGGACCACTACCACGCTGTGTTAATTGCAGAGGCTTTATACTTGTTGTTTGTTTGTTTGTTTTATTTATTTATTTATTTATTTGAGAGAGAGAGAGAGAGAAACAGCATGAGAGGGGATAGGGTCAGAGGGAGAAGCAGACTCCCCGCTGAGCAGGGAGCCCGATGTGGGACTCGATCCCGGGACTCCAGGATCATGACCTGAGCCGAAGGCAGTCGCTTAACCAACTGAGCCACCCAGGCGCCCGGCTTTATACTTGTTTTAACGTCTGCTAGGACTGGTCCTCCTTCTAGCGATCTATTGTTGTGATAGTTATCTATCTCCTGTGTTCTAGCAGCTTCTGTGGGAGCCTGGAATCTGGGAACAGCCTTGTTGAGGACTCTGGCTCGCAGTCTCTCATGAGCTAATCTTAATGAGTTAACTTAATGAGTTAAGCAAGGCTGCAGTCAACTCAAGGCTCCTCGGAGGCCGAGGCTTGGAGAGTCACCTTCTAAACTCCCTCAAGTGGCTGTGGGCAGGTCTCAGCTCCTCCCCAGATGGAGACCTCAGTTTCTTGCCGTGTGGGCCTCTCCATGGGACTGCTTACAACACGGTTTCCCTCAGAATAACTGATCCAAGAGAGAGAAAGTGAGAAAGGCCCAAGATGGAAACCTCAGTTTTTATAACCTAGAAACTGGGAATGAGAAGACAAGCCACAGACCGGCATTGTGCCAAATAAAATCAGTTCCTTCCAGCAGAATTATGGAGCTTTTCATCCTCATAGCCTGCCTTTCCACCTGGGCAGAACCTCTGCCTCACCCTATGGGATCTAGGGCTGGGGAGAGCAGCCCCTTATCATGAGTGAGGCCTCTGCTCTATAGCTGGTGGGGGAGGGGGATAGTATCCTGAGGTCTTCTTGACTTGCCCTCTTGGCATGGAATACGTGTCCTAGGCGAGAGCTGGGGTGTGAGTCATGGGGATCCAGTATTTTAGGGCTGTCATGCCTGTAGTAGAGCGTCTTCCCTACAAGTGTGGGTTGTGTGTGGGGAAAAGACGCCTGGTTCTTTTTTGCTGCACCCTCCTGGACTAGAGAGAGCTTCCATGACAAGGGGGTGACACACATTGATCGTTTGCCCCTCCTGGAGTGAAGTATTCGCTCTATACTGGGAAGTGGGGATTGGAGTGGGAGAGGGAGCCCCGTTTTCTCGGCTGCACAGCCCCAGAGTAGAAGCTTCCAGAAGACAGAATGAGGAGGGGATGGGAAGAGAAAGGAGTGGGTTGTGGCTCAGATGCCATAAGCTCTCACTGTTCTGTTCTTAATGTCCTTGAAGGAATTCTTCTACATTTGCTGGATATGCCTGTAGGATAATTTCCAGACATTAAATAGTTGGGTTTTCAAAAACATTTTTTCCCAGTTAAATGGTTGTTTCACTGGGGAGAGAGTCTACCAAGCTCCTCACTCTGACATTTTGGAAATCAACCTCAAGATTTAAAAATATTTCTTGGTCCATGGGTTTCCTTTTGTCATTTCTTATTTGTTATATGTGTGCTCTCCCCCCTCTTCTTAAACAAGTGAGCTGGTATTTTTTTCTATTTGTTAGTCTTTCCAAAAATCCAAGTCCAATTTTTATTCTCCAGTCCATTCATCTTTGTTTTTTTGTTTTGTTTTTTGTTTTTTTAAATTGTTTCCCCATTTGTGCTTTCTTTTGGTTTACTTTGTGGCTCTTTCTCTAGTTTTGAGCTGGGAATTACCATTCATTTCTTTTCTTTTTTTTTTTTTAAAGATTTTTTAATTTATTTATTTGACAGAGAGATAGATAGAAGAGCACAAGCAGAGGGAGTGGCAGAGGGAGAGGGAGAAGCAGGCTCTGCACTGAGCAGGGAACCCGATGCGGGACTTGATCCCAGGACCCTGAGATCATGACCTGAGCCGAAGGCAGACGCTTAACCATCTGAGCCACCCAGACGCCCCCCATTCATTTCTTTTCATTCTTTCATTTTAATGATGAAAGTGTTTAGTGCGGCGAATTTCCCTTTGGTTGTTGTTTTCAACAGATTTCACAGAATCCAGTAAGGAGGATTCTCATTCTCATTATTTTTTAAAAATTGGTATTCCAGTTTGTTTTCACCAAAATCCTCTTGGTTTTGTCTTTATTAATAATTTCATATTTTATTATGTTGTGCTCAGACAATATTGTTTATAATGTTTCTACTTTATTGAGCTTACTGATGATTTCTTTGTGACCTGATATGTGACTCCTTTTTTTTTTTTTTTTTTTGGTTGGGGGGATACTTTTCTTTGGATTCATGGTTGTTTTTTCGGTGGGGGGAGATCTCAGTTGATGTGCATTTTATTTTCCGATTTTTTTTTTTTGGTATGTAGTTTTTTTTTGGTATGTAAGCACCCTCTTTCTGTCTAGTAATGCTTTTACAATACTTTTTTTGGTATTAAGCTTACTGATGATTCCTTTGTGACCTGATGTGTGACTCGTTCTTTTTTTTTTTTTTTTTTGGGGGGGGGGATACTTTTCTTTGGATTCATGGTTGTTTTTCCGGTGGGGGGAGATCTCCTCAGTTGATGTGCATTTTATTTTCCGATTTTTTTTTTGGCATGTATGTATGTATGTATTTAGTAGGTTCCATGCACAGCGTGGGGCTTGAACTCATGACCCTGAGATCAAGAGCTGCATGCTCTACCAACTGAGACAGGCGCCCCCACTTTTTTTTTTTTGGTTTTTAATAATAGCTCCATACAGATCTATTAATATTTTTAATAATAGCTCCATACAGATCTGTTAACACGCTTAATGACTGTGCCACCCAGGCGCCCCTGGACTTTATTTTTTTTAAAGATTTTATTTATTTATTTGAGAGAGAGAGAGTGCGAACACGAGTGGTGGGAGGGGCAGAGGGAGAAGCAGACTCCCTGCTGATCTGGGAGCCAGATGCAGGACTTAATCCCAGCACTCCAGGATCATGACCTGAGCCAAAGGTAGACACTTAACTGACTGAGTCACCCAGGTGCCCCACGGACTTTATTTTTAAGAGTAAATAAATTTTAGGGTGCCTGGGTGGCTCAGTTGCTAAGCGTCTGCCTTCGGCTCAGCTCATGATCCCGGGGTCCTGGGATCGAGCCCCGCATCGGGCTCCCTGCTCCGCGGGAAGCCTGCTTCTCCCTCTCCCACTCCCCCTGCTTGTGTTCTCTCTCTCGCTGTGTCTCTCTCTGTCAAATAAATAAATAAAATCTAAAAAAAAAAAAAGTAAATAAATTTTAAATTGCTATATATTTTAGAAATCATTATGTAAGCACCCTCTTTCTGTCTAGTAATGCTTTTAACCTGGAATTTATTTTTTTCTCATACTAATATAGCTTTTTCAGCTTTAATATTTGCCTTATCTTTTTCTCTAAACTTGTACTTCCAAATTCTTTATATCCTTTTTTTTTTTGAGAGAGAGAGAGCATGAGCAGTGGGGGGAGAGCAGAGGGAGAGAGAGAATCCCAAGCAGGCTCCACGCCCAGCAAGGAGCCTGACACGGGGCTTGATCTCATGACCCTGAGGTCACGACCTGAGCTGAAATCAAGAGTCGGCCATCCAACCGACTGAGCCACCCAGGTGCCCCCATATCCTTGTGTTTCGTGTGTATCTTTTATAAATAGCACGCAGTGCTAATATACGATGTTATAAATAGTAGATTCGGTAGCAGAGCATAAATCATGCTGTGATAAATGTGATGGGCAGAATAGTGGCCTCTCAAAGATGTCCACATCCCAATTCCTGGAAACTGTGAACCTTACCTCACGTGGCAAAAGGTACTTTGCAGATGTGATTAAGTCTAGGATCTTGAGATGGAGAGATTATCCTGGATTATCCAGGTGAGCCAAATGTCATCATAAGGGTCCTTAAAAGTGGAAGTGGGGTCAGAGTTCGAGATTTGAAGATGAGGTGCTGCTCGCTGTGAAGATGAAGGGCAAGGCCATGAATCAAGGAATGCAGGCCACATCCACACGGAATGTGACCTCTTGTTTTTGGATTCATGGTTGTAAGATAATAGATTTGTATCGTTTGAAGCCACTCCATTACTGGCTCCAGGAGCAGAGAGAGATCCAATATGATAATAAGCAACTTCCAAACCTCGGTGGCTTTCAAAAACAAAAGTTTATCTCTTGCTCACATTCCATGCCCTTTACAGGTTGGCTTTGGATCCGTTTCATGTCTTCTTTATTCCAGGCTCCAGGCTAGAGAGGCCGCCCAGCACAGGTGGAAAAGAGCAAGGGTAGAAACACCTCGGGGCTCCTATAGCTTCTGCTCAGGTGTGGCATAAACCATTTCTGCTCAAATTCCAGTAATTGAAGAAAGCCGTCCCAGTAAGTATAAAACGGGGTAGCGAGCAGAATTGTCCTAGAGGAAGGACACCTGTCTTATTTGGAGGGACTAGCATGTATAAAGGCCCTGGGGCAAGGAGTGGCGGACAGAGTTCAGAGAAGAACTGAAAGAAGCTGGTCTGGCTGGAGGGCAGCAGAGAGGCAGGGCCAGGGACGTGGTTGGAGAGAGGAGCAAGACCAGATGGTGCAGGGCCTGGTAAGCCATCTATTCATCCAGTGAATGTGAGCAGAGTGCTTACACAGTAGGCTGAGTCAGGGCTGGAAGCTTGGGGACAGACAAGGCTGATGAGGTCCCTGTTCTGAAAGCATTTACCTAGTGGGAAGTAACAAGGAAGTGAGATGATTGCAGACAGTGATCATATAAGTACCACAGTTAAGGAGTTTGTATTTTATTAAAAGGACTATTTTTATTTTATTTTAATTTTTTTAAAGATTTTATTTATTTGAGAGAGAGAGCATGAGCAGTGTGAGGGGCAGAGGGAGAAGCAGACTCCCCGCTGAACAAAGAGCCTGCTGTGGGGCTCGATCCCAGGACCCTGAGATCATGACCTGAGCTGAAGGCAGGCGCTTAACCGACTGAGCCACCCAGGTGCCCCTAAAAGGACTATTTTTCAAAGATCACTGCAGCTCTAGGGAGGGCCAAGAGCACAAGAAGTCAGAGACTGTTCAGCAGATCACTCGGGGAGTCAGGCAGGAGGTGATGGCCAGGGAGGCAGAGGGGAGAGGAGGTGGGCCTGAATTAGGGAGAGATTTCTGAGCTAGAATCCACAAGATTTAGTGATGAACTGGATGTCGGGGGTGAGAAAGAAAGTAAAAATACTTGCAAATTCTCAGCCAAGAGGACACCGCCTAGCAAGGGGAATGAAGCAGCAGTGTGATGGAGTCTTGCCCCAAAGCAAACCTACTGTGTGCTTCTATTTACATAAAGTTAAAAACAGGCAAAAATAACCAATGAGGATAGAGTCCAGAATAGTGATTAGCCTTTGGGGGGAAGTGGAGGTGGGGGGGGCGGAGGGACTAGAGACTGGGCAGGGCACGTGGAGCCCCTGGCTACACAGCTCTGAAAACTCATCACGTGACTCATTTCTGTTCTGTGTACTTTTCTATGTGGCTGCAATAAAAAGTGTACTGGAAAACAACGACCCCTAATTTTGTTGTTGCTATGTTACTTTTGAACAACTGCTGGTAAGTAGATGGGGAAACGGAAGAAGGAACAGGTTCCTGGGGGCAGATAACAAAGTGCCTGGAGAAAACAAGCAGAGAGGGCCGAGAGGCAGCAGGAGGTACAAGTGTGGACATGGGGGAGTGTCAGGGCTGGGAAGAGCCTTTGGAGCCTCTGGAAGGATTTAAAGTCGGTGGACTCGACAAGGCAATTCAGGGAGCAAATTGGGGGGCATGGGCAGAAGAAGGGGGCCCAGAACCAGGCCTGGAAGTTTGGCTGCCCTCTGCCTCCTGGATCCGTGTTCCATGGTGACCCTCTGATCACGCCCACTCAGGGCTCATCTCCAGCTCTTCCAGCCTCCGTCCCCGCCTGCCCCCCGCCCCCCCCCCCCCCCTGCCCCCCCCATGCCTCCTACACACTCAGCCGGGGCAGCGTCAGCCCCGAGCCTCTGGCTTTTTCTTTTAGAGTGGTCTACTCTTGGTTGCGTCTCTCCTGTCTGGTTTTTGTCTCTCTCTGGGGCTTCTTGAGGCCCTAGAATGAGATAATCCCTATCTTTGATATCCTACAGTCTATTAACAAAAATCAATCATTGAACATCATCAAAATGAAAGCCTTGCTCTGGGAAAGACGATGTTAAGAGAGTGAAAAGAGGAGCTATAGTTCGGGAGAAAATATTGACAAATCATTTATCTGACAAAAGCTTGTACCTAGAATATGTAAAGAACTCTCTAAACTCGACAGTAAGAAAACAAACAATCCAATTAACAAACAAGCAACAGACTCCAACGGAAGCTTCACCAGAGAAGATAAATGGATGCAAAATGTATGCATGTCCTAGGGCTGCCAGTAACAAAGTACCACGAACTGGAGGGCTTCAAAGAGAAAGCTACTATCTCAGTGCTGGAGGCTGGAAGTCCAAAATCAAGGTGTTAGCGGGGCCATGCTGTCTCTCTGGCAGGGGGCAGGAGAGCCTTGGTGTTCCCTGGCTGGTAGCTACGACACTCCAATCTCTGCCTCTGTTGTTACATGACTGTCTTCCCTCTGGGTGTCTGTCTCTTTTTTTTTTTTTTTTAAGATTTTATTTATTTATTTACTTATTTGAGACAGAGAGAGAAAGAGAGGGTGAGCGTGAGCATGGGGGGAGGGGCAGAGGGAGAGGGAGAGAGAGAATCTCCAGCAGACTCCCCACTGAGCGTGCAGCCAGACCCGGGGCTCAATCTCATGACCCTGATGAGATCACGACCTGAGCCAAAACCAAAAGTCAGATGTTTGACCAGCTGAGCCACCCAGGGGCCCCTTGTGTCTGTCTTCACCTATCTCTGTGTCTCTTCCCTTTTAAGGACACCAGTCATATTGGACTAGAGCTTATCCTAATCAAGTATGACCTCATCTGTACCTGATTACATCTGCAGAGACCCTGTTTCCAAATAACATCACATTCACAGGAAATGCAGGAGGTAGGGGTGACCAATATATCTTTTGGTGGTTGGTGGGGGCAACAATATACTTCACAACTGAAAATAAGCACGTGAAAAGATGTTCAATATCATCAGCCATTAGGGAAATGCAAATTAAAAACCACACGACTAAGGAAACCAAATACGTAAGTGTAGTGAGACACAGAAGTATACAACACATTGTTTAATTAAAATTTGTTGCTTAGAAATCCAGTTATCAAAAGTTTATATGTAGAGGGTGTCAGAATAATAAAAAAAAGGTGGAGAAGGTACATACTCATTTATAGGTAGAAATAACTAGGAAGGCGTGAAAAGAAAGGAAAAAAAACCCATAGGACTAAAATAAAGAATACTGACAATACCAAAATTGTCTCTGAAAAAGTTTCACAGTCTCTTATAAAGTTAAACATACATTTACCATATGACTCTTCCTAGGTGTTTATCCTAGAGAAATAAAAATGTATGTCCATGTAAAAACCTGTACACAGGGGCGCCTGGGTGGCTCAGTCGTTAAGCGTCTGCCTTCGGCTCAGGTCATGACCCAGGGTCCTGGGATCGAGCCGCGCATCGGGCTTCCTGCTCCGTGGGAAACCTGCTTCTCCCTCTCCCACTCGCCCTGCTTGTGTTCCCTCTCTCGCTGTGTCTCTCTCTGTCAAATAAATAAATAAAATCTTAAAAAAAAAAAACAACAAAAAAACCTGTACACAAATGTTCACAGCAGCTTTATTTGTAATAGCCCGCACTGGAGTCAACCCATTCCAAACTGTGGAATACTACTTGGTAATAAAAATCCACGATAATAAAAAGGAATGAACCTTTGATATATGCAGCAACTTGGGTGGGTCTGAAGGCATTATGTTGAATGAAAAACCAGCCTCCAATGTCACATACAGTATGATTCTAATTATGTAATGATCTTAATGTGATAACAGATGAATGGTTGCTGGAGGCTGGGGGTGGGACAGAGGGTGTGACTCTGAAGGAGTCTTGAGGGAGTTCCTTTGGGTGATGGAATTATTGTGTATCCTGCTTGGGGTGGTAGATACACCAATCCGTGCGTGTAATAACATTTATAGAACCAGACACCAAAAAAAAAAAAAAAAAATCAAAGAGTGAGTGCTTATGAAACCTGATGAAGTCTGAATGAGGTCCATAGTTTTGTTGTACCAATGTCAATTTCCTGGTTCTCACTGTTCTCTGGTTATGTAAGATGTTACCACTGGGGGAAGTTGGGTGAAGGGGACAGAAAAACTTTCCATACTTTTCCTTTTTTTTTTTTTTCAGAGAGGCATGGGGGGGGGGGGGGGGGGGGGGCAGAGGAAGAGGGAGAGAGATTCCTAAGCAGGCTCCATGCTCAGCGCAGAGCCCGATGCAGGGCTTGATCTCATGACCCTGAGATCATGACCAGAGCCAAAATCAAGAGTTGGACGCTTAACCGACTGAGCCGCCCAGGTGCCCCTCCATACTTTTTAAGCAACATCTGTGTGAGTCTAAATTCTTTCAAAATAAAAAATGAAAATATTCTCTCCAATGTGGAGTGTGGAAGCCCAAGGCTGGCACTGAAGGGAATGGGCCTGAAGCCCACCCACAGGCTTTTTTGTACCCACTTACTGAGGGGGAGAGGCTGAAAACTCAGTTGGTCTGGGGGATTCATTCATTCATTCATTCATTCGTTTTTTCTGAACACCTTCTCTATGTCAGGCTCTGTCGGGAAAGAGCGCTAGACCCAGACAGCCAGGCTCCCTGGCTTAGGCTTCAACATGGGGCCTGGGCCAGACAGCCAGGTTGAAATGTGGCCCTCCACTCACAAGCTCCACTCACTAGCTTCGTGGCTGGCAGTGAGTTACTTAACCTCCCAGAGATCATCCAAACTCTGTGGTTTAGTTGTTGTAGTTCTCATTTGTAAAACGAGGCTACTAACAATATCCACTTCATGGGGTGGTCGTGAGGAACATGTGAGCTGATTCAATTACAGGCTCTTTAGTGACATGTTTGGGGGGCTTGCTATGGAAACCGTGGGGGTCACAGCTTCCTTTCTGGGGGAGGCCGACAACAAATACACAAGGGGAAACACAGATCTCCCCCACCTCCACACACACACACACACACAAGGAGGGTGGCCTGATGAGACCGGGTAGTCAGGGAGAGGCTCAGCAGCCTCAGGGAGCATGGGAGGTGGCCCCAAGGAGAGGACTCAGACCAGAGAGACTAAGAAACTAAGAGATTCAGAGACACTCATAGAGACTCAGAGACCCAGAGATTTTAAGGCACCCAGAGACCGAGAGATGTCCAGAGACCCAGAGTGACCAAGAGATCCAGAGATGCATAGAGACCCAGAGACTGAGAGATCCAGAGATCCAGAGAGACAAAGACAGACAGAGAGAGACAAAAAGACCTAGAACACCCAAGAGACCCACAGACCCAGAGAGGCCAAAAGACTCAGAGATATCAGAGACCCAGAGAGATCCAGAGAGACCTGGAGAGATCCAGAGACACCAAAAAACTCTGAGACACGGAGACACCGAGACCCCAAAACACCCAGATACCCAGAAATGCAGAGAGACTGAGAGACACAGAGAGATCAAGAGATTAAGGGACTCAGAAACCAACAGAGACGGAGGGACTCTATGCTCATGGCTGACGTATTCACCATAGCCAGGATAGGGAAATAGCCTAAGTGTCCAAGGATGGATGAATGGATAAGCAAACTGTGGTCTATACGTGGAATGGAATATTATTCAGCCTTAAAAAGGAAGGGAATCCTGACATATGCCAGGGCATGGATGAACCCTGAGGACATGCTAAGCGAAATAAGCCCGTCACAAAAAGACAACTCCTGTGTGATTCCACTTGTAGGAGGTGAATTCACAGACACAGAAAGCAGCATGGTGGTTGCCCTGGACTGGGGGAGGGGAAATGCGGGGTGATTATTTCATAGGTATAGACACCCAGTTTTGCAAGATGAAGAGTTTCGGAGATGGCTGGTGGTGGTGGCTGCACAACAATATGAACGTACTTAAATCTACTCAACGTAAAAATGGCTAAGGTAGTAAATTGTTCGGTATGTGTATTTTACCACGATAAAAAAAAAAAATGGGGGGAAACCCAAGTGTCACCTGTTAAAAGTAGAAGGTAATGCAGATGGTGACTGTCCCATAGGATTATAGAGAGAGTAAATGAACCAGTGAGCACGGCAAGGCTTAAGGTCTGCACCAGGCTGGGGGTGGGGGTGGGGTGGGGGGTGGGAGGGGCTTGCTGGTCTTTGGCAAAGGCCTCCTCTCCCACCTTGGAGCCACTGGCTAAGCTCCCCCTGCCACTAAAGGATCTTGGGAGGGGGATGTGGACTCTGGGAACTCTCATGCCAAGACACTCTCCTCTCTTGGCTCTCAAGTTTTGAGGTTCCTGGATCTGAAACAAACAGAGACCCAACCAGCAATTCTGTCCCACCAAGACACAATCAGTGAATCGTGCCCAGGCCTCGTTTCCGGCCTGCACCTTGGCTTCACCTTTAAGAAACAGGTGGGGAGAGGACCGTGTTGCCATTCCGGCCCTGGGGTCCCGCCGGCCTGCCTTTACCCCTCTTGAAGGTGACGGAGCGTTGGAGAAGCTCTTACCTTGGGGGGGCCGCAGCTGGGAGGCGAATGTGGAGACCAAGTTCACTCCAGGTAGAGGTGGGTGGTGATGGCCGAAAGCCCCACCCCCTCCCCAGGAAGGGGCCTGATTGGTGGAGGGCTGCGGGGGCGGAGCAGCGCTAGGGCTATATAAATACAGTCCTGGAGCGCAAGGAGTCATGCTGTAGGTAATTCCCTAGCTCAGGTAAGGCTTTTTGGAGGAGGAGGAGGGTGGGCTGCTTGTGGGAGCCTAGGTGGAGGACCTCAGGTTGACTATAGGGTGGTGGGCTGCAATTTCTGAGCCCCGTAGGTGGCGTCTCTCCCCGTAGCTTGAAAATTTTGAGGTCGCCCCACCTCAGGTACTTGTCTAGTAACATCCCCCCTCTGGGCCTCAGTTTCCTCTCCGTGAAGAAAGGGGTTGGTGGTCCTTCCAAATATGCCACGTTGGTGTGGAGTGAGGGGGTATTTGGGAGTTGGGGGGGGGGGGCAGAGGAGCAATTAAACTCTTTGGCTTTGGGGGTCAGGCCGTCCCCACCTTTTAAGTAGCTGTGACGAGACTTCCACGCTTCAGCTTCCGTGTTTGCAAAATGGGTATTGGCCTAGACCCGCTCCGGGATGAAGTGAAATAATGCCCTTAAAGAATTTAGCACAGCCCCAGGCACTTAGGAGGCCCTCAGTGGGCCTGTTGATGCTCTGCTTCCTCCCTGGCCTGGCCTGGGGTGCCAGGATGCGGTGGGGGTGGGGGGGGGGCTGCACCCTTCAGGAACTCTGCTGCTTTTCTGGCCTCCTCACCCCACACATATGCCAGTTTCTGTCTGCTCCCAGCACCGCCCTGCCCCCCACCCCAAGTCTCTACCTTCTGGAGGTCCTCTGTCAGGCCAGCTTCATCAACCCTCTCGATTTGGGGGGTGGGGGGCAAGGGGGTAGGTGCTAAATCCTGAGGCTGCTTTCTCTACAGGCTGTCCTGCCCCCACCCCCTGTGAGATGAGTGACACTCAAGACTTGGCCACTGTCCCCGTGGTTGCCACCCAGGTGAAGCTGGGGGGCTGGAGCCGTCAAGGTGGGGGGAGTGGGTCTGTCCATCAGCGCCGGCACCAGGAGCTCCAGGCCTTTCTCAATCTGCTGGGTGAGTTCACTTGGGGGCTGGCATGGAAGCGGGTGTGGGGCCCCTGCGTGAAATCGACGGGAGAGGTGGGATCTCACCTGCCCATCCATGCACGCCTCTGAAATCTCTGTCCTTTCCCTTCTCAGGTGACCCCAGTTTGGCAAAAGGAAGGGAGGGGTCTTGGCAGAATGTGGGATCAGCGGAGGCTTGGGCTTTGGA
Source organism: Neomonachus schauinslandi (assembly GCF_002201575.2). Taxonomy (NCBI): domain Eukaryota; kingdom Metazoa; phylum Chordata; class Mammalia; order Carnivora; family Phocidae; genus Neomonachus; species Neomonachus schauinslandi. The sequence continues at coordinate 7,271,573 of NC_058413.1, read as the reverse complement.
ACTCTGATGCCACTCTTGTCTTGTGGGGGCTGGTGGTAACCCTAGTCCACCATCTCTCTTCTCTATACCGCAGAGCACAGTTTCCTCCAGGAATTCCTTTCCAAAGATCCCTGTTTCCAGATTTCGGATAAGGTGAGGTGACACGGGGAGTAGAGGCTGGGGGTCACTTGGGGCAGTTTGAATTCGCGGGGCTTGAAGGCTATTTCACTGGGCCTCCCGGTCTGGTGGAGGGAGCACCTCCCTTTTAAATCTTTGCACCCCCACCCCCCGCCCCACCCCAGCCAATTCCTCTGGGTTTTCTGACTCACACCCCTGCTTCCTTGGGAGCGAGTGGGCCTGGTGCAATCGCCTCTCCCCCGTGCCTCCCTGTAACTCTCCCCTTTTCTGTGTCTGCAGTATCTTCTGGCCATGGTGCTGGTCTACTTCCGGCGTGCCAACCTGAAGCTCAGCGAGTACACCCACAGCAACTTGTTTCTGGCTCTGTGAGTGGCCAGGGCAGGTGGTAGAGACGCTAGCTGGGAGTTGTGGAATGGGGCAGGCCAGATGCTTATGGCCTCTGCTCTCTGCCCCCCCCTCCATGGCCAGGTTTCTCGCCAATGACATGGAGGAGGATGTAGAGGACCCCAAATGTGTGATTTTTCTGTGGGCTCTGGGAAAAGATTGGCATCTCCGGGTGTCAGACTTCCTGCATCAAAGGGATAATCTGTGGGCCCGGATGGGCTTCCGGGCCATGGTGAGCCGTGAGTGCTGTGAGGAGGTGAGGCCCCACCATCATCCTGGGGTGGGGGGCACAAGGCTGGACCTCCCGCCCCCATTTACTATGCACTCTACTCACGTCAGGTCATGGCCAAGGAGCGGTCTCACTGGGCCTGGACTCGAGAGCGGCGCCCCCAGCATGGTGGGGCTCAGAGGGGTCCAAAGGCCCAGGTCCCCCTCCCCGGGCCCCCCAGCCTCTCGCCACCTCACTGTTCCCTCTGTGGCTGGCCCCCTTCCCACAGCCACTGCCTCCACCAGCCCCGCCCCTTGCCTGTCTTAACCAAGTGCCCTTCCCCAACCCCTGAGTGGCATTGCCCTCCCCTCCAAGCTTGTCTCTCAGTGGCTGAAGACCCCTTGGTGGGGGGCTTCCTTATCATTCCGCCCCCCCCAACTGCAACTGGAGCCAGGCACCTACAGTCTCCACAGTGAGTTGAAGGCAGCAGCTGGGGCTGGGCTTGGGAGGCTAGGAGGCAGGTGTGGGGCCTGACAGAATGAGAAGGAGGGGCACAGGACCTGGGTCCAGCAGGCCTGGGCACCTGTCCCAGCTCTGCCACCTCCTAGCTGTGTGCACTTGGTAAGTTTCCTCTCTGAGCCTCTCTTTGTCCTTTCTCCCCAGTCCTCCCGAAGCCTCCACCATGCCCTGGGCACTGACATTTGCAGGGTGAAGAGTAGCCCACCTGCTCGCCTGCTGACCCGAGCCCCACTGGCTGCGCGCCGCCCCCCCTCTCCCCCCCCCGGCCTTCTGTCTTATTGCCATCAGGCTGGCAGAGCTGCCCAGGCCCCCTGTCACCTCCTCCCAAATGTACCCACTCTGACCCTGGCCCCTCTAATAAACTCGGGTCTATAGGACTCCCGACTGTGCTTAGGCCCTGGCCTGGCTCCTTGACCCAGGGTAGGGTTAGGGAGGGAATGCCAGGAGAGGGGGTCTGCCAAGTTAGGTACCAGTGATGGAGACTCATGAGCACAGGCTCTGTAATAACAATTCCCCTTTCCAATGATGACCAGTCATCCCGACTCAGTTTCCCCTCTACGACTTCACCTATGAATGACGAAATCTACACAGTGTCGATGAGGTTGAATGAGAAGAGGTATTTTTTTTTTTTTTTAAGATTTTATTCAAAGAGAGCACGAGCAGGGGGAGCAGCAGAGGGAGAGGGAGAACCAGATTCCCCGTAGAGCAAGGAGCCCGAAGTGGAACTCAATCCCAGGACCCTGGGATCATGACCTCAGCTGAAGGCAGATGCTTAACCAACTGAGCCACTCAGGCGCCCCTGTTGTGAGGTTTGAGTGCATTAATCCTAGATGTGTTTAGAACTTTCTCAAGAACGGAGCTCAGATGCGAGCCCTGGGTGTTACCAGTAGAGGGAATGGCTGGCTGGGGAAAGTCTGGAGGGGAGGGTGTGTTTGGGAAGTGGCTGGAACTGAAGCTGGTGAAGTCCACGGTGGGGGGCGGGGTGTCCGACAAGCGGATCTGCACACCATTCCCCTGCATACTCTCTGAGTGGCTCCCAGGAAGCATGGAAGTGAGAAAGCCGGGAGATTGCGGGCATTAGAAGCGAAGACGGGCTACAAAGTACTTTTCATTTGTTTTTCAAAGAGATACTATATTCACATGTATGTTTTAAATTTTGAACCAAGGGTCACCTCCTACCCCCAGTTCCCTTCCCTGGAAGCAATAAAACTAATAGCTTATGTCCTTCCAGAGAAAGAATATAAGCATACACAGCCAAATGTGGTGTGATTAAAAAAAAAAAAAAAGTATGGATTTGGTCTTTGTCCCCGTTCCCTGCACAGAGTTACTAAAACCCTTACAATGTTCTGAGTCACAAGAGTGAATTTTGTTATTCGCAATGAGCCCCTTTGAGCCACACCATGCTAATGAAGTGACTCAGGGTGGAGCCCCTACTTACCCCAGAAAGACCAATCAAGAGTGGGAACTTTCAGCTTCCCCACTTCCTCCAAGGAGGAGAGCGGGTCTGGAAATTGGAGCAGTTCTGGATTGGGGGACACAGGTGCTGGGAGGGTGGGCTGCCTAGAGAAGGCACAGAAGCTCTGCATCCCTCCCCGCCCTCCCTTGCCCTAGGCACAGCTTTTATTTGGCTGCTTCAGTGTTGTATCTTTTAAAATAAAACTCATAAGTAAAGCACTTCCCCAAGTTCTGTGTCTTCTACTAAATGATCAAACCTGAGGAAGGGGTTGTGGGCACCCCAGGTTTGAAGATGGTTCCTTATCCATACATTCGTTTTGACAGCTGTATAGTATTTCTCTTCACGGATGTACCAAAATGTAGCTTGTTCCTCATCCATTGACATCTAAGTTGCTTCCAGAGTTCTTCTATTCCAAACAGTCCTACAGAGAGTCACCAAGACTTTGTAAGGACATCATTATTCAAATGTGAAAAGATATCTGTAGTAGGAATTCCTAGAAGAATTGCCCCAGGGCCACGTCCGAATAGTCATTTTTACAATTTTTGCCAAATGTCCCTCTCTAGAGGCCATGCCCATACTGAGCCCCACCTCCAGCAGTATGTATGAAGGCTGTTTTCCAGAACAATCATCTATCAATGACATACCAGATTTTTTATCTTTGCCAAACTGCTAAGTGGAAAATGGTCCCTTGGTGAAGTTCTAATTTGCATGTTTTCTTCTTTTGAGTGAGTTCAAGTTCATACAATTAAGAGTCGTTTGTCTTCTTTTCTGTGAACAACCCTATTTGCCCGTTTCTCCCATTTTTGATTTCTGATTGACATATAAGGGTTTGCGAGAAAAATAGCCCTTCAAGATGTTGATTGTATTTTCTTCAGTTTCTTGCAGACTTTGCTGGGCAGGTTTTTTAATGTAGGAAAATAAGCTTTTTTTGGTGGCTTCTGGGTTTTGTGTCATAGTTAAAAAGACCTTTTCCACACTGAGATGACTAAAGAATCTTCTCCCTTAGCTCTTGGCTACATTCTTATTTTCATTTTTTTACACTCAAATCTTGAGTTCATCTGGAATTTATCATATGCAAAATTCCTTCCTATTTTCCTAATGCCTTTTATTTAAAAACTCATCTTTTCTCAACAGATTTGAAATGCTATATTAAATACTAAATTCCTATGTGCATTTGGATCTACTTCTAGATTTTTCTTTTTCCTTTTTTTTTTTTTTTTTTTTTACGTAGGCTCCACTCCCAGCATGAGGCCCAATGTGGGGCTTGAACTCACGACTCTAAGATCAAGACCTGAGTTGAGATCAAGAGATGGACGCTTAACTGACTGAGCCACCTAGGTGCCCCCACTTCTAGATTTTTCTAACTTCCAATGATCTATATGTCAGTACCCCTCTTTAATTATTACATCTAATTATGGATTTATTATGTTTTAATATCTGGTAGAGTTAGTCTCCACTGATTTCCCTTTGTTTTCAGAAGTTTCCTGGCTACTCTTGCTTGTTTAACTTTCCATATGGACCTTAAATCAGCTTTTCTAGCCTCCCCTGATCAGTTAGAATATTAACTGCGATACATCTAGAGATTGCTTTAAGTTGAACTGACATCTTTATAAAGTATCTTTGTATCCAGAGTAAAGTGCCTGTCCCCTGATCTCTGCATCTTTCACGTGGCACCAATGGCCAGTGACTCCCAAATTTGTACCTCTATGTTCCCTCCTTGGGCCCCTCTGCTTGGAGGAAGTGTTCCCAAAGGTCTTGCACTGTCCCCCTGGCTTGGTGAGTCCCCTCTGCCTCCTTAATCCACTCAGGTGGTCAAGCCAGATCAAGGGTTTAGAGTTGCCTTTGATCCCCTACTGTGTTCCAAGAGCCATCTCTAACTCTAATTAAGCCTGTTCGTGTTGTTGGGCTTTTTTAAAGACTGATTTTTTAAATAATCTCTATACCCCACACAGGGCTTGAACTTACAACCCCAAGATCAAGAGTCACATGCTCTACTGACTGAGCCAGCCAGGCACTCCAAATCCTATTAGTGTTTTTAACAGGTTTATTGAGGTCTAGTTGACATACAATAAACCACACACATTTAAAATATACATTTTGTTTTGACATGTATACACCCATGAAACCATTACCATAATCAAGAGAATGAACATGTCCATCCCCCAAAAGTTTCTTCAAGCCCCTTGGTAATCCTTCCCTCCCACCATTTCCCACCTGCCAGCCCCCCACCCTCACCCCTAGGTAACCACTGATCTGCTTTCTATCACTAAATTGGCATCCTTTTTCTAGACTTTTCATATAAGTGGAATTATATAATATGTATTCTTGTCTGGCTTCTTACATTTGTTATAATTCTGAGATTCATCTATTGTTCCTTTTTATTGCTGGGTAGGATTCTATTGTATATGTATACCACTGTTTGTTTATCCATCCACAATGCACGGATGAAGATTTGATTGGTTCTAGTTTGGGCTGCTATGACTAAAATTGCTATGAATAGCTTTCAGCTCTCTGCTCTGAGGAGGCCCTGGTGCAACTTCTTTGCTAGTCCCGAATCTGGCTTCACCCGGCACTAGCCATCTCCACCCTGCTGCCTGAGTTTGACCCCAAGGATATCAAAATCATATACCTGAGATGCAGGGGCAGGGAGGTCAGTGCCACATCGGCCCTGGCCCCCACGATTGGCCCCTGGGGTCTGTCTCCCCAGAAGATTGGAGATGACATTGCCAAAAGCAACTGGTGATTACAAGGGACTGAGGATGACAGTGAACAGACAGAACCAGATCGGGGTGGTACCTTCTTTTTTGGGGGGCATAAAATTTTATTTAGTTTAGGGAGATACATATAACTCATCAGGCTATGATATTCCTTTGTTCATTGGTTGGGGTGGTACCTTCTGCCACTGCCCTGATCATCAAAACCCTCAAGGAACCACTAAGAGACAGCAGAAAAACATTAAGCATAGTGGAAACGTCACTTTTGGTAAGATCGTCAACACTGCCAGACAGATACCCCACCGATCTTTAACTAGAGTGCTCGGGAACCATTAAAGAGATCATGGGGATTGCCAGTCTGTGGGCTGCGGGGTTGACGGCCGCCTTCCTCATGGCACCATAAAAGACATCAGCAGTGGTGCAGTGGAATGCCCAGCTACAAAGGAGATTTCAAGAAAGGATCATTTGACGACCAAAAAAAAAAAAAAAAAAGCTATGAACACAAGTCTTTGTGTGGATATATACTTTTATTTCTCTTGGGTAAATGCTTAGGAGTGGAATAATGGGTCCTATATGATAGGTTTATGTTTAATATGGTAGGTATGTGTTTTTTTCTTTTTTTAAGATAGACTATTTTTTTTTTTTTTTAAAGATTTTATTTATTTATTTGAGAGAGAGAGAATGAGAGACAGAGAGCATGAGAGGGAGGAGGGTCAGAGGGAGAAGCAGACTCCCCGCTGAGCAGGGAGCCCGATGTGGGACTCGATCCCGGGACTCCAGGATCATGACCTGAGCCGAAGGCAGACGCCCAACCATCTGAGCCACCCAGGCGCCCCTAAGATAGACTATTTTTTTAAGATTTTATTTATTCATTTGAAACAGAGACAGTGAGCAAGAGAGAGAGCATGAGCAGGGGGAGAAGCAGACTTCCCCACTGAGCAGGGAGTCCTACATGGGGCTCGATCCCAGGTCCCTGGGATCATGGACCAAGCCAGAGGTAGTCACTTAACCGACTGAGCCACCCAGGCACCCCAAGATAGACTATTTTTTTTAGAGCAGCTTTAGGTTTACAGAAAAATGACTGAGAAAATACAGAAAATTCGCATATACCCCCTCTTTGTCACATTGTTTCTCCTAGTATTAGTATCTTGCAAGAGTGTGGTATATTTGTTGCAGTTTTATGAGCCAATATGGATACATTAGTATTATTAACTGAGCCCATAGTTTACATTAGGATTTATTCTTAATGTTGTATATTCTATGGGTTTGACAAATGTATAATGTCATGTATCTACCATTATAATATCATACACAAATTTCACTGCCCTAGAAATGTCCTTGTGTTACATCTATTCATCCCTCCCCTCCTCCCGCAAACCCCTGGCAACCACTGATCTTTTTTTTACTATCTCTAGTTTTGCCTCTTACAGAATGTTATATAGTTGGAATCATAACTATATAGCTTTTTTTCTGGCATATTCTACTGAGCAAGAGGTATTTGGGATTCCACCACCTTTCTGTAGCTTGATAGGTCACTTTTATTTATTGCTAAATATAAGTTTAAAAAACATATTTTTAAAAAACTGTCAAACTGTTTTCCAAAGTAGTGATGGCATTCTGAATTCCCACCAGCAGCATTTGAGAGTTTCAGCCCTCCGCATCCTTGCCAACAGGGACAGTCTTTTTCATTTCAGCTATTTTAGTAAATGTGTAGTGATGGTCCTTTAGGTTGTTTTAATTTGTGTTTTCCCAGTGGATGATGAATGTGTTGAGCATTTTTTCATGTCTTATTTGCCATTTATATATCTTCTTGGGTGAGGTGTCCATTCAAATCTTTCATCCATTTTTACTGGATTATTTAAGTTGTTAAAATTCTTCATATATTCTAAATACACATCCCTCGTCAGATATAATTTTTGCTAATTTCCTCCTAGTCTGTGGCTTGTCTTTTCATTTCCTTGCCTTTCAAAGAACAAAAGTGTTTTATTTTGATGAAGTTCAATTTAATTTTTTCTTTTATTGCTTGTGTTTTTGTGTGTGTGTCATGTTTAAGAAGTCTTTGCCAAACCCAAGATCATTAAGATCTGTCCTGTGCTTTCTTCTGCAAGTTTTGTAGTTTTAAGGTTTATATTTAGGTGTCTAACCCAGTCTCAGATGTTGATATGATGTATCCTAGATAGTTATCAGATCAATCTACTTCTCTCTCCCACCTACCACTTCCCTTGTTTGAGCCACCACTCTCCCTGGTCTTTTATCTGCATCCCCTGCTTTCTCTCTTGCCCCTCCAACCCACTCCCTTGCAGCCTCCTTCATTTGTACAAATCTGAGCAGCCTTGTACCCCAAGTAGAATAAAATGGAAACTCCCATGGGTCACCTAGTCCTGCCATAACTCTCTCTCTCTGCTCAAGTAACACTATGCATATTTCAGTTCCTCCACTGTGCCAACACAGTTCCCCCACCTGGCATCTCCCCTACCCCCTCATACAACCCTGTGTCTGATTTATGCCTGTTCTAACCCCTGGACTAGATAGGGCTTAGCACCAATTCTTCCCAATTAATTATGGGTGTCATAATTAAAGCGATGCACACCTCCTTCAGAGGGGGTGAGGCCATGGGTCTTCACCATCTTATGCTCAGGCGAGCACAGTGCTCTGCACATACAGGTGGTCAGTGCACATTTGGTGAACAATCAAAAGCACTGGGTAGGAGTGATAGGTTTGTGAAGGTGATTCTGGGAACCGTGGGACACGTAGGTTGAGCCACATACCTTTCCGGAGCCTCTTTCTTCTTCCAGGCCCTTATTCCTGGTGATCTAGGTACACGGAACATGTTCTCCCAGCCTCTGGACCTTTGCACAAGCTGGTTGTTTTCTGCCGGGACACCCTCTCCAGCGATTCATTGCCTAGTTAACTTCTACTTGTCCATCAGGACTCAACTTCCTAATCACCAAAACCAAGGGACCAGGAGAGCCTGCTTCCCCAGCAGGGGCTGCTGTGTCTTAGTCATGGGTCTCTGCTGTGCAGAGGCTTTGGCAGAAGGGTTTAGTCAAGATTCGACACATAAATGCTGAATGGTGAAGAGCAAAGAGTTCAGGCTTCGGTTCCAGCCCCTGGTGAGGGGGCTCGGCAAGTCACATCCTTCAGCCTCAGTTTTCCTCATCTGTAAAGTGAGACTGTGAATGAGGTCAGGTTAAATCAGGGGCTCCCACCCTTCTTGGGGTAGTGGGTCCTAAAATCCTAGGAAAGCTATGCACTGTTTCCCCAACAAAATGCTCGTGTGTACATCCTAGGCGACCTGCAGCAGCTGCTGGGCCCGGGCCCCCGGGGTCAGTGAAAAGCCCCGAGCTGGGGGAACGCCGCAGTCCTCCACCCTTGGGCTTCTGGGCGCTCCGACTTCTCCCAGCGCAGCTCGGGAGGCTGGAGGCAGGATCCGTCGGTCCTGCAGCCTCTGCCGCCCCCTCCTGGGTCAGGCGGCACAAGGGCGCTCCCAGGTGGGTGGGCCCAGGGTTTGGGGGCGCGGGCAGGGAGGCCCACCTCTCGCAGGTTCCGGGTTCAAGAAACCCCAGAGCGCAAGAGAAAGATGGGTTCCCGCCGTCGCTCGTCTCCGTCCCATTCTCGGCGCACACACCCGGGAAACCGAGGCCGGGAGGGGCAGGGACTCGCCCAAGGTCACGCAGCGAGCCGGGGCCTGGGGGCGGGGGGGGGGCGCGCGGAGCCGCTAAGGCGGGGAGGAGGCGCCCCGAGCCGCGGGGCGGGGGCGGGCGGCGGCGCGGAGCGGGGCTGCGGCGGGGCCCCGGCTGCTGTGTGCCCGGGTGTCCGACAGGGGTGCGCCCGCCGCCAGCCCGGCCCCTCCTCCGAGCGGCTGCCGCAGCCTGAGGTAATCTCGGCCCCGCGCTGGGGGACGCGCAGGGGCGGGGTGGGGGGGGGGGGGGCGGCGGGAGGCGAGGCGGGCCGAGCGGCCGGGAATGCCCTCCGGGGGCACCGCGTGGGGTGGGGCCGCCGGGCCCGGCACCGGGAGCAGCTGTCCCGGGTTAAAAATACCCCCGGCCCGGCCCTCCCCCGCGCTCCCCGCCCCCGCCCCCGCGGTGCCCTTCCGTCTGGGCCGCAGCGGCCCCTCCCGGGCCACCACTCTGCCTTTCACCAATTTGTCCTCTCGCTGAGTTGGCCCCGGAGGGAGGGGCGGGGAGACACCGTGAGAGAGATAGTGGGAGAAGGTGCCGCCGAGATAAGGGAGAGCGGAGAGGAAGCGGGGTAGGAGCCGGAGCAGGAGGAGGAGGGAGGAGGAGAGGAGGGCGGAGGGGCCGCGGGAGGAGGGCGGGGAGGAGCGCTCTTCCTGGTTGGGCCCTGCCCTGAGCCGCCACCCGGGAAGGCAGCCGCCTGGACTGCAGCGATCCCCCGAACACTGCTCCCCCCAGGTAAGGAGCTGGGTGGCCGGGCCAGGATTCGCCGAGCCCTGGCCACTGCTCTCGGGCTGAGGGGCTGCCCCTGCCCCGAGCCTTCTGAGTGCCCGGACAGGGGCGGGGGCTCGGCAAGCCGCGCAGCCCAGGCAGCCGGCCCAGCCTGCGCTCACCAGTCTCCTGGGGCTGGGCTGGGCTGGGGGAAGGCCGGAGGGGAAGGGACTGAGGCCCGGCAGCCCTGGATCACTCAGCCCGTGTCACGGGTCTGGGGGGGGGGACCCTGGCTGCCTGGAGTTCTCGGCCTCCAAGCCGGGGAAAGGGGGGCCGGTGCCTAGGAGCTCGGCTGTTTGGGGACGGGGTTACTGTGTCGTCTCTAGGCTCTGCCCTGCCCCACCTGCCTGGTCGGCTAAGCACAGGACTGCAGGCCCAGGACAATGGGAGTGTGGGAAGGGAGAGCATTGTGTAGGGGTGGGGAGGTGGTGGCCAGCACACCTAGGGGCAGAGCAGCCCCCCTCCTGGTTTCTGGGGGTATAGGGAGGTGGCGGAGAGTCTCGAGTTCTGTGAGGGGAGCAGTGAGGTGGGGAAACCCCAGGTTTGGAAAGGAAGGGTGCTGAGCGGCAGGCAGGAGCCCCAGTTCCAGCCCTGGGAAGGCCTGGGTTCTGAGCGGCTGGTCTGTCCTGCAGGATGGCTGAGGAGATCATCATCCCAGTGTACTGCACGGGAGTGTCTGCTCAGGTGCAGAAGCAGCGGGCCAAGGAGCTGGGCCTTGGCCGCCATGAAAACGCCATCAAGTACATGGGCCAGGACTATGAGCAGCTGCGGGCTCATTGCCTGCAGAGTGGGGCCCTCTTCCGTGATGAGGCTTTCCCCCCGGTGCCCCAGAGCCTAGGCTATAAGGACCTGGGCCCCAACTCCTCCAAAACCTATGGCATCAAGTGGAAGCGTCCCACGGTGAGAGGGACCCCTCTCCCCAGGGGTGGGAGTCCGTTTACCCCTATCCTGGGTGAGGAGTGGGAACAGGACTCGAGGTCGCTGGTGGGGAGTGGGGTCTGGGGTGGCTGGCTTCCAGTTTCTAGAAGGGCTGGCCCAGAGACAGGACTCTGGGTCTCTTGCAGGAGCTGCTCTCAAACCCCCAGTTCATTGTGGATGGAGCTACCCGCACAGACATCTGCCAGGGAGCACTGGGTAGGCCCTTGTGGTAGTGGGGGGGGGGGTTTCTGTGTGTTTTTTCCAGAGTAGTTCCCCAGGCCTGTTCTTTCCCGCTCTGCCCTAACCCCTCCCTCCCTCCTGCAAGCTCAGGCAGGCTCTAGCTATCAGTGCTGGGCTGGTTTGCCTAGATTCCTAGGTCTTTTCTCTAAGCTGAGGGACATGGTGCCCAGGGAATCCCAGGTTCTCCCCGGCATGGGCACTTGCGCATCCCTGGGAGCAGATTTGCAGAGCAGTCCTGATGTGGGTCCCTCCCATCCCAGGGGACTGTTGGCTCCTGGCCGCCATTGCCTCCCTCACCCTCAATGACACGCTTCTGCATCGAGTGGTTCCACACGGCCAAAGCTTCCAGAATGGCTATGCCGGCATCTTCCATTTCCAGGTGAGGAGCCCCGAATCCACCTAGGACCAGGGCATGGGGGAAAAGGGGTAGCAGGCACTGGAGGAGGTGAGGACCAGTGACCTACAGCAGTCTGAAGTTAGGGTGGCTTAAGTCCACACCCTGCAGGGATCAGTCCTTCCTCTAGAAAGAATTTGACCTCTTGATGCCATCTCAGATCTGTCATGTGTGAAACGGCTGGGCAGGCAGGTATTTTGGCTGGCAGTTTTCCTGTGTGGTTGTGCAGATCAGGGAAAAAGTGCTTGGAGGAATAGAAAGATCTCTATTATTTCCTGTGGGACAAGTCCTTTTCCTCCACGGGGTCTCAGTTTCCCGTCTGAAAAATAAATAGTGTTCCACTGGGGAAAACAGAGCAGCACCCGTGGCCATCCCCACCCATGGCGCAAGTCTCCCCACCCACGCACCCCCAGCTCCTCTAGCACTTTGGCGACCTGCAGAAAAGAAAGGATTAAAACTTTTTAAACCTGCTATTCCCTTTTTGCACGCAAGGGCCCATTTCTCAAGTCACACTAAGGAATTCTCAGTGAGTTGATGTTGGGAGAGACACACCCCCAGCAACCCTGGGTGAGACCCTCTGGCCCTAGTGGCCCCAGCCCTGCCCCGGGGACTCCTGGGTGCTCTCTCCTGCCGCCTGCTCAGGGAGTCCCTTTCCCCATTCCATCCTGCCCTGGGCCGGTGGGCGGGGCCGAGCGGACCGGCCGTGCCAAGTGCGCACCTGTCCGCACCGGTTTGCAGGGGCGTGGCCTTGCTGCCCCTTCCCCTGCCCCCTTCCCTCACTCCTCTAATCCGCTCCCCCCGGCCTCTTGATTGGCCCATTCCACATGTCCCCCGCCCCCCTCACTACTTGGGCCCACCTCCTCCCCTTGCCCCGACGTTCTGCCCTCCTTTCCACCTCGATTGCACTTGGTCAGTTCTGGCCCAGGCCCCTGACGCCTCTGGCCCTAGGAAACCTGTTTCGCTCGCCATCTGTGAAGCAAACCCATGCGTGTGAGAACCACACCCACCCTGTGGTCTAGATGCCACATTTTGGATCCAGACTTTATTTACAAATGTATCCCCCCACATCCCCCCTCAAGACACACATCCCGACCTAGAATGAACTAGAATGCGGAGGGGAGGGGTAGGGGTCTGGTTCACGAGAGCCAAGCCCCCAGGGCTTTCCAACCTCAGCCTACTTGAGGAAGCACCTTGGTCTATTCTAGAAATACCAATAATGCTGTCCTAAAAGCTTTATCTTTGTGATCATGGTTAGTTTTCCCTTGAGGAAGGTCCTGCTGTTCCCTTTTATGGCTAGGGAAACTGAGGCTCCGAGAGGAGACCTCGCTCAGGCTCCTAGATCTAGAGGTCTGTGATCAGTCATTCAGCAAATGGCAGAGCTGAGGCTTGAGCTCGGGCCGGGCAGATCCCACAGCAGGTGCTCACTGTGCTCTCGTCCCCTCCAGCTCTGGCAGTTTGGGGAATGGGTGGACGTGGTCGTGGATGACCTGCTGCCCATGAAGGACGGAAAGCTGGTGTTTGTGCACTCTGCCCAAGGCAATGAGTTCTGGAGTGCCCTGCTCGAGAAGGCCTATGCCAAGTGAGTCGGGGCCACGGGCCACTGCAGGCGACCCTGGGGCCTGGGGTCTTGGCTTGCTGCCAGAGTGCTGACCTGGGGCTGCCTGCAGGGTGAATGGCAGTTACGAGGCCCTCTCTGGGGGCAGCACTTCAGAGGGCTTCGAGGACTTCACAGGCGGGGTCACCGAGTGGTATGAGCTGCGCAAGCCACCCAGCGACCTCTACCAAATCATCCTCAAGGCCCTGGAACGGGGGTCCCTCCTGGGCTGCTCCATTGACGTGAGTGCACCCGGCCTTGACCTTTCCGCCCCCACCCGTAACCTGTTATCTTTTCCAGCCCAGCTTGGCCTCATCCTGGCCCCAGGCTTGGCTCCAGACCCATCATCTCACCCCATCTCTGGATTCTCACCCAGCCTCATCCGTCACTTCAGTCCCATCTGCCTCCTTCATGGATGGTGTCATTCCTGTCCCCCAGACTTCAGACCTCAGCTTGTTTTCCCGCCCTTCTGCTGCCCGGTCCTGTCATCAGATGCTCTGCCCATCCGCTCTCGAGCTCCCCAGCCTCCAACTTCAGCTCTTCCCTAGCCTCAGCTCCTGCTGGCCCAGCCTCCTTCACCGCCCCCTCCCCCCGCCACTTTGCTGCTCTTCTGTTCTCACCACTTACCCTTGATCTCAGGCTCCTCCCCCTCCATCACTGCATCCTCAGCTCTAACCCCATCCCCACCCTCCACCTTCTTCCCCAGTCCTAGCTGACTCCAGCCTGTCCTCACCCCCTTTTCCACTTCACTGCGTCCCTCCACGCGAGGGCCCTGGGGCTCTGGGGGACCTATGTACCACTGTCCGTGTGTGCACTTGTGTGTTTGCATGGGGTCTGGCCAGCTCTGGCCAAAGCAGTGTCAGTGGGCTGCCCAGGCCCCCTGCCAGTGGCGGCATTGGTGGAACGACCCCCCCCTTCTAGGGGCAGTGTGTGTGGGGACGTTAGGCGGAATCAGGGTCCCTGCCTCCCACTCCCAATAGCTGTCGTATATGCATGGGAATGTCTGGGACCTATGATGGGGCTCACCTCCTGACTGGGGATGGGGATGCCCATGGTCCCTGGAACCTGGCCCCTCACCATGGCACGTGCGTCTCTGTGCAGATCTCCAGCGTTCTGGACATGGAGGCCGTCACCTTCAGGAAGCTGGTGAAGGGCCACGCCTACTCTGTGACAGGAGCCAAGCAGGTACCAGCCCACATGGGGGCCTTCCCTGGAGGGTGGTTCCTGCCTCCTTGCTTGCCTTTGCCTGTCTGGCCTGTGACCAGAGCCATGGGAGGGGCTGGCTCTTTGACCTCTTCGGGCATCTTACTTGTGTCTTGCGGCCACTAATCCTGAGATGTCTATCTTACTCTGATTTTCTGTAGTTTGTGTGCATAGCTGCCTCCCTCTGTGGTAAATTCCTAGAGAAAGGGCTGTATTTCCCCTGGTGCGGTGCTGGGTGCTGAGCAGGGCCCCTGAGGGGGGAGGGGCAGGAAGGGATGTTTGAAGTGCGTGCCAGAAGCAGGCACTCATGAGAGCTCTGGGGAACAGGTGAACTACCAGGGCCAGAGGGTGAGCCTGATCCGGATGCGGAATCCCTGGGGCGAGGTGGAGTGGACGGGAGCCTGGAGTGACGGGTGAGGGGCAGCAGACGCTGGCTGGGGAGGCTGGGGGAGGCTGGTCAGTGCTCTGGCATCTCTGCCGGGGCTCTGCTCAGGACTGAGCGGGGTGGGCCCATCTCTACGTTACTGGGTCTGGGGGACTGTCCTGATACAGCTCAGTCCGGGCATCCTCGGAGCTGGCCCTCGTATGACAGCCCCTGGAACTGGGACCTCGGGCTTGACCCCGCGGAGGCCTTCTGACCTGGGCTCAGGGAGAACAGGCTCCAGGGACTGAGGCTGGCTGGTCAGTTTCTGCCAGCGTCTGGCAGCGCCCTTCTCCAACCCCCCCCTCTCCAGCTCCTCGGAGTGGAACAACGTGGACCCTTACGATCGGGAGCAGCTCCAGGTCAAGATGGAGGATGGAGAGTTCTGGTGAGCAGCCTCCTCCCCCATCTAGCCCCTCTCGGAGCTTGTGCCCCAGCTCCCGATCCCCAAGAACCCTGTACATGCCCCTTCCCTCTGTGCCCTGGCTGGGGACTGTGGCTCACCTCTGTTCCGGGGCCCCAGGATGTCCTTCCGAGACTTCATGCGTGAGTTCACCCGCCTGGAGATCTGCAACCTGACGCCTGACGCGCTCAAGAGCCGGTCAGTCCGCAAATGGAACACCACACTCTATGAGGGCACCTGGCGGCGGGGGAGCACCGCAGGCGGCTGCCGGAACTACCCAGGTGACCTGACCTCGCGGCCCGCAGGGCGCCCAGGGGTGGCTTCTGGGCCTGGCTGCCTCCTGGCTCTTGGCTTCGCCCCCTGTGCGTCTCCTCCCTGAGCCTCAATTTTTCTCATTTGTGAACTAGCATGGTTGTATTGACCTCTGGAATTTGCTTTGAGGAGTAAAAGGTTGATTGACTAGTCTTTACTCCTCATTCTGGAACCTTCCCTCCTGGCTCACTGTCTTTCTGCCTGGGCCTCTGTCACCTTTCCCTGAGCTTCTGAATCCATGCGGGTGACTTGGGCCACAGCCTGGGCTCTCGATTCCTCCGCATCCTCACCGGCGGCGACCTTTTCTTCCGCCTTAGTTCAGGCACCCCCCCCGAAGGCCCAGCGGAGCCGGACCAGACATTGCAGCCTGACCTCTGCCTTGACGCTTTGGCCTCCCTCATTCTGCAGCCCTCAGCCTTGTCTAACCGTCTGGCCTGTTAAACCCGCTGTTGCTCTATCCTTCATCTCTCATTATGTCTTCTCTTCTCATTAGTTCGAGTCAGCATTGTAATCTTGTTCCTGCAGACATTCTGGCTCCTGGCTCCCTCTTCCCCACCCCCACCCCCGGCACCCGCAGAATCCCAACTGAACCCTCTCCATCAGCTCCAGGACCACTGAGTGGGGCTGGAGAGAAAATCACACAACGGGGGCAGCATTTGCCCTCCAAATTCACAGCCGTACCCCTCAGAGGACCACCTTGCGTGGTCCCCAGCATTTCCCCTGCTGATTAGGAACCATTAGGAACGTTCCCACTCCCTCAAACCTGCCTCCGTGCTTACTCCCACCTGTCGACCCGGCCTTGCCCTTCCTTGAGAGGTAGCTGTCTTCACGCAGGGCACCTCTTGTATTCACCCCACCTGTCTCGGCCTGTGCCCGTCGTCACTGCTTTCTCAACTGTGACAATGACAGAACTGTCCGCGCTCACAGGGACCAGCCCTGCCCCTGCTCTGGCTCCCATTCTCCCACGTGTCTGAAAGCCGTTGGCTCCATCATCGATCACCTCTGGGTCCTGTGTCATTGTGGAGAATCCCGTCTTAGAGTAACTCTCTCGTGACCCCACTTCCCCACCCATTGCTCTGCTCCCCTTCAAAGCAAAATGTTTTAGCTTACCACACTCCCTGTTTCTTTTCCTGCTTCCAGTTCAGTTTTTTTAACCCACTGTGGTCCAGCTTCCATCCTCACCATGTGACTGGTCCTCTTCTTTTGAAGGCCACCCACATCTTTGGCTTTGCCAGACTCCCCCACTGCTCTGTTCTCACGTCCTACGTCATCCGTGTTCCCAGCATGGCTCACAGCCCTGTTTTGAAGCATTCTTCCTCCTCATGGGGATCCAGTTTCAGGTTTTGCTCAAAGAGATAACAACTGTTTCCTGCATCATTTATTGAGAAATCTGTCCTCTCCTCACTGCCCTGTGGTGACAGCTCTGTCCTGTAGTTCCCATATATGTGTGGGTCTCCTTCTGGGCTCACCATTCCATCCCTTGGTCTTTCCCTCTGCTGATAGCACATCAATTTCATTGCTAGAGATTTATAAGAAGGTCTGCTTTGGGGGCAGGGTGAACGCCTTCAAGAGTCTCTTAGCTATTCTTGCCCTTTGTTTTCTTGTATGAATTTTAGAATCAGCTACTAAGTCCTACAAAGAATCATTTTGAGATTTTAATTTGGAATTGTCCTGAAACTATAGATCGATTTGTGGAGAACTGACGTCTTTATAGTTTTGAGTTTTCTTGTCTAAGAATGTGGTATATCTATTTATTTTGGTCTTCTTAGTGTCTTTCAAGAAAATTTTATAATTTTCACCTAAAGAACTTACACATCTTTGAGATTAATTACTAGATACTGTATCATTTGTTGGTATTATAAATGGTATCTCTTTTAACATTGTATCTCCCAAATAATAATTGCTGATACAGTAACATGCAGGTGACCTTTTAAATTTATTTTGTATCCAGCAAACTTTTTTTTTTGAGAGAGAGCATGGGGTGAGGGAGTAGAGTTGGGGAAAAGGGGCAGAGGAGGAGAGAGAATCTTAAGCAGGCTCCACGCACAGCATGGAGCCAGACATAGGGCTCGATCTCATGACCCTGAGATCATAACCTGAGCTGATAGCAAGAATCAGACACTTAACTGATGGAGCCACCCAGGCACCCTCCAGCAAACTTTTTAAACTACAATTAATATTTTTTAAGGATTTTATTTCTTTGAGAGAGACAGAGATAGTGACAGAGATAATGACAGAGATGGCTAGAGAGAGCACAAGCTGGGAGGAGAGGGAGAAGCAGGCTCCCCACTGAGCAGGGAGCCCGATGCGGGGCTCAATCCCAGGACCCTGAGATCCTGACCTGAGCTGAAGGAGATGCTTCACCAACTGAGCCACCCAGACACCCCTGGGCTGGTTTTTCTATGTAAATACCTAAGGTGATAATTTTCCCTTCAGGTTCATCTTTCAGTGACACAATTTTGATACATAATGTTTTGAAGACTTGTGATGTGATTCACATACTATAATGTGTACAGTTAGTGGTTTTTAGTATACCTGTAATGTTGGGTGGTCACTACCACCATCTAATGCCAGAGCCTTTTCACTAGTCCCCAAAGAAACCTCATATCTGTAAGGAGTCACTCCCTCTCCCCCTCTCTCCCCTTAAGCCCCTGGCAACCACTAATCTACATTTTGTCTGTATAGATTTCCCTCTTCTGGGCATTAGTATAAACGGGATCATACAATACGTGGCCTTTGGTGCATCACTTCTTTCCCTTATTGTAACATTTTCAAAGTCTGTCCATGTTGTAACATGTATCGGTACTTGATTTCATTTTTACGGCTGAATAATACTCCATGGTGTGGATAATACCACATTTGGCTTATTCATTCATCCGTTGATGGACATTTAGATTGTTTCTGGGTTTTGGCTATTACGAGTAATACTGCTATGAACATTCATATACCTGTATTTGTGTGAGCAGATGTTCTCTTGGGTCTGTTAGTAGGAGTGAAATTGTTGGGTTGCATGGTAATTCCATGTTTAACCTGTTTTTCAAGGTGCCAGCACCCATCCGTGGTACATTCCCGCCAGTGGTGTCTGAGTTCCAATTTCTCCACATGCTTGTCAACACTTGTTGTTGCCCAGGTTTTTTATTATAGCTGTCCTGGTGGGTATAAAATGGCATCTCATTGACAATTTGCATTTCCCTAATGACGAATGAGGTTGATAAAAGTGTCTTTTCATGTATTCATTGGCCACTTACATATATTTTTCAGAGTTTCTATGCAAGTAAGTTTGACCATTTTTATTTATTTAAAGATTCTATTTATTTATTTGACAGAGAGAAAGAGAGCGCGCAAAAGCAGGGGGAGCAGCAGAGGGAGAGGGAGAAGCGGGTTCCCCGCTGAGCAGGGAGCCCAACATGAGGCTGGATCTCAGGCCCCTGGGATCATGACCTGAGCCAAAGGCAGATGCTTAACCGACTGGAGCCACTCAGGCGCCCCAAGTTTGCCCATTTTTAGATTGGGTTGTCTTTTAATTGTTGGGTCATAAGTGTTCTTTATACATTCTGGATATGATTTTATGAGATTAATGATTTGCATATAACTTCTCCCATTCTGTGGGTTGTCTTCATTTTCTTGATAGTGTCCTTTGAAGCATGGAAGTTTTTAATTGTGATGATGCCCAATTTTTCATTTTTTTTCTTTTATTGCTCATGCTTTTGGTGTCATATCTAAGAATCCATTGTCAAATCCAAGACCATGAAGATTTACCCTTGTGTTTTCTTCTGAGCGTGTTATAGCATTAGCTCTTATATTTAGGTCGTTGAACTGTTTTGAGTTAATTTTTGTAGAGGTATACCTCAGAGGTAGATACTGCGGGCTCATTTCCAGACTGCCACAGTAAAGCAAATCCCGCAATAAAGCAAGTCAGATGAATATTTTGGTTTCCTGGTGCATATAAACTTACGTTCACATGATATTGTATTTTAGTAAGTGTGCAGTAGCATTATGTCTAAAAAATGTACATACCTTAATTTAAAGATACTTTATCGCTAAAAATACTGCCATTTCAGCTTTCAGCAAGTTGTAATCTTTTTTTTTTTTTAAAGATTTTATTTATTTATTTGACAGAGACATAGTGAGAGAGGGAACACAAGCAGGGGGAGTGGGAGAGGGAGAAGCAGGCCTCCCACGGAGCAGGGAGCCCCATGTGGGGCTCGATCCCAGGACTCTGGGATCATGACCTGAGCCGAAGGTAGACGCTTAACAACTGAGCCACCCAGGTGCCCAGTTTATGTAGTATTTTAAATCCCCTGTTGTCATTCCAACAGTCTTCACAGCATCTTCACCAGGAGTAGATTCCCTCTCAAGAAATCACTTTTCTTTGTGAAGCCGTAAGAAGCAGCTCCTCATCCATTAAAGTTTTAGCATGAGATTGCAGCAATTCAGTGTCATCTGTAGGCCCCTCTTCAAATTCAATTCTCTTGCTGTTTCTGCCACATCTGCAGCCGCTTCCCCCACGGAAGTCTAGGACCCCTCAAAGTCATCCATGAGGGTTGCAATCCACTTTTTCCAAACTCCTGTTCATGTTGGTATTTTGACCTCTTCCCCTAAATCACAAGTGTTCTTTTTTTTTTTTTTTAAGATTTTATTTATTTATTTGACAGAGAGAGAGAGAGAGATCACAAGTAGGCAGACAGGCAGGCAGAGGGAGAAGCAGGCTCCCTGCTGAGCACGGAGCCCAATGTGGGGCTCGATCCCATCATGCTGGGTTCATGGCCTGAGCCAAAGGCAGACGCCTAACCGACTGAGCCACCCAGGTACCCCTAAATCACAAGTGTTCTTAATGGCATCTAGAATGGCGAATCCTTTCTAGGTTTTCTTTTCTTTTTCTTTTCTTAAAAAATTTTATTTATTTGAGAGAGAGAGAGAGCACAAATTGGGGGGAGGGGCAGGGGGAGAAGCAGACTCCCTGCTGAACATGGAGCCCGACTTGGGGCTCGATCCCAGGACCTCGGGATCACGACTGGTGCCGAAGGCAGACGCTTAACTGACTGAGCCACCCAGGCGCCCCTCTAGAAGGTTTTCAATTAACTTTGCCAAGCTCCATCAGAGGAATCACTGTCTTCCTTACAAAAATGTATTTCTTAAGTAGTAAGACGTGAAAGTTGAAATTACTCCTTGATCCAGCGCCTGCAGAATGGGTGTTAGGTTAGCAGGCGTGAAAACAACATTAATCTCATTGTATGTCTCCATCAGAGTTCTTGGGTGACCAGGTGCATTGTCAAAGAACAGGCATAATTTGAAAGGAATCCTCTGAGCAGTAGGTCTCAACAGGGGTCTTAAAATGTTCAGTAAACCATGTTGTGAACAGATGTGCTGTCACACAGGCTTTGTTATTCCATTTAAAGAGCACAGGGAGGGGCACCTGGCTGGTTAAGTGGGAGGAGCATGCGACTCTTGATCTCCCTTGGCATCATGAGTTTGAGCCCCAGGTTGAATGTAGAGATTATGTAAAAAAATTTAAAAATTTAGAGAGCACAGGCAGAGTAGGTTTGGCATAATTCCAAAGAGCCCTAGGATTTCTGGAATAGTAAACGAGCACTGCCTTCAACTTAAAGTTACTAACTGTATTAGCCCCTAATGAGAGAGTCAGCCTACCCTTTGAAGCCTTGAGACCAGGCATTGACTTTTCCTCTCTAGCTATGAAAGTCCTGGGTGGCATCTTCTTCCAATAGAAGGCTGCTTTGTCTACATTGAAACTCTGTTGTTTAGTGTAGTCGCCTGCATTAATGATCTCAGCTCGATCTTCTGGGAACTTGCTGCATCTTCTACATGAGCACTTCCTGCTTCCCCTGGCACCTTCATGGTATGGAGTCGGCTTCTTTCCTTAAACTTTATGAACCAACCTCTGCTACTTTCAAACTTTTCTTCTGCAGCTTCCTCACCTCATTCAGTCTTCATGGAATTGGACAGAATTAGGACCTTGCTCTGGATTAGGTCTTCGCTTAGGGAATGTTGGGACTGGTTTGATCTGTCCAGACCACTAAAACTTCTCCTTATCAGCGATAAGGCTATCTCACTTTCTTATCGTGTCTGTTCACTGGAATAGCGCTTTTGTTTTATTGTTTTTTAAGATTTTATTTATTTATTTGAGAGAGAGAAAGTGCACAAGCAAGGGGGAGGGACAGCCAGGCACCCCTGGAATAATACTTTTAGTTATCTTAAAGAACTTTTCTTTTGCATTCACAACTTGGCTGTTTGATGCAGGAGGCCTAGCCTTCTGCCCCTCTTGGCTTTTGACACGCCTTCCTCATTAAGCTTAATCATTTCTAGCTTTTGATTTAAAGTGAGAGACATGGGACTCTTTCATTTGAACACTCAGAGGCCATTGTAGGATTATTCATTGGTTTCATTTCAATATTGTTGTGTCTCCAGGAATAGGGAGTCCCCAGAAGAGGGAGAAAGATGGGGGAACAGCCAGTGGGTGGAACAGAACACACAGCATTTATCTAAGTTTGCTGTCTTACGTGGGTGCAATTTGTGGTGCCCCCAAACAAGCACAATAGTAATATAAAAGATCATTGATCACCATAACACCATATATGGTATGAGATAGGTGCCCAACTTAATTCTTTTGTGTGTGGAAATCAGTTGTTTCAGCATGATCTGTTGAAAAAAACTATTCTTTCCCCCATTGAATTGTCTTGGCACCCATGTCAAAAATCAATTGGCCATCGATATGTATGGGTTTATTTTTGGACCCAGTTCTTTTAGTTTATATATCCCTTTTTTTTTTTTAAGATTTTATTTATTTACTTATTCATTCATTCATTCATTTAGAGAATGCAATGGAGGGGGAGAGGGAGAGAGGATCCTGAGCAGATTCCATGCTGAGTGCAGAGCCCAGTGCAGGGCTCGATCTCACAACCTTGAGGTCATGACCTGAGCTGAAATCAAGAGTTGGATGCTTAACCGACTGAGCTGCCCACGCGCCCCTATATATCTGTTCTTATGCCTGTACACTGTTGTAATTACTGTAGCTTTGTAGTAAGTTTTGAAATCCGGAAGTGCGAGTCTTATAACTTCTACGTTTTTTCATAATCATTTTGATTTCTGGGCCCCTTATAATTCCATATGAGTCTGAGGATAATGCTTTTCCACCTCTTTGAAAAAGGATGTTGGAATTTTGATAAAGATCGCATTGAATCTGCAGATCACTTCTGGTAGTGTTGACATTTTAATAATATTAAGTTTTCTGATCCATGAACTTGGGGTATCTTTTTATTTTTTCATGTTTTTAATTTTTTTCAGCAATGTTTTGCCATTTTCAGTGTTCAAGTCTTTCAACTCCTTTGTTAAATTTATACGTAGATATTTTATTCTTTTGGGTACTATTGTAAAGGAATTGTTTTCCTAATTTCCCTTTTCAATTGTTCATTGCTGGTGTATGGAAACACAACTGATTTTTGTGTCTTGAGCTTATAACCTGTAGCTTTGCTGACTTTGATATTAGTTCTAGTAACTTTTTTGTGGATTCTTCATGTTTCTCTATATACAGGATCATGTTATTTGCAAATATAGTTTTCTTCTTCCTTTCCAATTTGAATACTTTTTTTTCCCCTTGACTAATTGCTCTAGCTGGAACTTCCCATACCATGGTTATATAGCAGTGGTGTAAGCAGGTATCTTGTTCCTGATCTTAGGGTGAAAGCTTCAGTCTCTGCTACTGAGTATGATATTAACTGGCTTTTCCCATAAACACTCTTTGTCATATTGAGGACATTCCATTTTATTCTTAGTTGTTTTTTTTTTTAAAGATTTTATTTATTTGACAGAGGAACAGCAAGAGAGGGAACACAGCAGGGGGAATGGGAGAGGGGGAAGCAGATTTCCTGCTAAGCAAGGAGCCTGAAGCGGGGCTCGATCCCAGGACCCCAGGATCATGACCTGAGCCAAAGGCAGATGCTTAATGACTGAACCATTCAGGTGTCCCTATTCTTAGTGTTCTGAATGTTTTTATCATGAATGTGTGTTGGACTTCATGAAATGCCTTTTCTGCATCAATTAAGATGATCATGTAAGTTTTTCCCCTTTGTTCTATTAATGTGTAGTGTATTAACATTGATTTTCTTATGTTGAACTATCCTTCATTCTTGAGATAAATCCTATTTCATGGGGTCTAATCCTTTTAAAATACTGTTGAATTTGATTTGCTGGTATTTTGTTGAGGATTTTTACTTTGATATTTGTAAGTGATGTCCTGTGATTTTTTGGTGATGTCTTTATCTGGCTTTGGTATCAAGGTAGTGTCACGTAGAATGAGTTAATTTATCAAAAAGAAATGATAATGTAAATGAGAAATCATGTAGAATAGTGATTAAAACACTTGTGCCTATATTAGAAAAGAAAGATCTGAGATCAATAACCTGATCTTCTACTTTAAGAATGTAGTAAAAGTGCAAATTAAACCCAAAGCAAGCAGAAGAAAGGAAATAATAAAGATGAAAGGCCAAAGAAATGAAATAGGGAATAGAGAAACAATAGAGAAAAATCAATGAGACCAACAGTCAGTCCTTTGAAAAGCTCAGCAAAACTGGCAAATCTTTAGCCAAACTAAACAAGAAAAAAGAAGACTCAGATTACTAAAATCAGGACTTAACGAGAGAACATCACTACCAACCCAACAGAAACAAATGGATTATAAGGAAATACTGTGAATAGTTGTGTGCCAACAAATCAGCTAACCTAGATGAAATGGACAAATTCCTAGAAAGAAACAAGCTACCAACATTGACTTAAGAAAAATAGAAAATCCAGGGCGCCTGCGTGGCTCAGTTGGTTAAGCGACTGCCTTCGGCTCAGGTCATGATCCTGGAGTCCCGGGATCGAGTCCCGCATCGGGCTCCGTGCTCGGCAGGGAGTCTGCTTCTCCCTCTGACCCTCCTCCGTCTCATGCTCTCTGTCTCTCATTCTCTCTCTCTCAAATAAATAAATAAAATCTTTAAAAAAAAAAAAAGAAAAATAGAAAATCTGAATATACCTGTAACAATTAAAGAGATTGAGTCTATAACCAAACCTCCCAGTTATAACCTGCTAATTATTGTTTTATTGTTGATTTCTAACTTAATTTCCTTGTAGTCAGAAAACACAATCTATATGAGATCATAGCTTTGAAATAAACAGAAGCTGGTTCTACAGCCCAGCATGTGGTGAATTTTCCTCAGTGTTCCCGCATTCTGGCAAAGACTGGTTAACACTTCTCAATTTTGTATTATATGCCAAGCACTCCTCTAAATATTTTAAATATTTAGATAGGGTAGGTAGGTATTATGAGGTAGGTACTATTATTATACCTGTTTTACAGTTAAGGAAGGTGAGTCACTAATCTAATAAGTGACGGAGCTGGGATTTGAATCCAGGTTTGCAGCCCTGCAGTCTGTTCTCTTGACCATTACACAATTCTGAATGTTAGGGGGAATGTTTTAAAATTGTCCACCATATCAAACTTAATATTTCGTCTGCTTAATCTGTCAGTTACTGGAAGAGGGAGGATAAAATCACACACCCTCCTGATGGTTTTGCCAGTTTCTCCCTTTATATCTATCAATTATATTTCTTTGCATATTTTGCATTATGATATTAGGTGCATCAAGCTTAGAATTGTTATAAGTTGCTAGTGAATTAACCTGTTTTGTTACTTTCGTTGTTATTTAATGGCTACCTTCTATGGTAATAATTCTTTTACTTTTAAGTCTATTTCAGTCGATGTCACTATAGCAACTCCAGTTTTCTTTTGGTTAGTAATTTAGTGGTATGTTTTGTTATACTCTTTTTTTTTTTTTTAAAGATTTTATTTATTTATTTGAGAGAGAGAGAGCACACACGAGCAGGGGGAGGGGCAAAGGGAGAGGGAAAGCAGACTTTGCTGAGCAGGGAGCCCGATGCGGGACTTGGTCCCAGGACCCTGAGATCATGACCTGAGCCAAAGGCAGATGCTTACCAACTGAGCCACCCAGGGGCCCCTTGTTATACTCTTTGATGTCTAATCTTTCTATAACTCAGTGTTTTGGTTATCTCTTGTAAACAGACTATAGCTGGCTTTTTAATCCATTTGAAAAATTTTGCCCTTTGATTAGAAAGTTTAATCCATTTACATTTGCAGTGATTACTAATAACTTTGTATTTATCTCAGCAGACTTACTGCACATTTTCCGCTTGTTCCTCCTATTATGCCTTATTTTGCATTGAGTTCTTTAACCTTTTTCTCTACTAGCTTTTCAATCTGTGAGCTTGGAAGATATAAGTGCTTTAATTAATACATTCTTTTTTTTTTTTTTTAAAGATTTTATTTATTTATTCATGAGAGACAGAGAGAGAGAGAGAGAGGCAGAGGGAGAAGCAGGCTCCCAAGGAGCAGGAAGCCCGATGCGGGACTCGATCCCAGGACCCTGAGATCATGACCTGAGCTGAAGGCAGATGCTTAACCATCTGAGCCACCCAGGCGCCCTAATTAATACATTCTTAAATTAGTTGATCAATGCAAAGACCTTAGACTACTTAACTTGGATAAACCCCCCCTTTGTTTACTATGCTGTTTTTAGTTAGTATTGTAATGCTAAACACTTTCCTTCCTGCTGTCAATTAAATATCATCATCATTATCACTATCTGATGTAGCCCAGATTCACTGGATTATCCACATAATGGTATTTTTGCTCACCATTTTCACAGCTTTCATCTGAGATCATTTTCCATCTCCCTGAAACACATGCTTTTAAATTTCTTCTTCTCCTTCACCTCCTCCTCCTTCTCCCTCTCCTTCTATAAACTTTCACACTATCTCTGTAAAATGCCTCTATAGTGTGCTCATTCTTGACAATTCTCTGGACAGAAAATTCTAGACTGCATTACTTTCAGCCCATTGAAGGGGTTACTCTTTCATTGAAAGTTACTCTTTATTCTGAATGTGTTGTTGCTCTGTGAGTCAGGACTCTGTCTCCCATGCCTCCTGCGATGCTTTGTCTTTTCTGTTTGTTTTTGTTTTCTAAAGATTTTATTTATTTATTCATGAGAGACACAGAGTGGTAGAGGCAGAGAGAGAAGCAGGCTCAGGAGCCTGATGCGGGACTCGATCCCGGGACCCCGGGATCATGACCTGAGCTGAAGGCAGACGCTTAACCGACTGAGCCACCCAGGCACCCTGTCTTTTCTGTTTTAAGATTGTTTATGTTTGATATTCTGTCATTTCACCGTGATGTATTGAGGTGTGGATTTCTTTTCATTCCACTGTGGATTCATTGGGCTTTCTCTGTCTGGAAATTGATGTATTTAGACAATTCTAGAAAATTTTTAGTCATGATTGTCTAGAATAGCAGCTCCTCCTTATACTCTTCATTTTCTCCTTTTAGAATTCCAATATAATGTAAGCTGGAACTCCTCACTCATTTGTCTGTGTCTCTTAACATCGCTTCAGTTTTCTATCTCATTTCCCTGGGTTGCATTCTGGATAGTTCCTTCAGATCCATTCTCAATTCACTAATGGTCTTTTTTGCTGCATCAAATCTGTTGGTTAATCCTTCTAACAAGTACTTAATTTTGTTAAAAATTTATGTCTAGAAGTTCTAATGGCTCTTTTTCAAATCTGTTCATTCTTCCTCATGTATTCAAGCTTTTCATTTATTTCTTTAAATAGAATAAGACTAGTCTTTTATATTCTGTGATTATTTCAATATTTGAAGACTCGGTGGGTTGGTTTTTGTCCACTCTGGCTGCTAGTTTTCACTCCTCATGCGTTCTTACCTTGTGAGATTTTTGACCCGTTTGGCCTACAAATTCATCGGTGGGAGTTCTTTGAGTCCTTGGGTGAAGTTAGGTTCCTCCAGTGTTTCTGTCAGTCACCTGGGATGCTGCCAACCCAGGACTCTTTCAAAAATAAATTCTCTCCTTAAGGTTTCCTTGACCTTACAAGCAGCATGAGTTGAAATTGTAAGCTTGGGGTGCCTGGGTGGCTCAATCGGTTAGGCAGCTGCCCTCAGCTCAGGTCATGATCCCAGGGTTCTGTGATCGAGCCCTGCATCGGGGCCCTTGTTCAGCGGGGAGCCTGCTTCTCTCTCTGCCTGCCACTCCCCCTGCTTGTGCTCTCTCTCTCTCTCTCTGACAAATAAATTAAAAAAAGAGAGAGAGAGAGAAACTGCAAGCTCACTTGGAGGCTTGTGGCTATAAGTTCTCCCAAAGATTTTTTTTTCCCCTCTTCCCAATGGGGTTTATTTTTCTTTCACACTTAACGCTGTTGGCATTCCTCATAGGGGTCCCAGTTTTATCACAAGGATCTCCTATTAGATTTTATCTCCCATCCCAGTACCCAGGGCTCAGGGTCTCCAGGAATCAATAGAAGTCCTTTGGCATTATTTACCTTGCAGGCTCCTAGTGTCTTTTTTTTTTTTTTTTTTTAAGATTTTATTTATTTATTTGAGAGAGAAAGCATGAACGGGGGGAGAAGGACAAGCAGACTCCCCGCTGAGTGGGGAGCCCCATGCAGGGCTTGATCCCAGGACCCTGAGACCATGACCCAAACTGAAGTCAACGGACTGAGCCACCCAGGCCCCCCACCTAAGTGTCCATTTTTTAAAAAGGGTTTTATTGAGATGTAATTCACATACAGTACAATTCACCTACTTAAAGTACAAAATTCACTGTGGCTTTTCATATATTGTGCATCTCTCACCACATCAATTTTAGAACATTCTTATTACCCCCAAAAGAAACCACACACCCTGTGGCTGTCACTCCTGAGCCTGTCTTCCTCCTCATTCCCACATAACTGCCAACCTACTATCTGTCTCTGTGGATTTGCCTGGTCATATACTTATCCATGTTAGAGAACCTAGCAGAATTCCATTCCTTTTTGTTGCCGAATAATATTCCATTGTTTGGTTACACCACATTTTTTTTTTTATCTATCCCTCGGTTGATGGACAATTGGGTTATTTCTACCATTTGGATATTATAAATAACGCTACTAAGAATATTCACATACAAGTTTTTGTGTGGCCATATGTTTTTGCTTATCTTGGGTATATACCTAGGAGTGGAACTGCAGGGTCATATGATAATTCAGTGTTTAACCATTTGAGGAACTGCCAGGCTATTTTCCAAAGTGGCTGCCCCATTTTACTTTCCTACCAGTAGTATCTGAGGTTCTGATTTCTCCACATCCTGGCGAGCACTTGAGAGTATCTGTCATTTTGGTTAGTGTCACCTTGTGTGGGGGGAGGGCGGGAATGCTGTGGCTTATTCGTTTCTCTAAAAAGCAGTTTCGCGTATTGTATCCAGCACCTGGTTGTTTGAGGGGGTTGTGAGCAGCTGAATCACCAACCTCCCAGAAATGTCTTTGTCACCCTTGGCAGCTCTGAGGCCTCCCATCAGACCCTGCTTTCTCTTTTTCTTTCCTAAGTCATTGTCCACACAGCAGTTTTAGCTACCTTAGCAAATCTGAATCCATTCATGCCCCTCCTACTGCAAGCCTGTTGGGGGGGGTGGGTAGGTCCTTTTGCACTTCAATTAAAACCACACTCCTTACCACCCACCCTGCTCCCACCCTTTTTCCCCTTTCTGGATCCCCAGTGCTCGCTGGAGCCAGATGCTGCATCAGACCCTGGCTGTCCCCTCATGTGTGGGGCTCTTGGTTCTCTCCTGCTGCCCAGGGTCTTCCCAGGGCTTCTCCTTCCCATCTCTCTTAAATGTCACCTCCTCAAAGATGCCCACCCTGACCAGCTCCAGCTTGCTTTTTTTTGGTAACTGTTCTGTTAATTACACTGACTTGCGCCTACTTTGCCTCCCCTCCTGGAATGTGAGCTCATGAGGGTAGGGACCGTGTGTGTCCCCAGTGCACGGCTGTCACGTGGCACACGGTGGACACTTAGCAATATTTGTTGGATGGATGAATGAACAGACACATGGGGGAGGGGAAGCCTGGAGAGGGGGGAGGGGCCGCTCTGCGCCGTTCCTCCTCTGATTCCTGCCGACCACCCGTCGCTACAGCCACCTTCTGGGTCAATCCCCAGTTCAAGATCCGGCTGGAGGAGACAGATGATGCGGACGACGACTACGGGGCTCGTGAGTCAGGCTGCAGCTTCGTGCTAGCCCTCATGCAGAAGCACCGCCGCCGCGAGCGCCGCTTTGGCCGCGACATGGAGACCATTGGCTTCGCGGTCTACGAGGTGAGCCGCGAGCCGGGGATCTCAGAACCGGCGGGGAAAGCCGGCCTCCCGGTGCACTGTAGGCGATCCCCAGCAGGGGGCGCCGGAGGACACTGCCTCCGTAGCCCCGAGGCAGGCAAGGACAGTGTCCCTTGGAGGCACCTGCTGAGGCCATTCTTTGGTAGAGGGATCTGGCTTAGTTGACAACTGGGAGGTAGCTTCTAGGGGACAGACTTGGGCTCAGCTTCAGAAAGAAGTAGGCAAGTGCGCTGTCCTGGAGGAGTAGTGAGCTCCCTGTCTTAGAAGTATGTAAGCAGAGGCTGGCCTAGGAGGGCCCTGCTTCACTCCCTATGTTCAAGACAGAAACTTCTGGACCTTCCTGGTGGGGGCAAAGAATGGCCACAGTCTTGGCCCAGGCCCAGAGCTCCTGGCTGCAGACTGGTGTAGACCTCTGATGTCTCTGGACTTTGGGACATTGCAGGTGGCCACCCTGGGGGCTGTCCTGGGTGCTCTGATTCAGAGCCAAGGCCCAGGGTGTTCTGAGGATGAAGAGGACCCTGCCTGGGCCCCCTGTCTTGAGGTCCTGAGGTCCCTCTCTGGTGTGAAGACAGGTCTGGGTCACCAGTGGCCCCGAGCCCTCCCTCCTGGTCTCTTCATCCCATCATTCTTAAGAGCTCAGGGCCTCTGCCCAGCACATGCTGCACCCCCCCTCTTCTGGGCCAAGCACACATCTCTAACTCCTCCATCTCTCTGGCAGGTCCCTCCGGAGGTAGGTGTGACAGCAGCCTCACCTGGATTTACATACCCCTGAACACAGAGGGCCCGACGGTGCCCAGAGGGGAGCAAGATGGCAGCAAGCCCGCACGTAGAGAGTTAAGAAGTCACCTCATTTTATTGCTCGCTAACTGTCCTCCTCCCCCCACCCGGGGCAGGGGGCAAACACTGCTGTCCTGGAGACCAGGGCGAGCAATAAGTGAGGGAGCTGGATTTGAACCCTGGCCCTCAGAGTTCTCCTCCCCTCAGATGCACACCTGAGGCTCCTCCCGTCTTGCTGTTTCCACTGAGTAACGCTGGCTGGGGCTGCCTGGGGCTGGCTGAATGTTCCGCACCCTCGAGCAAGCTGCCTAAGCCTCCGTGTCGGTGTCTGTTAAATTTAGGGCACGAAAGCGCCATCTCACAGGGCTGTCGTGAGCTTTAAAGGAGGGGCCCCGTGGAAAGTACCCTGCACTGTGTGACTTGGGGAATAATCATGGGAATGTTATTTCAGTGGTGCCCTAGTATCTCCATCCACCTCCAGAGTGGCCCCTCACCTCCGCCCCGTGCGGAAGGCTGGGTTGTCGCCTTCACTTGACCCGAGGAAACTGAGACAGAACGATTTGTCAGGGGCGGGGGGGGGGGGGGCGAGCGGCCAGCTGCAGCCCCCGCTCCCCCCTTGCCTCCCACCAGCTGGTGGGCCAGCCGGCAGTGCACCTGAAGCGGGACTTCTTCCTGGCTAACTCGTCGCGGGCACGCTCGGAGCAGTTCATCAACCTGCGCGAGGTCAGCACCCGCTTCCGCCTGCCGCCCGGGGAGTACGTGGTGGTGCCCTCCACCTTCGAGCCCAACAAGGAGGGGGACTTCGTGCTGCGCTTCTTCTCAGAGAAGAGCGCCGGGACCCAGTGAGTAGAAGGCCCCTCGCCAGTGCCTGCTCCCCACCTGCCACGGGTCCCCCTGCACCCCGCCCTGACTGGCCCCCCTCTCTCCCCACGTCTGCAGGGAGCTGGACGACCAGATCCAAGCCAATCTCCCTGATGAGGTGCGTGCCCTGCCCCTCCCCCACCCCCCACCCGCCGTGCCTTCCTCCTCTGCCTCACCCTGGGTGTATCATGGGGACCTGGGTGTCCTGGCTCCTGGGAGGAGCCACACAAGGAATCCTAATCCCTCATCTGCCCAGCACTTGACAGTTTGCAAAGGACTTTGAGATGATAATGGTGCAAGGTCCTTGAGGTCTTGTCTCTGCCGGGTCTGTGCTGAGCTCTTTACTTGGTCACCCCGTTTCCTCCACAACAACCCTGTCAGGGTGCCGTCACCATCTCCCCCTCCAGCGAGAAACTCACGTTCAGGGAGGTTAAGGAACTTGCCCAAGGCTCACCCCCATCATGGAGCTGAACTGCACCCTCCTCAGGCCACAGAGCCCTGGGCAGGAGGAGAGTGGGGTCTAGATTCCCACTTTCCAGGTGAGAAGAGTGAGGCTCAGGCAGGCGCATGGTGATGAGTGGTCCCAGCCTCGCCCCAGCTGCTGCTCATCAGGGGCCCGGCTGGAGCACCCCTGACCTGCTCTCCCCCTTCTCTCCATCCAGCAAGTGCTCTCAGAAGAGGAGATTGACGAGAACTTCAAGGCTCTCTTCAGGCAGCTGGCAGGGGAGGTAGGCTGGGTGTGCTGGAGCGAGGGGCTCTGGGGCACCAGGGGACAGCCTTTCCCCAGGGCGGGTGCCATCCTCCCTCTTCCCCCCAGGACCTGGAGATCAGTGTCAAGGAGCTGCAGACCATCCTCAACAGGATCATCAGCAAACGTGAGCGTCCCAGCAGCTCTCCACCCTGTGTCCTCACTTCCTCCAAACCCCAGAATCTAGGCTTCTGGTCCCACATTGAGCCAAACCCAAGCCCTTGGTCTTCATGGGTGGGTGAAGCCCTACTCACCCCCTGCTGAGCCCTGCTCACCCCCACTTTCCTCTCAGACTGCTTCCATCATCTTGCCGGTCCCTGTTCTCTATGCCCAAGTTCTGGGACCTGATGTGGTTAGAAGCTGAGCTGCAGGCAAGCACCGTAATACGAAGGAGCAGGCCCCCCCTTCCTCCAGAAGATACATCCCAGGGCCGGGCCGAGTGGCTTCGAGCAGAACGTGGCTGGCTTCACTCCCCAGTGTGCACAGCCAAGAGCAGCCACCCCCCGACCTTCCCTTTGCCCCCACCTCTGACCTCCTTCCACGCTGCTCCCCTCAGCCCAGAGCCCTCTCCTCTTGCCCCCCTTTGGGGCCTGCGGCAAACCCCAGCCCTTCCGTGGCAGCCTTGGCCTCACGTTACTACTGCATTTGTCCCACTTCTGTTTGGCACTGACTTCCTTTCATTCATGGTGGTTCCATGGCAGGGACACTGTTGCTGGGACACCGGCTTGATTGCTTAACTACTTTAAACTGTGCTCACAGTAAAAATGATCTGACACACCCACTGTGCTAGACTTTACACACCATACGCCGGGAATCATGCTTCCCTGGTGCCTGGGCCCCCAGCACAGGGCAGGCCCCGGAAGCTCGCTGGTTGGGGGGTCAGAACTGATTTTCTTGCAGACAAGGACCTGCGCACCAAGGGCTTCAGCCTAGAGTCGTGCCGCAGCATGGTGAACCTCATGGATGTATCCTTTGCTTGTGTTTGGTTTGGGGGGGGACGTGGTGAGGGAAGGACGCCCCGTGACCTCTCCCGGGAGCAGTGCAGAGAAAGGGACAAAACTCTGTCTAGTGTGGATGGACAGTTCTTTTCCTGGGCAACTTCCCATTGATTGGGAGGGGGAAACTGAGGCACGGGCTCTGTGTTGTGGGAGTTAGAGCAGGGCCTAGGTCCTTGAGTGACCTTAAGGCTGGTGCTTTTTGCACCCCTCCAAGCCCAACCCACCTGGCTGTGCAGGCTCCTGCCCCTTCCCCTTTTCTCTCATCTTGAGGTCAGTCTCCGTTTCTGCCTGGTTGCTCCTCACCCTGTGCCTGGTTTAAGGTTCTTTTTTTATTTTTTATTTATTTTTAAGATTTTATTTATTTATTTGAGAGAGCGAGAGAGAGCGAGCGAGCACAAGCGGGGTGAGGGTCAGAGGGAAAAGCAGACTCCCCGCCGAGCAGGGAGCCGGATGCGGGACTCGATCCCGGGACTCTGGGATCCTGACCCGAGCTGAAAGCAGACGCTTAACCAGCTGAGCCGCCACAGCATTCCTGGTTTAAGCTTCTTAACAGTAGCGCCCCAGCGGGACGGCAACGGGAAGCTGGGCCTGGTGGAGTTCAACATCCTGTGGAACCGCATCCGGAATTACCTGGTAGGTGGTCTGTGGTCCCTGTCGGCGCCCTCCCTCTGCTGCAGTTGCAGTCCCAGGAGGGGCCGGCTGTATGGTCCCTCCGCCCTGGGTCCGCCTCTCCAGATCCCAGCTCCTGGCCCAACTTTCAGGTCTTTCCCCTGCACCCTCAGCAAGCCCCCACCTGGGGGGTGGGGGGGATCGGAAGGGCTGGGTGCCCCCCCTCGGCCTGGCCCTCACCCTCTGCTCCCCACTCCAGTCCATCTTCCGGAAGTTTGACTTGGACAAGTCAGGCAGCATGAGTGCCTACGAGATGCGGATGGCCATCGAGTCTGCAGGTAAGGCCGGAGGGCCGGAGGCTGATGGCCCCAGGCTGATTTCCTGCCAACGACCCAGGGTGCCAGGCCACCACCCTGCCCTTGTCCTTGGGGTGGTGACGGTGATGGGGTATGGCAGTAACAGCCATCTTCTGACTCTTCCCGTGATGACTGAACTAAGTGCTTTATCAGCATTTCCTCTTGTCCTCGCTGCAGCCTAACTGGGAAAGGGTCTCTTACTATCTCCGCTGTACACAGAGGAAAGTAGGGCTCAGAGAGGGAAAGCCAGTAGCCTGCGGCCACACAGCCAGACACAGGTGGAGCTGGGATTCAGAGCCTCCAGTGAGAGAGGTGCATGTCAGGATGAGACCAGGGCTTTCCGCACAAATAAAACTGGGCCCCTGGGCCCTCCCCAGCCAGCTGATTCCCTGGGGCCATCGGACCCTGCTTGCCCAGCCCCTCCCAGCACTGGGCCCTACTCAGGAGGTCTTCAGGCCTCGGAGCTGCAGGGCTCACCCTGCATACCCCCCAGTCCCCCTCCCTGGCCCGTCGGGCCAGACCACGCCTCCCTGGCCCTAACCCACTCTCCTGGGCCAGGCTTCAAGCTCAACAAGAAGCTGTATGAGCTCATTATCACCCGCTACTCCGAGCCAGACCTCGCCGTGGACTTCGACAACTTTGTGTGCTGCCTGGTGCGGCTGGAGACCATGTTCCGTGAGTGTCCCATCTGGCTCCTGCCGCTAGTTCTGTCTCCCGTCAGCTGGAGGGGAACGACAGGGGGACATAGGACACACGTGTCATGGCGTGTGCCAGAACGGCGAAGGTCTCTGCACTTGGGACCCTGAAGGCTGAGTGCCAGGAGTCTGGGGGAGTGGGGACCTGGCAGCAGGGGTGGGCTCAGGCAGCAGAAAGAGCTGTTTCCCCGGCAGCGACAGGTGAGGGCTTGGGGTGCTGTGGAGATGGGGGGGGAAGGGCAGGGGGCAAGGTGGGTCCTGGCCCTGCTTGAGTGTCCCACTGAATTCTCAGTGCCAAAACATCTTCTTTGGAATGTAGGGTTTTTCAAAACTCTGGACACAGATCTGGATGGCGTCGTGACCTTTGACCTGTTTAAGGTGGGAACTTGCCTTGGCTGTGGCAGGGGAGGGTGTTTAGGGGTGATGGAGCTTTCTCACCTGCCTGTGGCGGGAGCCTGTGGCCTCAGACCCAGCCCCAAAGGCCAGGCCTCCTGAGTCCTGGAAGGATGGGGTGGGGTCGTCTGGGTCCTGGGAAGGGAGCAGGAAGGGAGGGCCAGGCTCCCCCGGAGGTCTCTGTGGGAGCCAGCACCCTGGTCTCCCAGGGTTATAGGAGGTAAGAAGGTGCCCTCCTCCCCCAGAGGGTTCCCTCCCACCTGCCCTCAGTGGGTGAAGCAACGGTGGCTTCTGGGCTGGGAGGCTGGACTTCACGCTTCTGCTGTCCCCGGCTGACCCGTCTCTCTGCCCCCTTCTGCAGTGGTTACAGCTGACCATGTTTGCATGAGGCAGGGGCTCAGGGCCCCCCGCTGTGTTCCTCTCCCTCATCCGCCCAGCCATGCCTTCCCGCCGTGCCACACCAGCTGCAAGTGCCTTCCTCGGACCAGGAGGCGGCCTCGTCCTCCTGTCCCCTCACCTCCCAGCTGCCACAGTTCATCTGCTCTGCGGAGAGCTGTGTGGCCTTCCCTGCCTTCGCCAGCCCTGGGCTTGGATGGACTCCCCCGCCCCTCCCCTCGTCAAACGAGCAGCTTTCGCTGTTCCTGCCTCAGGATGGGGCTCCTGGGGGAGCTGACAGCCCCAGGCCTCCTGGCATCTCCCCATGTGTCCTTTCCCCTTGCTCCAGAGACCACCCACCTAGCCTAGCCACCTGGCCCCACCTGCGGACTGTAGAACATAACCACTAACTCTGCACAGTCTGCAATCCAGATGTGCAGGGCCCCTCCCAGCGGAGGCCTCCTCCTGAGGCTGGGAAGGCCCGTTCCTTCCTGTGCAGAAACCAGTGCCCCTCGCCTCCATGGCCTGCCCACCGCCCCCACCCCCAGCCCTGCCCCACCTGCCAACCAGGAGTCGCCTGGACTGAGGAGTAGTCAGGTGCTCCCTCCCTCGCTCCCTCCTTTTTTATATTGGTGATTTTAAAGGGGACTCTTCAGGGACTGGTGTACCAGTAACAGGGGTGCCAGAGGCACCTGGGTGTGGGGTGGGGGTGGGGTCTCACGTTTCCATGCCGAGAAACCCCCAACAATAAAGGAAAAGGCCCTACACCTGTCTCTGGAGTGTATTTCTGCCCAAAGCTGCTGCTCAGGAAGGCATCAGCAAGCCTTGACCTGCAGGGACAGCCCGGGGCCTCACACCACCCCTGCCCTGCCCTCTGGCTCCTTCCCTGAGGCCCTGGGGACTCACCCCTGCTGGAGTCCTGGGTATCTAGGAAGTTGGGGAGGATGGGGCCCCAGCTGCAGGGACAAGATCATACTGCTGAGGACCCATTGACCCCGCTGGTCCTATATGCCCCCCTCACAGCCCCAGAGGCCTGACCCCTGCCCTCCATGTACACTCTGACCCGGGGAGGCGCAGGCTGAAACACGAACTCCTACTGAGCACAAACCTGACCCCCCAGGAAGCTCCCAGAACACAAGAGCCTCCTTCACCTAGACACCTGCAGCTTATGTAAACTGCTCCAGCCCCCTGGGGTCCTGGCTTTTCTTACCAGAGATAAGAGTGGGTTGAGGTGAGGGTAGAAGAGCTAGAACAATGGGAAGAGGAGGGGGATGGGTGAGCCACAAACTAGGGCAGCGTCTGCAGGGCAGAGGCTGAGGGAGCCAAGGTTGGGGGTGGGGGCTGAAGAGAGAGCCCCAGGCGGCAGACTTCCCATACTGGGCTCGCCACAGGCTGGCGCAGGGCCTGGACCCCCTGTCCTGAGCCTGCATTTTGCCCTCAGGCGTCCTAGACCAGGTCCTGGGCCTTGGTGTCCTGTTACTAAGGAGAGTGCCCATCACTTCCTGGGAGTCTGGGCTGGGGTGTGAGGGGGGCCAGGTGGAGGGCTGGGAGGCAGGGGCATGGATGGGTCCCACCCTCGTAGTTCTCTGTATTGGGCATTTGTTTGATGAGCAGGTTGGAATAATGGTCTGGATGATCTGGCGGCCCCACCCTCTCACAGACACGCCCCCATCCTCCCACCCCCGCTGAGGCTGAGTGCCTGGGACGGAGGCGGGGAGACCTGGGCTTCCCCTTGGCTGCCCTGCTTGAGCATCTTTAAAGGACTCCACCCCACCCCACCCCAGTTTCTCCTGTGCAGCTTCTGACTTCTTGGTTCGGGCACAGGGACTGGGTGCCCTGTGCTGAGGCTGGATCGGGCTCTCGAAGATGCCTCACGATGGCCTCCCGAATAGAGGGGAGGGTGATGATGGCGTCGCCGTGCCTGGGGGGTCCTGCTGGTGCAGGCAGGGCTCAGGCGGCTGGGCCTGCAGAACTGGGCGGTGCACTGCGAGGCGGCACTCTGGGAACCCAGGTTTTCTAACTGGGAGGGGAGGTGGAGCTAAATGAGGAGCAAGGCCCTGGAGGGAGGGGGAGCCCTGCAGGCAGGGGGACGCGCGAGGCCTCCTGTGAGGTGTAACCGGACCCCTCCGACCTGCCGGACGCAGGGTGTCTGCGGTCCTGACCCCGGGGCCTATTTCTCCACTTCCCGGGGCCTGGTCCTTCGCATAAGGCCACGGCAGGCTGGGCCATGGGCTGGGCCCGTGGCCATGGCCTTCACGGACCTGCTGGACAGCCTGGGTGGCGTGGGCCGCTTCCAGCTCGTCTGCACGGCCCTGCTGCTGCTGCCCTGTACCCTGCTGGCCTGTCACAACTTCCTGCAGAACTTCACGGCTGCTGTGCCCGGCCACCACTGCCGGGGCCCCGTCAACCACACCGTGGCCGCCACCAACCGCTCGGGGGGCTGGCTGAGGGCTACCGTACCCCTGGACCAGCTCGGGGACCCCGAGCCATGCTGGCGCTTCACGGAGCCTCAGTGGGCCCTCCTGAGCCCCAACACGTCTGTCCACGGAGCGGCCACAGAGGGCTGCAAGGACGGCTGGGTCTATGACCGCAGCGTTTTCCCGTCCACCATCGTGATGGAGGTCAGTGGGGTGGGGGTGGGGGGCCGGGGTGGTGTTGGGGGGGTGTGCTGCCCAAGGCCGAGGCTGGAGCGTGTCTCTCTTCCCCCTGCAGTGGGATCTGGTGTGTGAGGCCCGCCCCCTCCGCGACCTAGCTCAGTCCATCTACATGGCCGGGGTGCAGGTGGGCGCCGCCGTGTTCGGCAGCCTCGCGGACAGGTGAGCCTTGGGGGAGGAGGGTCCCAGCCACCTGAGCCTCTTCATTTATCTTACTTTATTGATGTTGATTTGTATAGAAATAATTCATTCGCAGGGTTCACCATTCCAGAAGGTGTGGGAGAGTCTGCAGGGAAGCATCCCTTTCCCACTCCTGCCCCACTGCCCGGGGATTTCTAGAGGGCAGCCCGGTTTCTGTGTCTCTTACCAGAGATTTTATGATTTTATGTCATCCAAGCCAACAGGGACATATGCTCTGTCCCACTTTTGTCTTACAAATGCTGGCACACCCCACGTGTTCTTCTGGACCTGGCTTTTACTTCCCTTTGAGGCCTCTGCATGTTCCTTTAGAAAGAGCTTTCCGGTCCTCCCTACCGTCCCTGCTGAATTCTACTGTTTGGGCGACCAGAACTGAGCAGAACGGCCCCTGAGGAGAGCCGGCAGCCCTTCTAGAGAGACCCTGGGAAACCCAACATGGCGCTAGGCTCCAATGGAGTCGGCTCCACACCTCCTCTGTCCTATTTCCCCTGCCTTCCAGCTCGTCCTCCCCTTCTCCCTGCCCTCCTCCTCCCCTCCCTGCCAGTTCTGGGGGGGGCTCTCCGGCACCCTGGAGTGTGGACTGCCCCCCAACTCCGTGCTGCATGCCTCAGACCCCTCATGGGCAGCTCTGTCATGACCCTGGTCATACTGTGTCACAACACAGCCTGGCCTTCCCGTGGACGAGCTTGTCTCTCATCCATGGTGTCGAGTTTGTCACCAGCCCCCAGTGCAGGACGGTTTCCTAGAGGTGGTCGAGGCATGTTTGTGTCAGAGAATGAATGAGTGAACAAATGAGTGGGGATCCCGGGATGGGCAGTGTGTGGCCCCCTTCCTGGCCTGCTGCCCTCCCAGCCACGCTAGGGCTCTGGCCCTGGACCCTCACAAATGGGGCAGTGCCAAGGCCAGACTGGGTTAACTCTGCTACCCTGAACCCTGACCTTCGACCCCTTTATGGTGTGGCAAGCCCCCGCCCCACCCTAACCTCCCCAGCATGACCAGTTCAAATGAAGACTTGATGTTGGGGTCCTGCTCCCACTGGCCTGTGAGTCCTGGTGTGAGGCCTCCGTCCAGCCGGAAGTTCACTCAGGGGACCCTCTGACCACAAGCCCCGAAGATTAGGAGCTGGCTTGGGGGGCCAGAAATACTCGAGTGAAGGAACAAAAGAGAAAAGACGTCTCTTCGGGTCCGGTTTTCCCTCCCTGACCAACCTCGGCTGCCACTGCCTGGGTCCCAGCGGACGTGCCTGGTTCTGTTATGGGGGACTGGCCTGGGGGGCAGCTTCCTCTCGCCCTCCCTCGGCAACCCCCACAAGGGATGCAGCCCCTGCCTCCGGAAGCTAACCCTGTGCCCGGCGCCCGGCTCAGGCTGGGCCGCAAGGGCCCTCTGGTCTGGTCGTACCTGCAGTTGGCAGTTTCGGGGGCGGCCACAGCCTACTTTGGCTCCTTCGGTGCCTACTGCGTCTTCCGGTTCCTGATGGGCATGACCTTCTCCGGCATCATCCTCAACTCCCTCTCCCTGGGTGAGTCCAGCCAAGGAGGGGCCTGGAGGGGAGGAGGGCTCGCGGAAGTGGGGATGGCGCCCTATTAGTGGATGTCCTACCTGTTGTGTGGTGCTGGGATTCTCGTCCAGTGACTTCCACTCAGAGCCCCCACCCCAGGGTTCTTGGGTGACCTGGGCTCTCAGCCATGGCCCTGCCGGCAATGAGCCGTGGACCCTGGGTTGGGATGTGCCCATCTGTATGCTGAGAGGGTTGGGTTATTTCCTGTGCGCGATGGTCCACAATAACCATTTAGCAAACACCTAATGTATGCCACGCCCCGTGTGGGCTCAGTGTGGGGACACAGAAGGGAGCTGAGACACAGTGGTCCCCGAGGCTGCAGGTAGTCCTAAGATTATGTGGCTCCAAAAAGGAGCAGGGCTCACCCGGGCTGCAAAGGTGGTGACTCCTTAGCACCACGGTGGAGACCTGGCCCCTTGGAAGCCAGGTGGGAATGTCCCCCACTCCCAAAGTGACAGGGTCAGTCCTCACTGGAGGCTGGTTTCAGGCAGCGGCTGGAAGCTCCAGCATGGAGCACTGGTAGGCAGTGGAAAGCTCACGGTGCACACAGGCCTGCCACCTGCTTGTGCTGATGGCTTAGTTTGCACCTGGGACACTGCCAGGCTCAGGGAGGGTCTGAGGGATCCAGACACTGCTGCCAAAGACGGAATGGGTCTTTCTTTTCAGGGATGGGGAGGACACCTTAGGGCTAGAGAGCCAGGATGTACCAGGCTGGCACACCTGACATCCCCCTCCCTGAATCAGGACACTGAAGCTTGTTGATCTCATGCACGATCCCGGCAAATCCCAGCCCACTCACCTCAGCCTCCAGGCTGGGCATCCAGCCGCAGCTCATGGGATCGGAAGGCAGGAACAGACGTGCACGGGCCATCTCGTGCTAGAGTTACGTCTATGACACTCACACCCCTACATACACACATACACTCCTACCTACAAACACCCCTGCGCACACCTACTACTAGAACTACTACTATGTACCAGATGCGGCTCTAAACACCAGAGATGGAGTAATGCACAAAGCAGATCTCTGCTCCCATGGAGCCTGTGCTCTGTGGGGGAGGAAAGACAGCCACATGAATAGCGGATCATGTAGTATGTTGGACGGGGATAAATGCTGCAGAGGAAACTGAAGTCCAGAAAGGGGATAAGCAAGCAGGGAGTGGGGGGTGCGGAGTGGCCAGGGGAAGTCCTCACCGAGCAGAGCTTGCTGGAGGGAGGGAGTGCACCCCGCGGCTATCTGGGGGAAGAACATTCCAGGCAAAGGCCCTGATGGGGTGTGTGTTTCTAGTGGGCTCAAGAGGAAGGGGTTCATTTTTTTTTTTTAAGATTTTATTTATTTATTTGACCGGGGACGGGGGGAGAGCGCACAATCAGGGGAGAGGCAGGCAGAGGGAGAAGCAGGCTCCCCACTGAGCAGGGAGCCCGATGCAGGACTCGATCCCAGGACCCTGGGATCATGACCTGAGCTGAAGGCTGACGCTTAACCAACTGAGCTACCCGGGCGTCCTGAGGAGGGGGTTCTTGTGGCTGGAGCAGAGCACAGGGTGGGAAGCGGGGAGGGGAGTGGTGACAGATGAGTTGGGGGTGCAGATCCTTAGCCCCTGTGACCGCTTACAGACTTTGGCTTTGACTCTGAGCAAGACAGGAGCTACTGGAGGATCCCAAGCTGAGGAGAGGCCTGACCTGATCTGACTTAGCATTTACCAGGGTCCCTGTGGAGGCCGGTTCCGCAGCTCCTGCGGTCACCAGCCAGCTGCAGACTGGTTCGGGCCAGGGGTAGCAGGAAGAGGCAGGAAGGGCTCGACTGGGTTCTGCTGGTAGAAGCAGCAGCATTTGCTGATGGACTGGACACACGAGCTGGCTGCTCATGGGAAAGAAGTGTCCTCGTTAATGGCTACAGTTGCCTTTTAAGCCTGTGCATGATTTGGTTTTTTTGTTTTTAAGATTTTTTTATTGGGCGCCTGGGTGGCTCAGATGGTTAAGCGTCTGCCTTCGGCTCAGGTCATGATCTCAGGGTCCTGGGATCGAGTCCCGCATCGGGCTCTCTGCTCCTTGGGAGCCTGCTTCTCGCTCTGCCTCTCTCTCTCTCTCTCTCATGAATAAATAAATAAAATCTTTAATAAAAAAAAATTATAAAAAAAAAAAGATTTTTTAATTTATTCATTTGAGACAGACAGATACAGAGAGATAGCATGAGCAGGGGGAGAGGCAGAGGGAGAGGGAGAAGCAGACTCCCCGCCGAGCAGGGAGCCCGATGTGGGACTCGATCCCAGGACCCAGAGATCATGACCTGAGCCGAAGGCAGGCGCTCAACCATCTGAGCCACCCAGGCGCCCCAAGTGTGCATGATTTGTTAATCAGTCCCCCAAGCATGGACAGCTAGGTTGTTTCCAAGTTTTGCTATTTTCAAAAAAAGTCTTGTAATTAAGAGCCATTGTATTTCCTTTCCTACCAACCATTTACATGTTTTGCCTGTTTTTTTGTGGGTTTTTTCTTTTTCTTCTCTTTTCTTTTCTTTTTTTTTTTTTTTGCCTTTTGGTCATTTTCCTATAGATATGTAAGAATCCTTCCAATATTAGGGAAATTCACCCTTTCTCTATAATTTGAGTTGCAAATTTTTTGTTTGACTGTTTTCGCTGACATTATGACTTGACTTATGGTGTTTGCTTTTTTTATTGTTGTTAAAGCCAGTCAAGGTGTTCGTTCTTATATGCACTCTAATTTTTATAAAGTCAAGATTGTTGTTCTTCCCTTTTATTGCTTCTGAGTTTTGTGGCATTCTTAGAAAAGACTTTCCTGACTCTAAGATTGAAAAAAAAAGTTGCCATGATTTTTTTCTAACGTTCTTGTGGTTTTATTGGTTATATTTAGTTCTTTGGTGCACTGTGGCTCAGGAAATCTCTGGAAAAATTTCAAGTGGCCACAGAGTCGCCATGAAAGGCACAGGTGGATTAGACAACCATGGGGGCTGTGAGTCCTACTGATCCTGTCCTGATTCTCTCTGCAGTCGTGGAGTGGATGCCCACGCGGGGCCAGACCGTGGCGG
The DNA here is from genome assembly GCF_002201575.2 of Neomonachus schauinslandi. NCBI lineage: Eukaryota > Metazoa > Chordata > Mammalia > Carnivora > Phocidae > Neomonachus > Neomonachus schauinslandi. The sequence goes on along the minus strand of NC_058413.1, from coordinate 7,228,747 downwards.
GGGTCTTGCTGGGGTACTCCTTCACCCTGGGTCAGCTCATCCTGGCCGGAGTGGCATACCTGATCCGCCCCTGGCAGTGGTTGCAGTTTGCTATCTCTCTTCCTTTCCTCATCTTCTTCCTCTATTCTTGGTACGTCCCGACAGAGAGGGGGGTGGGTGGGTGCACCCATGTGACTGAGCCCCACCTGTGACAGTCTGGGGCTATGCAGTGACTGGGACTTGCTGGACATGGTGGGGACTCGAAAGAGGGTCGATGCTTGTGGGGACCATGGGCTCACGGGTACTGCCCATGGCTGTTGGGAAGCTCCCATAAAATCCCTCACATTAGTGTAGGGCTCCAGAACGTTCGAGTGGTTTTGCCTCATCAGTTCCTTTGCAACTCACAACAGGAGGGGAACTGAGGCACAGCCCAGGGAGGGCCCCTGTTATTCAAGCCACACAGCAGCGTCAGAACCAGATTCAAAACTGGATCTGTGAACGTTTCCAAGTGCCCTTTAGCAGTTCGCTGTCTGCTGTGCTTTGGGAAAGGGAAGCTGGCATGTCCCCCCGTCTTCCCGAGTCTGCAGGCAGCAGGAAAGGGAAGGAAAGTGTACTTGGGTTTGGAGAATGGAAGGAGCTCTACTCACCCCTGCCATCCTTCATCCTCCTTTCGGTCCCAGGTGGCTGCCAGAGTCATCCCGGTGGCTCCTCCTCCATGGCAAGTCGCGCCTAGCTGTGGAGAACCTGCGGAAGGTGGCCGTTATGAATGGGAGAACGGAGGAAGGGGAGAGGCTGACCACAGACGTAGGCGGCATGGGTGGAAGAAAGGGGAGGGACCGTTTTTAGTCTGGCTGGTGGCCTCAAGATGTGCCGGGACTCAGTAGCTTGCCAGGAGTCACCCACCACCCAGGGGAGGAGGCTGGGAATAAATAGAGAAGGAAGAGTTCCGGTGAGGCGAAAAGGTGAATGGCTGTGTGATCTGAGAGCGATAACTTAATGGCTTTGCTCATCAGTCTACCCATCTCTGCCGTGGGGAAATAACCCCATTCACATTGACACCTCGCCGAAATTTAAATAAAATAAGAAAATAAAGTGAAAATATTAAAGTAGAAGTCATAAAATGAAATTATCAAAGAACCAATAATAAAAGTACCCTTAACGATAAATACCAGCATAAGATAATTACCATTTGTAAGATAGTTACCATTCATTATAAATACGTACGGTGTCTCAAGCCCCGTGTTGGCACTCTGCTAAGGGCTTTATGTACATAATCTCATTTAATGTGTTACTTTTGGGGTGCGCCTGGGTGGCTCAGTCATTAAGCGTCTGCCTTCGGCTCAGGTCATGATCCCAGGGTCCTGGGATCGACTCCCGCATCGGGCTCCCTGCTCCGCCAGAGGCCTGCTTCTCCCTCTCCCACTCCCACTGCTTGTGTTCCCTCTCTGGCTGTGTCTCTCTCTGTCAAATGAATAAATAAAATCTTAAAAAAAAAAATGGTACTTTTGTGGTTGAGGAAACTGAAGTTTGAATGGGCCAGGTCATTTGCCTAAGAACACACAGTGGGAAGTGGCAGAACCACTCAGAACCCCTGCCCTTAACCACTGCCCAAGCCTATCTCAGAGTCTCTACCAGGGGTGAGGCGTGAGGGTCCCTTGAGAACCACAGGTGTCAATTTCAGCCTAATCAGCCCGCAGCTCAGGAGCCTTGGGACTCACATTGGAGCCTCTGCTTTATCCCGAAGCTCTGGAAACAATCTGTTGAGAGCCATCAGTCCCAGCATGCAGAGACTAGAACCAGCCACCTTGCTGGGGACCTCAACTTTGACCTTCCTCTCCACAGATAAAGGGACTCCTCGCAGGAAAATAGGGTCCCAGATCCTTCCCTTCTGCTGATCAAACTTCCCTTGTCCAGGTGGTGAGCTCCTACATCCAGAGTGAGATTGCAAATGTGCACACCTCCAACTCCATCTTGGACCTCTTCCAAACCCCGGCCATCCGAAAGGTCACATGCTGTCTCATGGTGGTCTGGTAGGTGATATGCTTGCGCCCAAGTCTTTGACCTGAGGCAGGGACACACTTTTTATCCCCACTTCCAAACTCTGTTCTCAAATGCATTGAGCAGGTGAGCCCTGTGAATTCAATTTTGTTCCCTACTCTTTGTCTAGGGTCCTCTGGCCCTCTGCTTGGGGCTGAGATGTGGTCATAGATGAGACATCTGTGCCGACCTAGGGA